>NW_024070201.1:46308071-46484769 GCF_014754425.2 Oryx dammah | reverse complement strand
ATGTTTCCTTTCCCATCATGATCTACTCCTGACTAACACCAACTTCACTTCAGTAAAAATAGAAACTTCCTGTACCACTGCTTCATTTCCTGCCAGCAACAACACAAGGATGTTTTAAATATTGCACCCAATCCTACAGGCTAATGCCTGCAAGCATCTGAACTTTTCAGAATAATGGGAAGAAAAATTCTCTTTTCTTCTGGAGTTTATGTCAGGAGATTTTTGCTTTCTTCAGTAACTGAGAATAAAGTCAATATGAGTGATAGTTGCTCAGTCGTGTCTGACTCTTTGCAACCCCATGGACTATACCCCACCAGGCTCCTCTGTCTATGGAATTCTCCAGGGAGAATACTGGAGTGGGCTGTCATTTCCTTCTCCAAAGACAATATAGGTGGAGTAAATAGAATTCGAGAAAGACACAGACCAGATTCTGATGACAAGGCCGGAGCTTCAAAATTAAGCATTGATTAAAGTTGTAAATGTATTCACAAAATGTTCTACTTATTGCAGTTTTATTTGATTTTGTCATATACAACAAAAGAGCAGGGAGACTTTTTTTTTTTTGTATGTGGACCCAGCTGTTGTACTGGTTTTAGGCAACATGGAAATAAGTCTAATATTAAAGACAACAAATATACTGATAAATATCTGCTCAAGTAAACAATATCTCTGATCATTAAGAAGATTAGATGGCTACAAACTGTTAAGGACTTGAACAAAACTGACTCAGCACAAACTAAAGTGCAGATAAATGCTCTAGTTATTGGACAGTGATTGAGTGCTTATTGGTAACATTATGAAAATGGGATACAAGAGAGGAGACAGTTTAATTGATGAATAGTAAGTTACAGATTAAATGTCCTAAATTACTGATTCTTGTGACTTATTTTTTACTGAATAGATAAATAAGCATTTAAGAGACAGGATTGCCAGGAGAAATATCAAGAACCTCATATATGCAGATGACACCACCCTTATGGCAAAAAGTGAAGAGGAACTAAAAAGCTTCTTGTTGAAAGTGAAAGAGGAGCGTGAAAAAGTTGGCTTAAAGCTCAACATTCAAAAAACGAAGATCATGGCATCTGGTCTCATCACTTCATGGGAAAGAGATGAGGAAACAGTGGAAACAGTGTCAGACTTTATTTTTTGGGACTCCAAAATGACTGCAGATCATGATGGCAGCCATGAGATTAAAAGACGCTTACTCCTTGGAAGGAAAGTTATGACCAACCTAGATAGCATATTGAAAAGCAAAGATATTACTTTGCCAGCAAAGGTCCATCTAGTCAAGGCTATGGTTTTTCTAGTGGTCATGTATGGATGTGAGAGTTGGACTGTGAAGAAAGCAGAGCGCCAAAGAATTGATGCTTTTAAACTGGGCTATTGGAGAAGACTCTTGAGGGTCCCTTGACTGCAAGGAGATCCAACCAGTCCATTCTAAAGGAGATCAGTCCTGGGTGTTCTTTGGAAGGAATGATGCTAGAGCTGAAACTCCAATACTTTGGCCACCTCATGCTAAGGGTTGACTCATTAGAAAAGACTCTGATGCTGCGAGGGATTGGGGACAGGAGGAGAAGGGGATGACAGAGGATGAGATGGCTGGATGGCATCATTGACTTGATGGACGTGAGTCTGAGTGAACTCCGGGAGTTGGTGATGGACACGGCGGCCTGGCATGCTGCGATTCATGGGGTCACAAAGAGTCGGACATGACTGAGACTGAACTGAACTGAACTGAACTGAAGAGACAAAACTGAGTAAAAGTAAAGATTTGGAAATCAACTGCGTGTGTGTATGTAGAACTTAATGGAGTGAAAGAGATCACTGATAGTGTGTAAAATGAGGATAGAGAGACATGGAAAGCACATACATTAATACATTTGTTTACTTCCAGCCTCAAAGAAGCCATGTAAATAGCTTGAGGAATATTAGGAATATGTATTCATCTTTGATTCTCCAAAGCCTGACTTAAAGCTTGGCAAATAATAGTATAACACTTGATAGTTTTGTTGAATATATTAAAGAACCATTACATATTCAAATGCCTCATGGGGCATCTTATGCCTTTGCAGGAAAGTGAATTTGGTGGTTTTTTATGTTTTCTCATCAGCACATACTAAAAGCCTCCTGCTTTTACAAGTGTCAAAGCTATTTCACCTTTGTTAAAAATGTGACAGTGTTACTAGAGTCTTCTAGAATGACTGGCCTCACTCTTGTCTTTACTTTTGCTCTCACATTGAGACCATCCTATTCACACAATCAGGGGCTGGTGGGGATATAATGAAGATTTCTAAGTGGAAGGACCTATTACTTCTTGACTCATGTTTTTTTCCTTACTAGGATGTGAACAACATCATGAAAAGGTACGTGTGGGAGACCAGAGATAGTCCATTTATGGAATAAAAATAATTAAAATCACTGACTAGAATGATCTGGTGGCCAGTTAGAGGGAAATAATGGACAAGGCAGAAAAAATGGTATATAGATTTCCCTTCAATTTCTGCTCACAAATCAAGGCTAAATTTTTCCTAATGATAAACAATGCACCAACTTCTACTGTAGATAATTGCGGTCATTGAAAGTCACAGAGTTTATTCAGTAGCCATAATAGGAATAAGACGTTGCAATAACAGACTCCTGTGTCCTCAAATAGTTAATTCACAGTTGGTGTCCTTATGCAACTCAGCTTTCATATTTAGTAGGTGCTTGAATTACCTTGGGAGAGTCATGTCTTCTCAAGTACCCAATTGGAGACAACTCTTTTATATTTGAATTTTGCCTTGGGTATAAAAGAGACTTGGCCCTTCTATATCTTTCTGATTAGATTTCCAAAAACAGACTTGAGTATCAAAGACTATTATGGCTGTGCTGCAAACAATTGATCCATCTTTCTCACACACTCTAGAAGGCAGAATGGAAAGGTAGCATCCTTGTGTTTGAATTTGCACGTGTACATGGTGGCAGCAAGATCGTTACAAACACATGAAATGTAAGCCACTGTTGCTTTAGTATTCGTGATGTCCTCTTTCTCAAGGGTTTGCCATTATTCCCAGAGAACCTGGGATGTCAGGGTATTCTGAGAGCCTCTGCTTTAGGGAGCAGACTTTGAAGATCTGGGGACTCTCTAGACAGTGTTCTCATACCTGGTATGTCTCAAACACCTGGGTGCCATGTTCTGCTCCCTAACTTTCTGACACCTCCCTGGAACACGTATCTATGCAGGGATTTTTCCACAAATTAATTTTTTGTGTTACCAAAATATTATTTCAAATAATTTCATATGCTTTCTAGGAGCCAGAAAGGGAGAATTTAATGACTTCACTAAAGAAGGAAGAAACTGTCCTTCTGACAGGTCAGTAGAGTCCCAGGTCGCACGGAGAGTAACTAGGAAAGTGGACATGAGCACATTCCTTCTGGCGCCAAAGTCAGGTGTCCAGTCTCTCCTTTCCCAGGATAGTTAAGTGCATCAGTGGAGTAAAAGTCAGTGGTTTTAGAGGAACAAGAAGTCAGTCGTGTGGGGGTCAATCTTTGTCTTCCCTAGGAGTGAAACCTTAACCCTGAAGAAGCCCAGACCTCTCCCCAAGGGACAGAGGAGAATGTGTGCAGCTCTTGATCTGACAGACATACAGCGAGTGTATAATGGTGAGGAGTGCTACCTAAGTGGGTGTCTGTGGAATTCTTGTGATGGGGGTAAAATGGGGAGGAGGCTCCAATTTCTAGATGTGGATGTGGATAGAGACAGCAAAGCCCAGATACTTTGTGCTGACAATGTGGTCTTATTTACGGGAAGTGACCAAGTGTTTGCTCAGCTTCTCTTTCATCACTTCAGTACTTCACCACAGCCCTTCCCCTAATCTGGAAAAAATGGATTTCAGACCTGACTCCCTTGTTTATATGTAACATTAAGGTTTATTATTATTATTTCAGGGCTGACAGATGTGCAACGCTACTGGGGTAAGGAAACATCACAATATCATCAAGCCACCCTGTTTTCATCATCTTTTAGACGCTTTCATTTTCTATTACATCTCATGTTTTAAGATGTCTGTTTCCACTCCCAACACACACACACACACACACAGACACACACACAAACACATTACCTTTTCATTTAAGTTTTTTTAAAGATCCCTTTTACAGAGTTACAAATAAACCTATATCACCGCCCTAATCCAACCCTCTAATTTTTCCACAGTTCACATGTTCCTGAACCTTCTTGCTAGCACCGTGCCATTTCTGAGGGCCAGAAGCAATTGAGATATATGTGCAATTTGGAACCAAACAATATATAAGAATGATGATTTTGGCGATTATGGTGTCCTGGGCTCCCCACTTATCACATCACAGAATAATCATTGGCAGGAAGATGTGTCAGAAAAACCTGCCTGGATCCTGGGAGTATATGGTGGAAAACAGCATGGATATAAGATGAAGTTTCTATTTGAAAACAAGGGAAATTGTCAATATGTTTACTGGAGATATCAACCTCAATAGAGTACTGGATTAGAGGGTTAAAAAATATGTTCAGTTTGAATATGATGCTTTGGATGAGTCTTCTTCCTCAGGTCCCTTGATCTTAACCCTCTCCCTGAGTGTTCTTCCCCATTGTATTAGAGATTTCCTAGACTATAATACTGATGTTGTCTTATTTGTCAATATCACAAACCAAGGAATTCTCATCTATAAACTCTCTTCATGTTCCTTTACTCAGAAAATGTTTCCATATTTCAATCCTGGGCAATGTAATGCTCCCATAACTCTGTGATGGCCAAACTCTTGGAATTTCTTAGATTCATACTCACTTCTTTGTATTCTCTTGATATATGTGCATCCAAGACACGTTTGCTTATCTACTATTGCCCCACCCCTCCATCTTGTTCAATTTAAATGTCTTTAATTCATCAAAAGGACATAGAAAAGGCAGAGGAACCAGAGATCAAATTGCCAACATCTGCTGGATCATCGAAAAAGCAAGACAGTTCCAGAAAAACATCTATTTCTACTTTCTTGACTATGCCAAAGCCTTTGACTGTGTGGATCATAATAAACTGTGGAAAATTCTTCAAGAAATAGGAATACCAGACCACCTGACCTGCCTCTTGAGAAAGCTATATGCGGGTAAGGAAGCAACAGTTAGAACTGGACATGGAACAACAGACTGGTTCCAAATAGGAAAAGGAGTACGTCCAGGCTGTATATTGTCACCCTGCTTATTTAACTTCTATGCAGAGTACATCTTGAGAAACGCTGGGCTGGAAGAAGCACAAACTGGAATCAAGATTGTGAGCAGAAATATCATGAACCTCAGATATGCAGATGACAGCATTCTTATGGCAGAAAGTGAAGAGGAACTAAAAAGCTTCTTGATGAAAGTGAAAGAGGAGAGTGAAAAAGTTGGTTTATAGCTCAACATTCAGAAAACGAAGATCATGGCATCTGGTCCCATCACTTCATGGGAAATAGATGAGGAAACAGTGAAAACAGTGTTGGACTTTATTTTTGGGGGCTCCAAAATCACTGCAGATATTGACTGCAGCCATGAAATTAAAGGACACTAACTCCTTGGAAGAAAAGTTATGACCAACCTAGACAGCATATTGAAAAGCAGAGATATTACTTTGCCAACAAAGGTCCGTCTAGTCAAGGCTATGGTTTTTCCAGTAGTCATGTATGGATGTGAGAATTGTACTGTGAGGAAAGCTTAGTGCCGAAGAATTGATGCTTTTGAACTGTGGTGTTGGAGAAGACTCTTGAGAATCCCTTGGACTGCAAGGAGTTCCAACCAGTCCATTCTAAAGGAGATCAGTCCTGGGTTTTCTTTGAAGGAATGATGCTAAAGCTGAAACTCCAATACTTTGGCAACCTCATGCGAAGGGTTGACTCATTGGAAAAGACTCTGATGCTGGGAGGGATTGGGGGCAGGAGGAGAAGGGGACGACCGAGGATGAAATGGCTGAATGGCATCACAGACTCGATGGACATGAGTTTGTGTAAACTCTGGGAGTTGGTGATGGACAGGGAAGCCTGGAGTGCTGCGATTCATGGGGTCACAAAGAGTTGGACACGACTAAGCGACTGAACTGAACTGAACTGAAGTATGAGTTATATTGACATCATGGGTGGATTACTCTATGCAGAGGTAAGCAGGTATAAAATCTGTGAGCAGCAGTGGGCTCTGTGGATGTGCTTTTGCCATGGGGAAAAAGAGCAGTCTAGATAACATTATGCCAAATGAAAGAATCGAGACTGCAAAGATCGTGTATTAAGGTATTCATTTTTATGAGTTGATCAAAAAGGAAATCTATAAAAAGGTGAAGAAGATCGGTGATCATCTAAGGCTCAGGTCAGAATGAGGATGACTGTTGTAGTATTAGATTTGTTTTCAAGTGATATAAATGCTCCAAATTTGCTTTTGGGTCAGAGATGCAGCCATGTGGAAAACTACCTTTCTCTCTCTCTCCTTCAATCTACAACCATTAAAACATTCACAGCTCAACAAAGGGTCCTCCATCCAACACAGGGTGACACTAAAGAATTCTGAACATGAAAGATGGGTGGCCTGGAAGACACAGTAGGTGGAACCAAGGGAACGGTGGGGATGGGGCCTGAGATCCCAGGCTCCTGACCATGAAAGCGGAGCCCACTGCTCCAGAGGAGCCAGCAGCAGCAGGCAAGGCAACGTGCATGACTCTGGCATCATGCCTGGATACACAAACCCCGCTTCCAAAGAAAACTGACAGTAGTGTCGGTGAAGACCGGGCCCACACCCTCACCCTTCCTGCTGCTGAGGCGTAGAGCACCCCAGCTCCTGCACCTTCATCCACGATGGTGGGGCCCTTGAACCTTTACAACAAAGGTCAAGGTGGGGATGGGCTACTCAATCCCGCTCAGTCCAGGTCCTTCCAGCTCTGCCCCTCTTCCCCACAATGGAACCTGTTTCAAGGGATCGCGGATGTAAGGAAAGAGCAAGCCATCCTGATGAAGACAGCAACTCTGGCACAAACAAGGCAGCAATGACACGGCTGTCACAAGATGGAGCAATGTGAGTGTGGAACCACCCACACCTCTTACAGAGACTGTGGAAGCTGGAAAGTGCCAGCTTGCAAATGCAATCACAAGTAACCTCAGATACTAGAAGCCAAAAGCTTATGTGATGTTGCCACCTACTGGTAAATAAAAAGAAATAGACTATATTGAATCTGTCCTTTAATTTCAAAAGTGCAGGCAGAGGGAAAATGGATCAAACAATATGAAGAATTACAGTAACACCACACCACAAAAAGAAAAAGATAATTTTCTAGATGCCAAATTTTAAATAACTGGTAGTCCAGTGGGTAAAAATCTGACTTCTAATTCAGGGGTCCCAGGTGCAACCCCTGGGCTCAGCAGGGAACTGCTGCTGCTGCTGCTAAGTCGCTTCAGTCGTGTCCGACTCTGTGCGACCCCGCAGACGGCAGTCCACCAGGCTCCCCCATCCCTGGGATTCTCCGGGCAAGAATACTGGAGTGGGTTGCCATTTCATTCTCCAATGCGTGAAAGTGAAAAGTGAACTAGGATCCCATATATCTGGAAGCAACTGAGCCCATGTGCCACAACTACCAAGCTTGCCTGCTGTAGAACCCAGGCTCCAAGACAAAAGAAGCACTTGACTACTGCAACTAGAGAAAGCCCAGACACCACAGCAAAGGGCCCGAGCACCACAAGGAAGACTCAGCAGAGTCAAATATAAATAAATAAATAAACAGAATAGTGTGATCGAACTGTTGGAGAATTCAGAATAGTTGCCATGAAGAAATTCAAAGAGTTATACGAAAACTCAGAAAAGTAATTTAATAAGCTGAGGAATAAAATTAAAGAACCTGAAGGAATACTTTACCAAAAAGACTGAAACGCTAAAGAAGAGCCAGACAAAAATTCTAGAGCCGAAGAACACACTAAATGGGATGAAGAATTCATTAGAAAGCATTTAAAATAGACGAGATCATAGGAAGACAGAATTAGTGAGCTCATAAATAGAAATCTAAGATATATTTTTTAAAAATGAGGAAATCCTACAAGAATTACTGGAAACTTTTAGAAAGGGCATTATTAGCATAATGGGTATCCTTTTAGGAGAAGAGAGGGAAAAGGGAGAAGAAATATTATTTAAGAAATAATAGCTGTGAACTTCCCAAACTGGGAATAGGAACTTGATATACAAGTCTATGAAGTTAAGAGAACATCTAAAGACCCCATTGCAAAAAGATCTTTTCCAGGACAAGATAAAATTGTCAAAATTCAATGCAAAGAAAGAACTTAAAGGCAGCCAGGGCAAAAGGGATGGCAACCTACAAAGGAGCTCCTACTGGACCATCAGCAGATTTTCAGCAGAAACCCAACAGGCCAGGAGGGAGTAGAATGACATTTGTAAAATACTCAAAGATAAAACTTGTCACTCAAGAATACTCTATCCAGCAGAGTTATTATTCAGCTATTATTCAGTTATTATCCAGCAGAGTTAGTATTCCCCCACCAGACATGGCAGGGAAATACTTACCCAAGCAAGAAAAAGCTGAGAGAGTAGATGAACCCTAGACCTTCCTTACAAGAGATGCTAAAAGGAGAATCTCCCAGAATCAAAATGGCAAAAATACACAAAACATTCACCAAGGTGATAAAGAGACAGAACCAGAAAATTACAGAGCTTTTTTTATGTCACTAATCTACTCTTCTTGTATCACAATGTTGTGATAACTTCAGGTGAACGAGAAAGGAAATTAGCCATACATGTACACGTATCCATTCTCCCCCAAAACCTTCTCTCATCTAGGCTGGCATATAACATTGAGTAGAGTTCCATGTGCTATACAATAGGTCTTTGGTTATCCACTTTGAACACAGCAGTGTAAAACATCATTTTAATAATCTAATTTTCTTTACTTATTAAACATCCTGACCCAGTGCCTAAAGATTTGAAAAAAGATAACTTCAAAAAAAGTATTTAAAATAACTGAGTGTTTGAAGTTTGGATAATAATAGCAATATAATAACAATTAGTATTAAAGCAGCATCAGGCTGCTTCCTCCAGCCTGCAAGCCTTGTACTTGCTGAGTCTCAAGACCAGAGAGAAAGCCCAAAGTCAATGATAGAGACATGTTCAATAGACAGAGGAAACATGTGTGTGAAGCAAGGTCCTGGAGCAACTCCCACTGTGTGTAGCAGATAGAAGACAGAACACAGCAGCAGTCTTGCTGTTGGACAGAACTGCCAACAGCAGTGTTGAGGAGCTAGGGAAGCTGTCTGAGGGGTGAAAGTGAGATGTGTCTGACTCTTTGCGACCCCATGGAGTATAAAGTCCATGGAATTCTCCAGGCCAGAATATTGGAGTAGGTAGACATTCCCTTCTCCAGGGGATCTTTCCAACCCAGGGATCTAATCCAGGTTTCCCACATTGCAGGTGGATTCTTACCAAGAATACTGGAGTGGGTAGCCATTCCCTTCTCCAGCGAATCTTCTCCACCCAGGAATCAAACTGGGATCTCCTGCATTGCAGGTGGATTCTTTACCAGCTGAGCTAGCAGGGAAGCCTTAAAGATAGAGCATCCCTAATATTGATTTCTTGGTTACCAGGGAAACCAGCAGAGGGGCTAAGGACCTTCATGGGGTAAAATCTTCCCTTTGAAAAACTAGCATAGTGGAGTCATTCTGATCTAAGGATTAGAACAATCACTAACCAGGGCCAGGGGGAAGGAAGTACACAGGTTTTTACTGATTAGGCTCTAAGTTTAAGAGGGAAGATCAGTCATGTGTGTAGAATGTAAAGAAAGTAAATTCATGTATGTAGAATGGTTAAGCAGAGGATAATCCAGAGAGAAAGTCTGCTCATACAGGCAACCAATGATTATTTAGGCCCTGAAATGTCTTGACAAGTTTCTAAAGCACTTCCCGAATGCAATTATTATCCTTGACAAAGTGAAAATAAAATTAAGTCAAAGGAAGTTTAAGGTCACCAGCCCAAAGTCATATAATTAGCAAGCGTTCAAATCAGATTTTGAATTGAAATTTACCTCACTCACAACCACTTAGGGAGAAAAAAGCAATATTTGTACTGTCTTTTAAAAAGTTTTGCTAATTATATTGAGGAGAAGGGTATAAAGCTGTTTGAAAACAAGTCCATTTTGTAAAGAAAAATTCTGATTTTTTTCTAATGTAGACTAAAGGGTTAGCTGATTCTTAATCTCATCTTTAATCATTATACTCCACCAACTCTAAGTTTATTTATCTTTACAATTAGTGACAAACAAACAAAAAACAACAAAGACATAGCATGTAATAGCATTTCTGGAACGTTTCTACTTCCCAGACTTTTATATGATAAATACTTCATAAAGAGAATTCCCTCCCAGTAGTTTTTCTCTTTTAAAAGAAATGCAGGAATTGTCTGTCAAAAACATGACTAGAGAAAGCATTTACATAAATCTTTTTTTGTTTGCTTCTTTGCTTTGGTTTTGATTTGGATTTTGCTCAGAGAATCAGCTTGAAATCTTTGTGTACTTCTCCTTGTTTCTTACCTAGACATGGTACAGAGCAGTTTATGCCACACAAATCTTTTCTTCTGTCCCTTGGGTTCCTATAAACAGAGATGCTATTCAGCTCCTTGAGGATTTGTAGGAACCTATATAAATCCTACTCAGCAGGGTAAGAAGTTGTGCAGAAAGCTGAAGGCACTGGCAAGAAGACACAGGTAAAATAACATAGTGATAGAATACCAGGAAAATGGGATAGAAAGTAAGACTAAACAGGGAGAGTTATTGCTATGAACTGGACAAGCATGTATGTATGACTGTTACTGAACTCAGGTTTCGTTGCTCTTTGCTCAAAAGCCAGTACTCAAGAAACAAGTGTTGCATGGAGAGGGAAGTTTGCTTTATTGTGGAGGCTGACCACCTGGGGAGAAGGTGACTAGACTCACAGCTCAGAATGAACTCTGAAAATTCTACTTTACCACAAAAGTTTTTAAAGGGAGAAAGAAGTTAGTTGCAGTTAGTAACTTGAGAATGGGGTCAGAGTCCTTGTTATCTTCCACTGTGTGCAGACTTTGTTCTGCACAATAAATCACAGATTTATTGGTGATGAGGGAGGTGTTCCAGGACTCATGCTTAGCATGACGATATCATCCTCCACCTGGGTAAGGGCCTTAGTTCCTGCAGAATAACTCAATGGTATTGTCATGTTTCTCCCTTGATGAAGAACCACAATCCTGCTTTATCATCGCACTATTGTTTATGATTTCTCCTTTGTTTCTTCAGCCCCTCACTGTTCTGGTTAGCAACTGCTTGAACCTGCCTTTTGGAACTCATGGAAGCTCTTATGAGGCTGCATGAAGTCCATTTCCTACAAACAAGAATCAGGGACATGAAAAGGATTTGTACCCACATGGTGCCCACAGGGTTCTGCTCAGGTTCATTACTAAAGAGTTAAGTGAAGGAAAAATAGGGATGACTGAGCTTGGAAGATCACGGTCTACAAATGCATAAAAATTGTACCAAGGCATTGATTACTGAAGGAAAATTTTTTATGGGTAACATTATTTTGGGAGGAAGGGCACCAAAGAAAATATTTATTAATGATGAAAAAGCTGATGAACCTCTGAGTATAGAGAGAGGATAGTAATAAATCTGCAGAGATGTTGGCTTCCATCATCTGGGACTTCTTCCTTTCCTGTTCTCTTCCTGCCTCCCCAATCTATTAGTCTTCATATCAGTTAAGATAACATCTATTATGACCTTCAGTCACTTGGAGATTGCTGAGTACCAATTTTTGTTTTCTGATGGAGGACAGAAATAGCATGATTTAAGCTTTTCAACGGTAAGATTTGAGAAAGCACAAGAAAGTTTTACCAGCTACCAATGTTATAAAACAAACTGATGAAATAGTTTATCCAAATAACTGTAGGGGAATAAAATGATTTTTCCTTTATCCTTCTAGGTTCTTGACAAAACCTCCTCTGTAATAAAATACAGATTAACGGGGGGAAAGAAACAGAAGTTTAAGAACATGCATACGTCCTGTATACATGAGACACACCAAGGAAAACTGAGTAATTCATAGAAATGGCACAAGCCATCACCTTAAATAACTCTGCAGCTAAAGACAAAGATTACCAGGGGTCTGTTAATAGGTTACAGGGAAAGCACAGTAAACAAGATCAGAAGACAAGGTCAAAAATGCTTATGGGGCAGAGGATGAGATGGTTAGATAGCATCACAGATTCAATGGATATGAACTTGGGTGAGCTCCAGAAGATGATGAGGGACAGGGAGGCATGGAATGCTGCAGTCCAAGGGGTCAAAAAGAGTTGGATATGATTTAGTAACTCAACAACAGCAAAAATTGTTATGCAGATATAGGTCCTAATCTTGTCTATTGATAAGAGTTTCCAGAGATTCACTCATCCTCCTCTTCTCATACAGAGAGGAAGATACCTTTACAAATGGACTGTCCCTCACAAACGTAAATATCTCTTCCAGAAGTGCAACTGTTCCAAGCTCACTCTGCTTGCTGTGCTCCAGGCCAATGAATCTGAGAGACAAGGTGTTGAGGCAAGAAAGAGACTTTAATTGGAGAGCCAGCAGACCGAGAAGATGGCAGGCTAGCACTTCAAAATAACCATTTTATTGGGGGCTGGATGCCAGATTATTTTATAGATCAGAGAGAAAGAAGCAATGAGAAACCAAAGTCAAAAGGCAGAATAAAGAAGGAGATGCAGTGAGGAAGAAAAGTAAAAGGGTCTTCAGTTTTGCAAAACATCTCCAAGGGAATGCTCAGCCTTCTGAAGGGGTGTGTTAATTTCTTCTATTCACAGGTGGGCAGGGACAAGCCATCTCCCAGAGCTGAACAAAGGCTCTTAATTTACAGTCAAGCAGAGGGGCATGGTCCTTCAGGCAAATCATTGAATACAATCATAATAATAAAAGCAAGTCAAAAAAACAGTTTCCAGCATGTAGTCAAAATTGGCTTCCTCCCTGCAAGATAACTTTTACCCAATTTTCAGAGATTGTACTAATGTCTACAGTGTTTTGTTTTTGTTTTTAATAAATAATCAGCTCAACAGGCATATTTTGGATAGAAATTTTGCTTTCCCGCACATCAATCAATATGAACTTTTAAAGCATTTCTGCAACCTATTGCCTGATGTAAAGGATCCAACTGCTTTATGCACAAAGAGCGTTTTTGCTTTAATCCAACCCTAAAAGGCTCTTTCCACAGGAATCAGTCAGTTCAGTACAGTACAGTTCAGTCGCTCAGTCGTGTCCGACTCTTTGCGACCCCATGAATCGCAGCACGCCAGGCTTCCTTGTCCATCACCAACTCCCGGAGATCACTCAAACTCACGTCCATCAGGTCAGTGATGCCAGCCAGCCATCTCATCCTCTGTCATCCCCTTCTCCTCCTGCCCCCAAACCCTCCCAGCATCAGTCTTTTCCAATGAGTCAACTCTTCGCATGAGGTGGCTAAAGTACTGGAGTTTCAGCTTTAGCATCATTCCTTCCAAAGAAGACCCAGGGCTGATCTCCTTCAGAATGGACTGGTTGGATTTCCTTGCAGTCCAAGGGACTCTCAAGAGTCTTCTCCAACACCACAGTTCAAAAGCATCAATTCTTCGATGCTCAGCTTTCTTCACAGTTCAACTCTCACATCCATATATGACCACAGGAAAAACCAGAGCCTTGACTAGACGGACCTTAGTCGGCAAAGTAATGTCTCTGCTTTTGAATATACTATCTAGGTTGGTCATAACTTTTCTTCTTTTAATTTCATGGCTGCAATCACCATCTGCAGTCATTTTGGAGCCCCCAAAATAAAGTCTGACACTGTTTCCACTGTTTCCCCATCTATTTCCCATGAAGTTGAAGGATCTAAGCTACTCCATTTTGTTAACAGAAAAACTCCATTTTGTAAATTTCCAGGAAAAGAGCCTTTGGAAATCCAAAAGCCTTTGGAAATCCCCTGACCTCACCCCACCTCCCACGAGCCAATCGGACCCCAGACCAAAATCTCCTGACAACGCTCAGGAACTTGTGGTCTACCTAGACAATAGGGACCAATCAAGAACCAACACACAACCCTTCGAAAGAAAGTGACCAATCAGACGTTCCCCTACCTAGAAATCCTTTTTTTCCACGTATACTCCCTATATAAGCAATGTAATCCAAAACCCGGGGCTCCTCCCTATATCCACTGAGTACCTATCGGTGGGAGCCCCAGCTAGAGCTTGGTAATAAAAACTCTCTTGCTTTTGCATCAGATATCGGCTCCCTGGTGGTCACTGGGAGATTTCGCAACTTGGGCACAACACTATCTCTTGTCCCAGGAAATGCAACAGGAGGTTAGTTGTAAATGTCTAACCTGGAGCCCATCTATTTCCTACATTAATGGAACTTTGGTTTCCCTTTTGAACTAGCCTTGGAGAAGGAAATGGCAATCCACTCCTTCACTTGCCAGGGTCCAGCCCCGGTGGATCCAGGGTGATTCGAAGGTGGGGACGGAGTCGGCGGCTTAGGAAAAAACTTATTTAATTACAGATATAGAGGGAGATTAGAAACAGATAGTGTAGTAGGAGAATTAGTGGAGAAAAGAGGCTGAATAACTGGTTTACATGGAATACCAATCACCACCTACGTAGGCCACAGGCGTCTTTCCATTCTCCCAAAGGAGAGGAGGCACTGAGGCCTCCCTGGTCCAATCTCAGAAGCCCAGGCAGAATTAGCAGGCTTGGTGAGTACCCACATTTCAGATGGGAATTCAGCCAGGAAAGCGGGGAGCAAGAAAGAAACGACACGGGGGAATCAGTCTTTCCAGAAACTGATCCGATTTCTTTATTTTTCAGGTTTGTTTATATACCTTTTTGTTATACATAGGGATGAATACAGAGTCACGCAGGGGTCAGCAGACCTGACTCTTGTCACAATCAGGTGCTTCATATAAAATTATACAAAGGTCTTATGAGTTTCATCATCTTCTAGCCATGAGGTCTGCTGACATTTTATGGCCCTTTCTGATACCGGTCAGTTAACCAGAAAACTTATTTTTCCAGGGGTGATTTTTTTCTTAAATCAGGCTCCACCCTCCAAATAAAGTTGCATTCCTATAGGGTGAGGGTGTAGTGAGTTACAATCAAGAAAGGAATTTACTTAACCTAAGGTTTAACATGATTAATCTTAAAGGTTAATACTTATTTCTCCTATATGCTAGTTATATTCATTATAAGGGCAGGGAATATGGAGATTTAGCAGCAAACATCAGCCCAACAAATGAAAACCCTCCACCAATGTTCCCTTTAAGATCTATTTTGTGTTAAGATAGTGATAAAATTACATTTTTGCATAGCAAGGACACAGTGATTTATAACAAAGTACAGTGATCTATAACAAAAGAGAAGATTCATTAACTCAAAAGCCTAGTATTGCTAACATCAAAAAACTACTGTATTTCCTTTTCTATATTCCAAATACATTGATTAAGATATTCCCAGGTGTCTAAGGATATGGAGGCCTGATGGCAATCATTGACACATCAATGAAAAAAGCCCTATGTTAATACTCCAAACTCTCTGTGCTGTTTATGGTTGAGGGGTTGTCACACAAGCTAGTTGGTCAGCAGAGAGGTTTGACCTGAGACATCCTTGTCACACCCAGGGCAGGGAATTAGCAGTAATTATTGTCAGGACAAATGAAGAAAAAACTCTTCACCAATATAATTCCTAATCAACCCACTATACTATACTAATAATCTAACTTCTCAAAAGATTCTGTATTTAGAAAGTTTTAAAACATCCCTTGCCTCTCACAGTTGGGAGGCTGTAAACAATCACATGCGGCCGGACGAGCCTGATCAGGCAGGCCAGAGAAACTTCAGAGTTCATAAGTTGAAACACTCTTGTCACGCCCAGGAATTTTTATTAACTGGAGCTGCAAGTTAACTCCTTCTCTGAGAGAAATGGTCATGGGGGAGCGCTCCCCGTAAAGTACTCTGGTTTTGGGGGTAGATGCTCGGGAACAGGGGGTTTCCTGAGGCTTGAACACGCCTTTGCGTATGCCAAGCTTCCTTCCTCATGACCTTTGCCATGGGCGGAGTTCCTCACGCTGGCCCCCAACATTCACTCTTGCTTGGAAAATCCCATGGACGGAGGAGCTTGATAGGCTACAGTCTATGGGGTCGCAAAGAGTCAGACACGACTGAGCAATTTCGCTTCGCTTCAGTTCAAATTGAACATCCTAGATTTGGGAAGGTAGAAAGCAATGGCACCCCACTCCAATACTCTTGCCAGGAAAATCCCATGGACGGAGGAGCCTGGTGGGCTGCAGTCCATGGGGTCGCTAAGAGTCGGACACGACTGAGCGACATCACTTTCACTTTTCACTTACATGCATTGGAGAAGGAAATGGCAACCCTCTCCAGTGTTCTTGCCTGGAGAATCCCAGGGATAGGGGAGCCTGGTGGGCTGCCATCTATGGGGTCGCACAGGGTCAGACACGACTGAAGCAACTTAGCAGTAGCATTAACAGTTAGTCATTCTGCAGCTTCATCTCTGATAGGGCATTGGTTGGGGTTGCCCCTTTTTGGACTGACTGGGCATTTGTTGGGAATTTTCCTTTTTTAGGGCTAGGCAACTCTGACCCTGAACAATCATTCTGAATTGCTGTTTGCTTGATATTTGCTAATGGTGATGATGAATAATTAAGTGTGAATGATCAGTGCTCTGGTCATCTTATAGTCCCTTGGGGTAGTTTTGCAAATTTAAGAGATCCTTTAGCTGTGCTCCCTAAATGAAAAAAATGCCTCAGTGCTTCCTGAGATCTGCAGGGCAAAGGCCTCTAATGGCTTGTCTATTGTATCAGAATGGATCTTTTGCAATTGCTTTTATCTTGCAGGGGGTGGGGAGGGTGGGGGGTGGGAGTGGTATTGTGTGTGAATGGATGTCTCTACACCCGAGTCCAAATCCCTTACTCTCTTCCTGGTTTTGTTAAGAGTGGCTTGAGAGTGTGAGCAGATGATATGTATTATTGTCTAATACTGTTACTTGGTTTTCTTTCTTTTTTTTTTTTTAAACTGAGTTGAATATTTGGAAACTGGAAAAAGAGAGTTCCTTGAATATACCTCAAGATGGCTGGGTTTTGTATAAGTAGAAAAAAATTTGCATTTTATCCTCCTGTGCCTTTGAGATGTAAATCGTCTCCCTAGGCCCTCTGGAGCTTATCTGTGTTGCTAGGATCTGAAGAAAAAAGGGATGTAGACATAACATTAAAAAAAAGACCCCTCAAAACTGCTGGGAGTGCTCCCTCAGCCAAACTTTACATAAGTTTCATAAGAGATCATCAAGAAAAAATAGTAAAACTGTAATTATCTAAGCAAGCAAATTTAATGTATTCCAACTATTCTTTGTAAGCCAGCAAATTTATACTGTTGTTGTTTAGTCACTAAGTTGTATTCGACTGTTGTGACTCCGTGGACTATAGCCTGTCAGGCTCCTCTGTCCTTGGAATTTCCCAGGCAAGAAGACTGGAATGGGTTGCCATTTCCTTCTCCTAGGGATCATTCTGACCCAGGGATAGAACCTGCATCTCCTATGTTGCAGGCAGATTCTTTACCACTGAGCTATATAGGACTTTGTTGTTTCAGTCGCTCAGTTGTGTCTGGCTCTTTGCAACCCCATGGACTGAGGCATGCCAGGCTTCCTTGTCCTTCACCGTCTCCTGGAGTTTGCTCAAACTCATGTCCCTTGAGTTGGTGATGTCATCCAACCATCTCATCCTCTGTTGTCCCCTTCTCCGGCCTTCAATCTTTCCCAGCATCAGGGTCTTTACCAATTAGTAGTCTCTTCACATCAGGTGGCAAAAGTATTGGACACCTAGAACTTTAAGCACTTACAATTTAAATATTTAAAATGTTAGACAAAATGAGTTTCAAGTTCATGTGAAAGGGGAAATACTATATTGTTGATACTTGGTACTAAGGTTAGTTTGTTGATTAATTAGGTCTAATTAATTTGGTCTAATTAATTAGGTCTTTAACATCATCAATTTTCATGCTTTCACAAAGTAACATTTTCACTGAGCCTAGGTTTAGTAGAAGATAAAGGAAATCTTGTGATATCTGTTGCAAATCTGTCAGTGAGAAAAATAACTTGGTGTGGTGAAATTTTTGAGTTAAACTATAGGAATAATTATGGTCTGAAAATTATCTAAAATAATCTCTCCAGATTTTGGTAAAAATTACTTGCCCTCTTGGTTTTCATTAGAAATTAAGATGTTTAAAAGTTGGGGATTCTAATTTAAATATGTAATTAAAGTTACTAGACATAATAAAACATTTCACTATATAGTAGAAAAGTGGGTTATATATTTTGAGAAAAAATAAGTTTTATGCATGATCAGGCTTATTTTAGTTTAAACTTAATTGGGTAAATGGATTTTGTTATTAAAGTAGATTGGTGAAGTGAATTCACTCAGTCGTGTCCGACTCTTTGCAACCCCATGGACTGTAGCCTACCTGGCTCCTCCATCCATGGGATTTTCCAGGCAAGAGTACTGGAGTGGGGTGCCATTTCCTTCTCCAGGGGATTGAACCCGGGTTTCCCGCATTGTAGGCAGATGCTTTACCATCTGAGCCACCAGGAAAGCACCACAAGTAGACTGGTACAGGACTAGATTTGGTTCCTTTCTGCCAAAAGAACACGTTTACTTCAAATGCTGCTTTTGATAATATATTGTGTGAACTTCCTTGCCTTTCAATGATATGATTTTGTTTTGAAATATTCAAAGTGACCTATGATTCTACCAGACCGAATGTTCTTAAAACTTTTTTGATATTTTTGATGAACTTCTTATCAAATTGTGGGTTTCCCAGGTGGCATTAGTGGTAAAGAACCTGCTTGCCAATGCAGGAGAAGTTAAGAGACCTGGGTTCGGTCACTGGGTCGGGAAGACCCCCTGGAGGAGGGCATGGCAACCCACTCCAGCATTCTTGCCTGGAGGAGCATACCATGGACAGAGGAGCCTGGCGGGCTACAGTCCCTGAGGTCGCAAAGAGTCGTACAGGACTGAGCAACTAACACACATACACACTATCCAATTCTAATTAAATTTCTTTTGACTTCCGCTTGCTCTGGGATGCTTCAGAGGGCCCCTAAGTCATGAGATATTCCTTCCCAGGCAAATACTGGAGTGGGTTGCCATTCCCTTCTCCAGGGGATCTTCCAGACCCAGGGATCAAACTCAGGTCTTTCACACTTCAGGCAGATTCTTTTGCATCTGAGCCACCAGGGAAGCTCAGCACATTGAGTGGCCTACCAGGAAATCTTCACCAGATTTGGGAATGAGCATTCCTAGCACCACGGGATGAAATGGTCATGAAATACCCCCAAAGCCAGGATCAAATTTATGAATACAGAAAGGCCTTACCAGCTGGAAACTGACACTAGCTCTCTACCTCCTCAAGGATTAAATCATGAGCTACTGCAGTTGCTGACCTTGAACACCCCCTGAAAGGAGTTTCAGGGTGGAGATTAGGAATGGGGCACTCTGTGCTCAGGGGTAAAACTGGCAAAACAGGCTCTCAAATAGAAATTTTAAGATTTTTATGAGCCTAAATCATCACATCTTCTCATATCTTAAAAAGCATTAAAATCACTAACGGTGATGCCTTTTTTGGCCATTTAGGAGAGAAATGCATTTGGATGTAAAAATAGAGTAGCTGTCAGACTCAGACACACCTAGTCATTCTCACAGCTGTGTCTGTTGGAACTGTAACCCAGCAGAATCCTGTAGGTACCTCTATCAAGTGTATGATTAACCTCCTTATCTGAACCTGTATTCTTTTTCGTGTTCAAAACTTATTCTCCTCAAGATTGAGAATTATCAAAGAAAAAGGGGGAATTGTAACCCAGCAGGACCCTAAGGGGCCTTCCCAGAACAGGCTTTCCCCCATATCTTCTACTTTAGATATACCTAGATAGCAGTATTTGATGCAATAATGTGGCTGATAATGTTAACCCTGTAATATCACCCTGTTCCCTCACCCTCAGCCACTCAGAATTGTATACTCACTGATCACATACCCTGAAACCCCCTTCCCTTACTTGGTTTTTAAAAATTATTTGCTGAATTTCCCCCTGTGCTGGAAGCTCAGGGTGGTGGGGGGGGGGAGGGGAGTGAGTGTAGCATATAAACTTTTCTCCTTGCATGGCCCTGCAATAAATACTTCTCTGCTCCAAACTTCAGTGTTTCCGTGTGTTTTTGGCCTCACTGCATCAGGCACACAAACTTTCTCTAACAAAACTGTTCCAAAGATGTTGGTATACATACGATCAGTATACATATGATTTTGGTGAAGGGAGAATACATGCAATCAAGCACATATTTCTTTGTAGAAGATTACTGCTGGTCACCAGGGGCAGAGGTCACTATGAATAATTTTAGTGCTTTTCTAGATACAAGAAGAGGCAAGAATTGGGCTCATGAAATCTCCTGAAAACATCTAACTATCTGAAGACATGTTCTGCCAGTTTTTCCCAGAACACAGTGTCTCATTCTTGATCTCCACCCTGAACTCCTTTCAAGAGGTGTTAAGTTCAGCAGCTGCAGTGGTTCATAATTTGATCTTTGCAGAGGTAGAATGCAAATGCCAATTTATAGGTGACAGTATATTGTATTGCTTTTTAACTTTATCAGTCTATGCTCTCTCTTCTCCAAACTTTATTGTATCAAAGAATATACTATAGTAATTTTTTCTCTGTAGCTATTCTCTCCAACAGCGATAAAACAGTCCTATACTTTCCTGCTACAAGGGCATAACCGCTTTCTGGACAGATAAAAAAGTCCTTGGGTTGAAAAAATGACTGATTTATGCTCTCAACTAGGTGAATGACAAGCTTTGAGCTAAAACAAGCAAAAATAATAAAGCATTTGTGAGCTCACTTCCTGTTTATCTCTTTAGCCAGATCTCTCTTGACAATATATCACGTGATGATTTAACATGGTTGTAGAACTTTAATCTTTTTTTTTTTTTTTGCCGTCTTCTGCTTTATTGACAGGTAAATTGTTCAAAAATGTTCTCACAATTCAATAATTACAAAGACTCAGACTTACATTAAAAAAGTAAAAACCAGAACCCCCAGCAGGTGCCAGCCCCAGCAGAAGGCCCGGGGGGCGGGCAGGCCACAGTGCCCACATCACTCAGTGCCAACTCATGGGAAATGTGTGTCTTCCACAGCGTCGCGAGGACGTCGGCTGGCAGGGGGCAGAGGGAAGCCTGCCGGTGGCTCACGGAGAGCTTTCAGAGGCTGCCCCAGGCCCTGGCACCGGGAGGGGAGGCAGAAGCGCGCAGAGTGCGGGGTGGAGTGTGGGGGTGTCTACACCGTCCAGTGTTTCCCACTTTTCACAGATTTTGCAACAAACTCTGGTCTTGTGGCTGCCTCCTCCGGTCATGTTTTTGGTTACTAACTCCACCCAAGTCCCCTTCTACTTCATCCTCAGGGGCATCCCTGGCTTTGAGGTCTTCCATACCTGGATTTCAATCCCATCTGCTGTCTCTACACTATCTCTATTGCAGGCAACACCACCATACTGGCTGTCATCAGGGCAGAGCCCTCTCTGCATGAGCCCATGTACTTGTTTCTGTCCATGTTGGCCCTAACAGACCTGGGACTTAGCCTCACCATTTTGCCTACAACTCATGAGGATCCTCTGCTTCAGTGCCTCAGAAATGAGCTTTGAGGCTTGCTTTATTCAGTTCTTCTTCCTCCATGGATTGTCCTTTATGGAATCTTCTGTGTTGGCCATGTCTTTTGACCACTACTGGCCATTTGCCACCCCTTCCATTATTTTTCCATCCTCACCAGGAAGGCAATCTGCAGAATAGGTCTAGCCATCATTTGCCGCTGTCTCCTGGCTGTTCTTCCTGCATTGTTCCTGTTGAAAAGGCTCCCCTTTTGTGGCTCCCCTCATCTCTCCCACTCCTACTGCCTCCATCAAGACGTGATTCACCTGGTATGTGCTGACACCACTACAAATAATGGGTGTGGATTTGTTGTAGCTCTGCTTATTATCATACTGGACCCCTTGCTCATTGTGCTGTCCTATGCACTCATCCTGAGACACGGCCTCAGAATTGCCTCCCAGGTTGAAAGGCTCCGGGCCCTCAATAACTGTCTGTCCCACATTTTGGCTGTTTTGGTCCCTTACGTGCCCATAGTGGGCGTGTCCATGACTCACCGCTTTGCCAAGCATGCCCCCCCAATTGTACATGTCAATATGGCCAGTGTCTATGTGCTAGCACCTCCTGTGACGAACCCCATTATCTAGTGTTAAAACCAAACAGATCCGTTGAAGGATCTTTGATCTCTTTGCTCATAGACAGTTGGAGTAGAGTGTTGAGAAGTGGGCTTTTGGTATTACTCTGTAAAATAATAGTTTGAGAAACTTGAAAAATTATGGTTTGGATGTCTAGTCATACATGAATCAGGAAGCAGGGCTGGGAGTTAAATACAATATTGTGTTCATTGGATTTGCAATTTAAGCTAAGTTGAACCACCTGTATGTGGCAGAGCTGCTTCGTTTACACACACTTTTTGCGTGCTAAGTTCCTCAACATTTTTATCCTGGAATTGCCAAGCTTCTAGTTCAAGATGTGAAATATGTTATAGAGTGAACTACCTAAGTTAGGTAACCCCTCAAAAGTCCTTCAAATGGGGACATCCTGTTTTTAACAGGGTCTCCTCTTATGAAGCCCTCCCCTAACATGCACATGAAGCCTCCAAGTTGCTTCCATTTACACTGTTTCTTCTCAGAAAATGCCCTGAGAAGTAATTCTGGATTCAAAAGAAAACACAAAACAAAACCAAAACTCCCTAGGCATCAAATGTGGGGTCTCTCATGATCCAATATAAGTTCTAGGGTTTCTCCCTCTCACCTCTCAGCTTCTAAGTGGCAATTATTTCATCTGGTATTTCTTAGACTTCAGATGTGTCCTGGAACATTAATTTGGGAGATGGGTATTCACAGTCAAAATTTATTGAGAAGGAGATCAGAAGAACCTTGGAAATAAACTGGCTTCCTCTTACAGGTTCATTCATTCATTCATTCACATACTTTTACTTGCTTTTTTTATTTTTTGGGCTAGGACCTACAGTTCAATGATGAATGAATGTTGACATGGTCCTTGATATGTTCCCAGTCAAACAGAGAATGTATTCAATATTTCACCATAAAATATGATGTTAACTGTGTGCTTTTTCTTACTTAGCTTGAGCAGATTGGTATTTCTAACTTATTATCGTCATGGCTGGATAGTGCATTTTGTGTAATACATTTCTGCCTGCATTGAAATGAGCATGTAATTTTAACCCTCCTGTTTCTTGTTTAACTCAACTATATTTGCAGTTTTACAACGGCAATATCCTAGTATTTTTTCTGTACTTAAAGCCTATGTTGTTACCTTGAATTTTTTAACATGGTATTTAGTATATATTCATAACTTTAAAATACAACTAGCCTTTCTTTTGTGATTCTCTTAAGCCAAAACTTCATCTGTTTTTTGATTCTCATTTTTAGTTTTAGTTTGTCAATAAAAATCTATTTCTATTTGTCTTCATCTAGTGCATGTTAAATATAAAGTTATTTTCTTTTATATATTCCATACTTGATATAATGGCTGCTGTGAATTCCTTATGTATTACATTCAATATCTGGATTATTTTGGAGCTGATCCCCACAGATTATTTTTCTCTGGAATATGCACCATGTTCCTAGTTTCATTTTATGTTGACTACTCTTAAATTGTATCTAAAATTCCCTCAACCATGTTTTGAATAAGATGTTGAGATTCTGGATTCTGTTTATATCTCTGAAGAATTTGATCGGTTTTTATTCAGATAGTTAACTCATGGAACTCAAATTCTCAATTCACCCCTGAATTTTGAAGCACCTAAAATCTTTGTTCAGTTTTGTTAGCTTTACATAGGCTGTTTGATACCTGTCTCAAACATGTACAGTTCAAATATTCACTGAATTTATATGCACAAATTTGTATTCTTCTTCTTGATCTCTCTTTTACATATATTTTCCTACCACTTTCTAGATAATCTGGCAGCCCCCAAACATTCCTTTTGTTTTTCAAACCAGTAAGTCTGTATGTTGTTTACTGAGTTTTAATAGAGATCTCTGTCAAACTAAAAAATCATAAAACAAAGAAACTCCCTCAATAATGTTCTCTTTTTCTAAGTAAGTGTAACTTTTCTCCAAGTACACTGTAGATTATCTTTTATCACTCTCTAGTGCTTCCACTCCAGTACTCTTGCCTGGAAAATCCCATGGACAGAGGAGCCTGGTGGGCTGCAGTCCATGGGGTCGCGAAGAGTCGGACACAACTGAGCGATTTCACTTTCACTTTTCACTTTCCTGCATTGGAGAAGGAAATGGCAACCCTCTCCAGTGTTCTTGCCTGGAGAATTCCAGGGACGGGGGAGCCTGGTGGGCTGCAGTCTATGGGGTCGCACAGAGTCGGACACGACTGGAATGACTTAGCAGCAGCAGCAGCAGCAGTGCTTTCATGGTTTTAAAAAAATGCATTTGTTCAAGGTTTATAACGTTGATCTATGGTTTAAAGGTGTCGTTTTGTTAGAATAAATACCTTTAGTCATTGAAATACATAGTCTTATCTATAGTTGAATTGCTGGATTGTAGGGTATATTGTAATACAGACTGTCACATTGTGTTCAAAGTGGTTGTAACACTGCATCCCCTCATACTTAAGGAAGACGACAATGATGATATGGAGTATGGTGGTTAATGCAGAGATATTCAGATGTATTTTTAGGTATATTGTACAATCAAAGTTGGAGGGGATTCAAGAGAGTGAAGTCACAGTGCTTATATGACAAACACAGCATAGAGGTACTGTTTTCAATGTTGAAAAGAAACGAACTCCCTTATCCAAATGTATTTTCTCTGTCCAATTCTGTTCCCAATTCTTCTACACACCCAATATCCATCCTTATACTCTTTCTTTGACTCTCTGAACGGACCCAATTTCCTTGGTTGATAACTTGTTTGTTTGTTTGTTTTATAAAGCATCAGATTTATAAATCTCCATAAGGCTCTGCACAAGCTGGAATCAAGATTGTCTGGAGAAATATCAACAACCTCAGCTACGCAAATGACACCACCCTTATGGCAGAAAGCGAAAAAGAACTTAAGAGCCTCTTGATGAAAGGAAAAGAGGAGAGTGAAAAAGTTGGCTTAAAACTCAACATTCAGCAAACTAAGATCATGGTATCCAGTCCCATCACTTCATGGGAAATAGATGGAGAAATGATGAAAACAGTGAGAGACTTTATTTTTTGGGGGGCTCCAAAATCACTGCAGATGGTGACTGCAGCCATGATATGAAGACACTTACTCACTGGAAGAAAAGCTATGATTGACCTAAACAGCTTATTAAAAAGCAGAGACATTACTTTACCAACAAAGATCTGTCTAGTCAAAGCTATGGTTTTTTCAGTAGTCATGTATGGATGTGATAGTTGGACTATGAAGAAAGCTGAGCACCAAATAATTGATGCTTTTGAACTGTAGTGTTGGAGAAGACTCTTGAGAGTCCCTTGGACTGCAAGGAGATCCAACCAGTCTATCCTAAAGGAAATCAGTCCTGAATATCCATTGGAAGGACTGATGCTGAAGCTGAAACTTCAATACTTTGGCCACCTGATGTGACTCATTGGAAAAGACTCTAGTTCCGGGAAAGATTGAAAGTGGGAAAAGAAGGAGACAACAGAGGATGAAATGGTTGAATGGCATCACTGACATGATGGACATGAGTTTGAGCAAGCTTTGGGAGTTGGTGATGGACAGGGAAGCCTGGTGTGCTGCAGTCCATGGGGTCACAAAGAGTTGGACACGACTGAGTGATGGAACTGAATTGAACTGAACTAAGGCTCTTTATTTAACCTCCAGTCATTAAATGTCATGCCTAGAGAGGAATCCAGTGAAATATTTCTTCCTTTGGCCCATGGATATTTTCTCCTTTGAGAAAATCTTAGGCCAAATAAGAGTTACCGTGGTTAAAACGTGGTAGTGGAGACAGATTAAATACCAATCTTGTAAATTTTAGAAAGAAAAGAGGAGATAGGAATAATTATTGGCCAGTCCTTCTCAAAGGAACCACAGTTTGTTCATAATACCATAAAAATTGCTGAATTTCATTATGTGATACAGCAATTGTGTTTACATGAAGAAGAGTAGATAGATGGGTTATCATCAAGATGTTCAGTCCAGTTAAATTGTAGTCACATTTATATCTGTAGAACTGTATTTTTCACTCTTTTACACACCTTAGGCATTATTCAGTAAAACAAAGTCCTTATCTGACTTCATGAAACTTACAGTTGGGTGTGCAGGGTGGGGCTGTGTTGGAGATGACTAATGACAGTGTTAGTAAAGAGCACTATCCCCACTGTGCTTCACTTCTTCAGCTTCCACCAGGTGGTGCCAGTGGTAAAGAACCCTTCTGCCAATGCAGGAGACATAAGAGATGGGGGTTTGATCCCTGGGTCAGGAAGATCTCCTGGAGGAGGGCATGGCAACCCACTCCATTATTCTTGCCTGGCGAATCCCCATGGACAGAGAAGCCTGGCAGGCTACGATTCATAGCATTGAAAGAGTCAGACATGACTGAAGCGACAGCACACACACATGTATTTTAACTTTCTAACTCGGGTACACTGAGTTCTCACCTCTAGGAGTACTCCTACTTCTAGCCAGGACTTCCTGAGAAATTCTAGCAGTCATCTTCCCGGAAACATTGAAACATCAGAATTAATCTACTTTTCACAGTAATAGCCACAGCATTCATAGGTTATGCCACATCTTGAGGTCGAATATCCTCTTGGTGTACGGCAGTCATTACAAATCTCTTTCCAGCAATTCTCTTCATGGATACTAGTCTAGTTGAATGAGCCTGGGGATAGTTCTCAGTTGACAAAACCACTCTCTCTTAATTGCTTACCTTTCCCTTTATGCCTTAGTGTCCCAGGAGGAATCTCATCTGATATAGACGAAATTCCACCTCATCCATACTACACAATCAAAGACACTTTGGATGTCTTATTCCTAATTCTAGCATTATTAATGTTAATACTATTCTCAGTTCATCTTTTAGGAAATTCAAAGTATACTTCAGATAACTCCATCAAAACTCCCCTTCACATCAAACTACATGATACTTCTTATTCACCTATGCAATCTTACAGTCCATTCCCAATAATTCAGTGGATGTACAGGCTTTAGTCTTTCCAGTTCTGATTTTAGCAATTATCTCAATACTTAATGCCTGTTTGCTAAGTTGCTTCAGTCATGTTTGTCTCTTTGTGACCCTATGGACTATAGCACTCCAGGCTCCTCCGTCCATGGGATTCTCCAGGCAAGAATGCTGGAGTGGGTTGCCATGCCCTCCTCCAGGGAATCTTCCCAACCTGGGTTCAATCCCAACCCAGGGATTGAATTCCTGTCTCTTACATCTCTCCTGCATTGTCAGGCAGGTTCTTTACCGTTAGTGCCCACCTGGGAAGCCCCAATACTTTATACATCAAGATAACAAAGCATAACATTTCAATCCCTTAGCCAATGCCTATTCTGTGTACTAGCAGCTGACCTACAAACACTAGCAAGAATTGGAGGACTATTGAGTATTCATTTGTTATCACTGCACAGTTAGCACCTATTTTATAATTTCTCCTAATTCTCATTCTTCCACCACTAGCCAGTATCATTGAAAACCACTACCTGAAATGTATTTATATATGTAACCAAATCTTACCACATATTCGTTACCCATTCCTCTGTTAATGGACATTTACATCACTTGCATGTCCTGGCTATTGTGGATATTTCTACAATGAAAACTAGAATTATGGAATCTTTTGGAATTATGTTTGTCTCTGGGTATATCCCCAGGAGTAGAATTGTTAGATCGTATAATTGTTTTATTTTTAGTTTTTTAAAGGAAGCCCTATGCTATTCTCCATAGTGGCTGTACCAATTTGCATTCCCACCAACAGTCTAGGAGTGTTCCCTTTTCTCCACACCTGCTCCAGCATTTATCATTTGTAGATTTTTATTTTTTAATGACCATTCTCTCAAGTGTAAGGTGGTACCTGATTGTACTATTGATTTGCATTTCTCTGATAATTAGTGATGTTAAGCATTTTTTATGCTTCTGGCACAAAAACAGAAATATAGATCAATGGAACATGATAGAAAATCCAGAAATAAATTCATGCACGCACCTATGGTCAATCGATCTATGACAAAGGAGGCAAGGATACAATGGAGAAAAGACAGTGTCTTCAATAAGTGGTGCTGGGAAACTTGGACAGCTACATGGAAAAGAATGATATTAGAACATTCTTTAACATAATAAATAAAAAAAAACTAAAAATGGATCAAAACCCAGACAATGTAAAATTCTTAGAGAAAAACATGGGCAGAAGACTTTCACAGAATTCACAGCAATATTTTTTTTAGACCACTTCCTGAAATAATGAAAATAAAAACAAAAATAAACAAATGAGACTTGGTTAAACTTAAAAAATGTCTGCAAGGAAATGAAACATAAAACAAAGAAACAACCCTCAGAATGGGAGAAAATATTTGCAAACAAAGTGACCGATAAAAGGTTAATATCCAAAATACACAAACAGCTCATGCAGCTCTGTGTTCAAAAAACAACTCAATTAAAAGAAAAATGGGCAGAAGGTCTAAATAGATATTTCTCCAAAGAAGATATACAGATAAAAGTATATTGTTAATTAAAAAATGCTTGTAAGCTTCTGACTTTTACTTTATATAGAACTTTCCATGTCTTCTATATGCTTGATGCTTTCCATGCAAGCTGTTCTCTCAGTACTGAAAGGGAATTATTGAAATCTGCAATTGCTATTATTGAATCATCTCCTTCATCAATGTCTTAGAGTTTTTAGAGGAAAGGACATCACTTCCTTGCTTAAGTTTACTCCTAGATATTTTATTACTTTTATGTGACTATAAATAGGATTTTTAAAAAATTTCTCTTTCTGATAGGTCATTATTAGCATATAGAAAAGCAACAAATTTCAGGATATTAATCTTGTATCATGAAACTTTTCTAAATTCATTTATTAGTTCTAGTAGCTTTTTTGGTGAAGATTTTAGAGTTTTTTTTATATATTTAGTATGGTCATCTGCAAGTAGTGTTAGTCGCTTAGTCATGTCTGACTCTTTGTGATGCTATGGACTGTAGCCTGCCAGACTCCTCTGTCCATGAAATTCTCCAAGAATCTTCCCAGTCCAGGGACTGAACCCATGTCTCCTGCATTGCAGGCAGATTCTTTACCATTAGGCCATCTGGGGAGCCCTGAGAATCCTATAAATAATTGTAAATTTTTACATTTGTGAGGAAAGGTAAGCCTGGTACCCCCTACACTGCCATCTTAGTGTTTCTTCCTTAAACCCTCTGTTTAGATTCATCTTTGTGTTTGTTGATACTATTCCTGTTGCTAGCATGTAATTTGTCAATGATAATTAGTCGAATGATGCTGCCTATTATTCATCTGTTTCTATATTTTTTTTAATGTATCTGACATGTGTGCTCTTATGAATATATACACTATATCTCTCCCCACAATCCACAGGCATGTCACATCTTCAGACCTCTACCAATGTGCTTGGCACATTTCCAGGCCAAGGTGAAATCTGAATTTGCATACTCAAGACTTCCCAGAAACTCTCAGCTGCTCTGATGTCCTCACTTCTTTACACCCACCTCTGTATTGCTCTGGGTATCACTGGGTCCATGAATTTATCTGTATTTGATTAACTGAGTGGAAGAGGAGATTGGCCTTTGAAGGAGGATATCAAATACATGAAGTTCATCTCTATTCTTTGTATTTCAGATGCATAATATTTATAAGTCACTATTTCCAGTTGCACATCTGATAGAAGCTTTGCTCACTCTGTATACACAAACACGTTGTCATATATTATATGATGACGATAGAAATAATTGCAAAGGTAAAGTAAATGATGGCAGTGGTTACATTGTAAACAACTTAGAGCACGTCTTTATTATGAGAGAATATGTAAGGAAAGGGTTTATTGAAGTATGAGAGAGAGTTATATGAAAATGAGGGCTACCATTCCATGTAAGACCAGATATGTATGCCCAAAGGCATAAGTGGTTTCAATCTATTCATACTGAAGATAATTTGGGGGCATAGGAATGAAAAAGCAGGATAGACGGTGAATCATACAAGTATCTTGGTAGAAAATGTCTCAGATCATCCTTTTGTTTAGTAAAATGAAATAATAAAAATCATTACACACATAAAGATGGAATTTGTCATGTGATATGAAAGAGTAAAGTGCTTAAAATTATCACAAAGTGTTCTTTTCACCAGGTCATCAAGCTCCTTCCCTTGTTTTTTCACATTTTCTTTTTTGTCCTTCAGTAATTTGGTTTTGGACTGTACTTGATTTATAGCCTGTTAGCATCATGTACAGAGAAGGCAATGGCATCCCACTCCAGTACTCTTGCCTGGAGAATCCCATGGACAGAGGAGCCTGGTAGGCTGCAGTCCATGGGGTCGCGAAGAGTCGGACACGACTGAGTGAGTTCACTTTCACTTTTCACTTTCATGCATTGGAGAAGGAAATGGCAACCCACTCCAGTGTTCTTGCCTGGAGAATTCCAGGGACGGCGGAGCCTGGTGGGCTGCCGTCTATGGGGTCGCACAGAGTCAGACACGACTGAAGTGACTTAGCAGTAGCAGCAGCAGTATCATGTATGTCTACCTTTCTTACTCTGCCCCTTTTAACATTCGCAGTCATGCAGGGATCTGTGAGCAAGAGAACCCACAGAAGCCAGGAGAGGTAGGAGCAGGCAAACAGTTGTCATGGCTTCAGTAATCCTGGTGAACTTACAGTAGGAAGTGATCTGCCCCATTTGCCTGGAGCTTCTGACAGAACCCTTGAGCCTTAACTGGCCACAGCTTCTACCAAGCCTGCATCACTACAAATGACAAGGAGTCAAATATTGGCCAAGAGGGAGAGAGTAACTACCCTGTGTGCAGATTCAATTATGAGCCCGGGAACCTGCAGCCTAATAGGCATGAGGCCAGCATAGTGCAGAAGTTCAGGGAGGTCAAGGGGAGCCTGGAGGAGCAAGACAGCAATCTCTGCACCATGGAGAGAAATTCCTACTCTTCCGTTGGAAGATGGGAAGCTCATTTTCTGGCTTTGCGAGTGGTCCCAGGAGCACCGTGGTCACCACACATTCCTCATGGAGGAGGTTGCCCAACAGTAGCAGGTAAGAGACCAGAATGGAGGAAAGAAAGACCAGAAAATGATACTTAAGGGGAAAACTTTACTTGACATTGGACTTTACCTGGTCACCATGAACCTAAGGCCTGTGATTCTTTCTTTCCTATGTTGTTGCTGTTCAGTCACTAAGCCATGTCCCACTCTTTGCAACCCCAAGGACCACAAGCATGCCAGGCTCATCTGTCTGCCATCGTCTCTCAGAGCTTGACTGTTTATGGAATTCTCATGGAGTGGTTTGCCATTCCCTCCTCTAGTGGACCGTATTTTGTCAGAACTCTTCACTATGACCCATCCATCTTGGGTGGCCCTGCACTGCATGGCTCATAGATTGATTGAGTTATGCAGCCCTTTCTCTATGACAAGGCTATGTCCCTGAAGGGGATATGCTTCACCGTGAATTGCTCTCTTCTTCTTTTTCTTTCATTCTAATATCTGAAAAACACTTCCATACACTCACCCACTTACAAAGTAATAGCCCTACATACAGATTCTTAGTCAGAAGTAGACATTCATGCATCTTGTGTTAATAGGTGGAGATCTGTGCCCAGGAGAAGTTCTCATTACCCCATTGAACAGGAGGGTAACTAGGACATTGGGAAGATTGAGGTATACTTTTTCCCCGCTCTAGAACCAGGTTTCTTCTAGAAAAAAGAGAACCAGTCTTCTTTCTGGTGAGAGAAGATGGTGATTTCTATCTCTTGAGTTGTAAAGAACACATTCTCCACCTCAGTATTTTTTCAAAATCAGATTTAATTGCTGTTCTTAGTTTATGTAAAGTTTATTTATTTATTTATTGGAAATCAGCCTGATTCCTCCACCATTTATCCTCTACAGTCTTGCTTAGAAGGCCCTTTCTTGACTCTGATGTGATTCTTTTCGCACAGAAAATGCTCCAATCATATCTGGAGAGGTTGAAGAGGGAGAAGCAGAAAGCTGAGAAGATGGGATCTGACTTCAGAAAAGAGATATCTACCTGGAAGTTAGGAAGAGAAGCTTACTGAGGAAGTTAGATAGATATCTTGGCAGGACCTTGGGTTGATCTCAAGGAGCTGCCTTCTTCTTTGTTCCTTGACAGTTACGTTATTTGACTAGGCCTTTTCTTCATCCTTTCCTGATAAGAGTGGTGGCTGAAAAGAGAACATATCACAAATGGCCACAGATGTTTGGAGGGAGATATTCTTATAGAGGGACTCTCTGGTGAGGAGGACAAGCAAATTTCATTTTCCATTCTTGTCATGTGTTTTAACCTTTGACTCTCAGAAGACATCTGGCAATGGCTCATGGCTTTGTCCTTGGGGCTCAACTTTTTGGCAGAGGGTGGTGGAAGGGGATCAGGAGTAATCCAGAGAAGCATGAGCATCCTGGACAGATGTGTGAAGCCTGCCCACACCCAGGGATCCCGTTTGGCTCTGAGTTGTCCTCAACAACTTGGGGCAGATTTGGGGGCATATTTTTGAAGTAAAATAGAAAAAATAGACAAAGTCAGTCTCACCATGAATTGCTCTCTTCCTTTTTCTCATTCCTGAAGAATCAAGTATAACATGAGACAAAATGTCCAGGCAAAGTTTAAAAAACAGAGTGATCCTGGACAGTGAGGAGCTGAAGGGACTGCAAAAGTTGAGAAATGAAGAGTAAGTTGGTTTACAGAACATAGCAAATTCTGAGAATGAGCTGGTCCAGTAGAGTCAATTGGTGAGAGATCTCATCTCAGATCTGGAGCATCATTTGCAGGGATCAGCAATGGAGATGCTGCAGGTAAGACTTGGAAAGAAGTCTGAGGATCCAAGGTATGAAAAAAAATGAAGACTAAGTTTTCATCTCTTCTGTGTTGCTATACTCTTTGTGGTGTTGTCAGTAAGGTTGTTTTGGGCCTCCAGTACCCCTTCTTTGCATCTATTTCAGAGGTTTTCAAGAATAAGTGCATGCATGAATTGAATGCAAGAATAATGAGGGAAATTTTCATTTTTTTAATGTGCCAATTTCCCTGTGAATATTTGATTGTGGAGAGAAGATTCGCTGTGTTTGGAGGTTTTCTAAAGGCCCCTATTTCTGTGAACTAGTGTTAAGCATTTATTGGATGCTTCTTCATGATGCAGCTTAGTCATAGACAAACAAATACACCTCAGATCCCAAGAGGCTTTTTTTCTCCACTCAATGTGTTGAGATTTTCTCCCTCTTTCTCTATTTCCAAAGAAAGTTTTTGAAGGATTGCTATTTATTCTCTAAATATTCAGTGGAATTAACTATTGAAGTATCTCACTCTGGGTATTTTTTCTTGAAAGGGTTTAAAATATCTTGCTTGTGTTAGGATCATTTAGAATTTTTTTTACAGTCCTTGAGTCACTTATTGTATGTCTTGTAGAAAGTTGTCTATTCTAAGTTGCCTGATTTGTAAGCATACAGTTGGTTATAACAATCCTCTATTATCCCTTTAATTTTTATAATAATCACAATAATGTCTTTTATTCCTGATTTTGGTGATTTGCTTTTCACTTTTTTTTTGTCACTTTAGCTATGCTTGTTAATTTATTGATCTTTTAAAGAAACATTTTTTAGTTATTTTGTTTTTAAGCTTTCTTTTTTTGTTTATTTTTAAACTTTCTTATTCATTTATTTCTGCTGTTACATTTATTTTTTTCTTTGTGTGTGTTTGTGTGTTGGGGTGTGGGTGGGTGGGTGTGCTGGTTTAATTTACTCTTCCTTTCTGTTTATTGAATTGGAAACTTATCACTGATTTGGGACCATCTCTTCTGATATAGGGTTTAATGATATAAATATATTCAACACTTCACATATTTTGATTGTTTAGTTTTAATTTTCATTCAGCTCAACATACACTCAAATTTCCTTCACAGTTTTCTTTTTCTTTAAATTTTGTTTGTTTGTTAAACCTTGGACTTTTTAAAATGTGTTGTTAATGAGAGAATACTTGGTGATTTCTGAGTTTGACATCTGTTGTGGATTTCAATTTTAATTCTGACGTAATTAGAGAACAACTTGTGCATGGGTGCTTGCTCATTTGGGACTAAGTCTTTGCAACCTAAAGACTGTAGCCCAACAGGCTCTTCTGTCCACGGGATTTCCCAGGCAAGAACACTGGAGTGGGTGGCCATTTCCTTCTCCAGGGGATCCTCCTGACCCAGAGATTGAACCCGAGTCTGCTGCGTCTCCTGCACTGCAGATGAATTCTTTACCACTGAGCCACCGAGGAAGCCCATTAGAGAACATATATTTTTATTATTTCAAGCTTATAAATTTATTGACACTTGTTTATGGCCTAAAGTACTGTACACCAGAGAAAATTTTATTATGAATTTTAAAATATTGTATGTTTCTCATTTGTTGAGTAAAATTATCTTTATATGTCAGTTAGGTCAACTTGGTTGATAGCATTGTATGTGTCTTCAATATATTTGATGGTTTGCATAAGCTGTTATCTTATTGACAGTGAGTTATTGAAATATGCAACTATTATTATTGAATTGTGTACTTCTCCTTTTATTTTTGCTTCAAGTACTTTGAAGCTCTGCTGTTCCGTGCATCTGTATTTATAACTGTTGTATATTTTTGATGTAGTGAATATTTTATAATTATAAAATTTCCCTCTCATCTTCCCATAATATTAATCTTGAAGTATTTTATCTAATATTAACATAAATCTTTGACCTTTTTTTTTTTTTTAATTTCTGCTTGCATTTCAAGCCTGGTATATATTTTTCTATCTTTTTTAACTTTGCCCTTTTTGTACCTTGACTATGTCTCTTGTAAATAGCAAGAAATGAATTTTGCCTTTTATCCAGTTCAACAAATCTCTGATTTCAATTAAGGCATTTATACATGACATTTAATGTAATTGTTGATGTGACTGTGTTTAAATTTGCTGTTTTGCTGTTTGCTTTCTATGTGGCTATTGTAATTTTCATTCTTTTTCTCCTTAACTAGCTTATTTTGTATTAAACAATATAAACTAGTATAACATTTTATTTCCCTGTGTTCATGGTGGTATTTTTTCAGTGTTTTTCCCCTACTGGTTGGTCTAGTGATTAAAATGTGTTTCCTATCTTATCTAGATCTACTTTAGACTAATATTAACTTAGTTTCAAAAAAATGGAAACTTTCTTCAGCATCCCTTCATTTCCTTTCTGCAACAATGTAGTGATCCTTTCAATATGAGCATCTGATTCTGTGCAGGCAAATGCCTGCAGGAATCTGAACATTTTGCAACATCTGGGAAGAGAAGCTCTCTTCATCTGGAGTTTATATCAGGATGTTTGTGTTTCCTGTATAAACTGAGAAAAAGAATCAATATAGGTCAAATAAGTAGAATTGGAGAAAGAAACATATCAGATTCTGAGGACAGTGTTTGAGTTTCAAAATTAAACTTTGATTAAAGTGGTGACTGCTTCCCCTGCTCCAATCCTGTATTCTTTCTCTACTTATTCTAGTCTAATTTGATTTTTGTCATGTACACAAAAGAGCCCTAATATAGAAAGTTTTTTTTTTAAATTCAGATTCTGTCATAGATTTTGGTGACATGGGGAAAGTAAATCCGCAGTAAAGGAGACTAAATATAGTGGTACATACGGGTTAAAATAAATAAAACATTAAATGTGGTGATTAAGAAGATTACATGTGTAAAAAATGTTAAGCATCTGGACTAAACAGACTCAATAGAGACTAAACTGCAAGTAAATGCCCCCAGGTTTTAGAAAATGAGTGTATATTGGTTCGGTTCAGTTCTGTCGCTCGGTCGGGTCCGCCTCTTTGTGACCCCATGAAATGCAGCATGCCAGGCCTCCCTGTCCATCACCAGCTCCCAGTGTCTACACAAACTCATGTTCATTGAGTCGGTGATGCCATTCAGCCATCTCATCCTTTGTCATCCCCTTCTCCTCCTGCCTTTGATCTTATCCAACATCAGGGTCTTTTCAAATGAGTCAGCTCTTCACATCAGGTGGCCAGAGTACTGGAGTTTCAACTTCAACATTAGTCCTTCCAGTGAACACCCAGGACTGATTTCCTTTAGGATGGACTGGTTGGATCTCCTTGCAGTCCAAGGGACTCTCAAGAGTCTTCTCCAACACTACAGTTCAAAAGCATCAATTCTTCAGTGCTCAGCTTTCTTTATAGTCCAACTCTCACATCCATACATTACCACTGGAAAAACCATAGCCTTGACTAGACAGACCTTTGTGTATATTGATAACTTTATGGAAATGGGTTACAAGAAAGGAGACAACAAGTTGCATATTAGATATCCTAAGTTACTCTTTCCTGTGGCTTATTTACTACTAAATATATTAATATATATTTAAGAGACAAATTTAAGAGACAAATAAAAGAGTTGGAAATCAACTGCACATGTGTATGCTGAATTTAATGGAGTGGAAGAGACTGTTAATTGTATACAAAATGAGAAGAGAGACACCTGTAAAGTACCTACATGGATATATTTGTTTGCTTGTACCCTCAATGAAAGCCATATGAATAGCTTGAGGAATATTAGAATTATATAGGATTATGTATTCATCTTTGATTCTCGAAAGCTTGGTTTAATGCTCGGCACAAAACTTGTATATCACTTCAATTTTGTTTAATAAATGATAGAATCATGAATTATTCAAATCATCTCTTGGGTCACCAGAATTATAGGCTTCTTGTTTTTCCCATAAATATGTCTCATTTCCATATACTAGAAGCCTCGTGCTTCCACAGAGGTTGGAGATTTTTTACCGTTTTAGAAATCTGACAACATCACATTCTGGATTGATTGGCCTCATTCTCATATTTACTTTCTGGCTCTCACATTGAAACCATCTCTATTTCCACAATCAAGGGCTGATGGGGATGTAAATAAGCTTTTTAAGTGGGGGCACCTATTACTTTTTGACTCATATTTTCTTTTTTCTCAGTTGGATGTGAATGGCATCATGAAAACATATGGGAAGCCAGAGATGGTCCTTTTATACTGGTAAAATAATTTAAAGCTAATAGAGTTATCTGGTGTGTAATTAAAATAAAACAATGCTCAAGGCAGAAAAACAGAGTATATATTTAGCTTAGATTTCTGTTCACAAATCATGACTAGATTGTTCTGTAAACTTTGAAAGGAAGTTGAAGAGTTTGGGTCAGGGCCAGTATTAGGAATAAGATATTGCAGTATCGAAACCCTGTGACTTCATAAATTTAACTCACACTGTGTGTAACTATGTAACTCAGGTTCCTATATTTAGTATGTGCTTGGCTTATCATGTGGAGGTTGAGTCTTTACCTGTGAAGAACCTAGAATTAGAGACAACTCCTTTATATTTAACTTTCTGCTCTGGGAATAAAAGAGATACAGTTTTCCTTTATCTTTCTGTTCAGATTCCCCCAAAAACAGACTTGAATCTTAAGGAATATTTTGGCCTTGCTGCAAAGAGTTGATTCATCTTAGCCATATAATTTAGCTGCCAGAATGGAAAAGTGCCATCCATGTGTCTGAATTTGCACCAATGTGTCAGTATCAGACTCTTTACAAACACATGAGATTCAGCCCGCTCTTCATTTAGTGTTCATAATGTCTTCTTTTCCAGTGGTTTGTAATTATTCCCAGCGATCATGAAATATCATGCTGTTCTGAGAACCTCCCTATAAGGGAACAGCCTTTGAAGATTTGGAGACTCTTGACTGTGTTCTCATACCAGATATGTCACAAACACCTAGGAGCCTGATCCAGCTACATCACATTCTGACATCTTCCTGGGAACACATATCTATGCAGTGATTCCACAAATGGAGTTTTTTAGGTACCAAAGTTTTGTTAAATTTATCATTTCATATAATTTCATATTATCTCAAGGAGGAAGAGAGGGAGAGGTTAATGATTTCATTTTGAAAAGAAAACTGTCTTTCTGACAAGTAAAGATTATCTCAAATCACGCAAAGGTAGCTGGGACATAAGAACATTTCTTCTGGCTGCAAGGTCAGGCATCCACTCTTCCCTTTCCAAGGGTTTCCAAGAAGACAGTTCAAGTGCATAAATGGAGTAGAAGTAAAACTCAACAGTGTGGGGATCAATTTTTGTTTTCTCCAAGGGTGAGACCTTGACTCTGAAGTAGCCAGAAACTTTCCCAAAGGAACAGAGGAGAGTATTTTGAGCTCCTGATTTGACAACCATACTATGAGTGTTTAATGGTGAGGCATGCTGCCCCAGAGGGTATCTGTGGGATTCATGTGATGGAGAAAAACTTAGAAGACTCCATTTCTAAATGTGGTAGGGAGAGGGAAGCCAGACACTATGTGCTGATGATATGATCGTTTTTATGGGGAGTGACCAGGAACTTGGTTCATCCTCTCTTTCACCGGTTCACTACTTCGCCATAATCTGGAAGAAAATAGATTATAGTGCTTATTCCTTTGCTTATGTTTAATATTGTGGATTTTTTAAAAATCATTTCAGAGCTAACAGATGTAAGCTACTAGGATAAGGAGATATCACAGTATTATCAAGCCACCTTGTTCTCAGCATCTTTCACAATTTTTCATTTTTTAGTTGATCTCATGTTTTGAGACCCATGTTTTCCCTCCTGACACAACAAACATTGTCTTTGCACTGAAGCTATTCTATGGATCCCATTCAAAATATCTCAAATAAAACTACATCATCGCACTAACCCAAAAGTGAAAGTGAAAGTTGCTCAGTCCTGTCCGACTCTTTGTGAGCCCATGGACTCTACAATCCACGGAATTCTCCAGGCCAGAATACTGGAGTGGGTAGCCTTTCCTTTCTCCAGGGGATCTTCCCAACCCAGGGATCGAACCAAGGTCTCCCACATTGCAGGTAGATTCTTTACAAGCTGAGCCACAAGGGAAGCCCACCCTAACCCAACCCAACCCAACCCAACTCTATGATTTTACCATAGTTCACATGACCCTCCATAATCCCACAGGTAAATCAAATATTGCTATTTCTGTGAATCAGAATGTAACATTTCTGCACAATAGGAGATAACACCTGTCAATGGGATATAACTGATTGCCAAGGTCATAACTGATTGCCCAAAATAATCCCTGGCATTGTGGTCAATTAATCCATGGCAAAAGAGGCAAGCATGTACAATGGAGAAAAAAGCAGTCTCTTCAATAAGTGGTGCTGGGAAAAACTGGATAGCTTACATATAAAAGAATGAAGTTAGAACAATTTCTCATATACAAAAATAAACTCATAATGGATTAAAGACTAACAATAAGACGAAACCATAAAAATATCAGAAAAAAACATAAGCAGAACATTGACAAATTGTAGTGATATTTTGGGGGCATCTGTTCTGGGGCTTCCCAGGTCGTGCAGTGGTAAAGAATCTTCCTGCAATGCAGGAGATGTGGGTTCAATCCCTGGGTGGGGAAGATCCCTTGAAGTAGGAAATGGCAACCCTCTCCAGTATTCTTGCTTGGAAAATTTCATGGACAGAGGCGTCTGGCAGGCTACAGTCCATGGGGATCACATGACTGAGCTACTGAGCACTCAAGTCAAAGGAAAAAAAAGCAAAAATAAACAAATAAGACCCAACTTAAAACTTCTTGTAGCAAAGGGAACTATTGACAAAATGAAATACAATCTAGAAATGAGAGAAGATTTTTACAAATTATATGTCTGATAAGGTGTTAATATCCAAAATGTATTAATATAAGCAGCTCATACAACTCAATATCAAAACAATCCAATTAAAAAGTAGGCAGAAACTATTTTTACGGCAGCAAAGGAGACACAGAGAGAACAGACTTGTGGACACTGGGGAGGGAGAGGGTGGGATGAATTGCGAGTGGCATTGAAACATACACATTACCATATGTAAAATAGAAAGCTACTGGGAATTTGCTATATGATGCAGGGAGCGCAAACCCGGTGCTCTGTGATAAACTTGAGGGGTGGTATGGAGTGAGAGGTGGGAGGGAGATTCAAGGGAGGTGGGGGGAAGGAGGGATGTGTATATACCTATGGCTGATACATGTTGATGTGTGGCAGAAACCAACACAACATTGTAAAGCAATTATCCTCCAATTAAAAACAAATTACATGTTAAAAAAAACTGAGCACAAAACCTCGAGACATTTTTCAAGATACACAGATGGCCAATAGGCACATGAAAAGGTGTTCAACATTGCTAGTCATCAGAGAAATGTAAATTAAAACTACAATGAGATATCATGTCACCTTCGCCAGAAAGGCTGTCATCAAATAGAAGAGGAAGGCAGAAGAGAAAAGTCAGAGTGAAATGTGAATATGGAACATTGCTGGCTTTGAAGATGGAGGAAAGGGACTAGATGCTAGAAAAAGCTAGTGAACCAATTTACCTTCCAGAACTTTCAGAATGGAACACAGTCATCTTAACCCCTTGATTTTGGCTCAGTGACACATATGCAAGAATTTTGAATTACAAAACTATAAGATAGTAAATTTGTGCTATTTTAAGCACAAATTTGTTTTAGCAGCTATAGGAAAAAAAGTGTTCCATATCCAACAAAAAAAGGGTATTTGTATTTTTTAAGAATATATGGACATCTTAACCCATTATTGAGGAAATCAAAAGACTACATTGATTCAGTCATATATTTATATTACTTATAATACAAATATATAGTATTATAAACATATAAAGTAGTTCCATATGAATGTATAGATTCCATGCATTCAAGAAAAACTCGGAGTGTGTGTGTGTGTGTTCTTGTAAGTTCAGAAATTGATTTTAAAGCTAAAATGGTAATGCAAAGTGCCTGGAATGGTTAAAAAATTTTGGAAGAAAAAGTTGGAGCACTTATATTCCAATATCAAGACTAGAAAATTTTAAGTGTAAAGAAAAGTGAAAGTGTTAGTCACACTCATTTGTGTCTGACTCTGTGACCCCATGGACTGCAGTCCACCAGGCTCCTCTGTCTGTGGAATTTCCCAGACAAGAATACTGGAGTGGATTGCCATTTCCTTCTCCAGGGGATCTTCCCCACCCAGGGATTGAACCTGGGTCTCCCACATTGCAGGTAGACTCTACCAACTGAGTCATCAGGGAAGCTTTTAAGTGTAAACCTACAATGTTTATGCAAGTTTATACAACTAGACTAATTAATGAAAGCCAAAAGTACAGGAACAGTCTGAGGCCTATGAGAATTCTGTCTCAACAGACTGAATTTTCTAGACTGAATCTCTCAGGGATCCAATAGCCACAGTGTACTGAAACCATCAAACTTCATTCCATCTCAAGGGAGAGAAGTTAATATGTTTGATTTTATTCCTTGCCTGGAAATGGGAAATGGAGGGGATATAACTTATGTTGTCTCTCCTGGGGATATAAGAAAATGCATAAATGTTTTCTTTCATCTCTTTCAGAATCTCTTCCAGCCTAAAATTTTGCTTTCTTCCTTTAAATTGAAACTTCCTACTATTTCTGTGAAGCAAGAGACAGAAGACAGAGTTTGGTGAGTTGAAAACTATAATTAACTAGAAAGAAGAAAAATGCTACACTGGCTCTGTGATTTTATCAAATAACATAGCCTTGAATTTATTTAGTGTCCAAGTAGAGGCTGTGCCCTGGAGGACATGACTCTGGGAGGAAGATGTTCCCAAATACTGTGACCGGTAGTGGCAGGGGATTCATAAGCAAAGAAGAGCTCTCTGGGTAAAAGGCTGAGGTCAGTCAAATGATTTTGACTAAAGCATCAGACCATGGTTTGGATGTTTCTGTTTTGACTCCCTTTTGTAGTTTTAATGATTAGGAGTTTATTTTCTCCTTTTATTATTTTATATATTTTTTCCTGCGACCCTGAGGAAATATGCTTCTTTTCAGGAGGCAGTGAGTTTATCCTCCAAAGGACTGAGTTGCAGTCTAGCTTAAATTTACAGTTACATTTTTGAGCTTTCTTGGTCTATTTATTCTTCATGCTACAAGAGATGATGTCACCATCTTTTAAAGGGAGGAATTTGCAAGGTCTGTTGTCCTCTTTATTCTAAAATGTTCAGTGCCTGTAGGAGTTCAGTCTGCATCAGCTCTGGAGGAGTAGTTTAGAATATATATTCTTGGGCTTCCCAAGTGGCTCAATGATAAAGGATCCACCCACAATGCAGGAGATCCGGGAAGATTCCACATACCCATATGCCACAACTCTTCAGTCTGTGCTCTAGAGCCCAGGAGCTGCCATTATTGAGCTCATCTGCTGCAACTGCTGAAGCCCACACAAACTAGAGCCCATGCTCCACAAAAAGAGAAGCCATAGCAATGAGAACGGAGAAGGCAATGGCACCCGACTCCGGTACTCTTGCCTGGAAAATCCCATGGATGGAGGAGCTTGGTGGGCTGCAGTCCATGGGGTCGCTAGGAGTCAGACACGACTGAGCGACTTCACTTTCACTTTTCACTTTCATGCATTGGAGAAGGAAATGGCAACCCACTCCAGTGTTCTTGCCTGGAGAATCCCAGGAATGGTGGAGCCTGATGGGCTGCCATCTACGGGGTCGCACAGAGTCGGACATGACTGAAGCGACTTAGCAGCAGCAGCAGCAATGAGAAACCCACAGGCTGAAACTAGAGAGTAGCCTCTGCTCTCCATAACTAGAGAAAAGCCCATGCAGCAACAAACACCCAGCACAGTGAAAAATAAATAAAATTATTATTATGTTTTTTAAAGTAAAGCAACCTTAAAAAATAGAATATATTTAAGAGGCAGAGAGCAAACTTTGGACAGTGGGAACTAGTTACATTCCCCCTAAGTAGATATTTTGTTCACTTAGGCTAATCCAGGGCTCTTGCAACAACCAAAACCATCCCTTGTGAGAAGCTCACTATATAAGGCTTTGAGCAGGAGTAGGGAAGAGAGATCTCAAAATTCTACATGGCTCAATCCACTTCTGCCTCCTTGCCCACAAAACTCTAGAAAACTGACAAATACAATGATATAGAGCTGTTATAGCTTGTCCACAAAATCCACTTCCTTCCTTAAAAACTTTTTGAATGACTTTGTAAATATGACAGAGTATAAGAACTAAACCTCTCCAAAACTGGCCTAAAGATGGCTCAAGTTGTGCTGGGCCTTTGTGATGCTGTGCTCCCTGGTAACAATGTTACTGATTCTCTTTTCAGAAGTACTTTGTAAAATAATCACAGAATAGAGTTAAAACTCAAGTGATATTTCCAATGCAAAAGTTATCTTAAAGGCCAGCTCTATATGGGTAAAACTGAAGATTCCCAAAGATGGATTTGCAGTTCAAGTACTGGCAGATTAGAAAATGAAAACACTGATCAAAACTTTATTAGTCTTTATTTCATCTCTTGGAGGTGAAAATATACTCCACTTGACTTTGCCTAGGTTAAATCACTCTGGCTGATATCTAGTATGGAGGCATTCCCAGACCTCTGATGAGTAGAGGTGTCTCCCAGTTGATTTAGGAAGCAGATCCTCCAAAGCTTAGGACATTGCCCCTGAAGTCATAAATTATCCTCTGAGCTCACTGCTCTCTGAGTCACAGAAATGTTGTTCACTTGTCTTGTGCCTTTCCTGACAGATGCCTTCTCTTATGGACTTCCCAGGTGGCACAGTGGTAAATTTTTCTGCCTGCCAATGCAAGAGATACAGGAGATTCAAGTTTGATCCTCGGGTTGGGGAGATCCTTTAGAGTAGGTAATGCAACCTGCTCCAGTATTCTTGCTGGAATAATCCCATGGACAGTGGAGCCTGGTGGGCTACAGTTCATGGGGTAGCAAAGAGTTAGACATGACTGAGTACCCATCCCTTTTCTTAATAGTCACATCCCAGTAAGCATACCTTAATCTGAACTGTATTTCAATCTCTGTGTAACAAACCTCCCATAGTACACACAACACTGGAATATGTCCTTTCTTTTTCTCCACCCTGTCATTATTTTTCTGCTACTTTATTGAAATACCTCAGATATTTTATCAAATCCAGTGTCTAAGACATAATATTTACTCCTTACAGGTCAATTACTCCCTTTCTGTCTTGTCTCATCCCATTTAATAATTTTAATATTTTTCTATTTCCCTCTCTCTCTTCCTCTCTGTCTCCCTCATACATGTCTCCTTTCTCCTCATACATAATTTATTTCTTCATTTGAACCTATGCCTATCTTAAATATTCTCCATTGGTTAAAGGGACATGATTATTTAGGTTTAATCATATGAAATTGCTGACCTACAAAAATAACTATTTCACATGGTTTATTAACAAATGCATAAAGAAATGAAGTGGGGCCAATGGCAAAGCAAAGGGGGCAATAACAAGTCAATTCTATAGATGCTAGTTCGTCCAGGGGCGAAGGCACTTCTCATAGAAGAACGCTGAATGTGACAGCTGCTGTCCTCAACAGCTCACCATCAGAGTGCTCACCACCAGAGTGGAACTGTTACCTTTCATGATATATTCTGACAGCTGATTTGTCCTCAGGGCTCAAAAACCAGTGGATCCCAGACTGAAAAGACCATGTATAACTTGAGCTGTTACAATCCTGGCTCCTTTATCCTTGCTGGAATACCTGGCCTGGAGAAGTTTCATGTCTGGATTGGGATTCCCTTTTGTGTCATCTATGTTCTGGCTATTGTGGGCAATGGCACCCTCCTCCACCTCATTGTTGTTGAGGACAGCCTCCATGAGCCCATGTTTTTCTTCCTCTCTCTGCTGGCCACCACGGACCTCATCTTGTCTACTGCCACGGTGCCCAAACTGCTCAGTAACCTCTGGCTTGGCTCCCAGGAAATAACGTTCACTGGTTGTCTCACCCAAATGTTCTTCCTGCACTTCAGCTTTGTAGTGGACTCAGCCATCCTGCTGACTATGGCACTGGATCGCTATGTGGCCATCTGCTTCCCCTTGAGATACACCAGTGTCCTGGCTCCTCAGGCGATTATCAAGCTTGTGGTGGGCATTGTTGTGAGGAGTTTCTCGGTCATCTTGCCAGATGTCTTTCTGCTGAAGCGGTTGCCCTTCTGCGGAACACGAATCATCCCCCACACATACTGTGAGCATATAGGTGTTGCTCGGCTTTCCTCCGCTGACATCTCCATCAACATCTGGTACGGATTTTCAGTGCCTCTCATGACTGTTGTCTCAGATGTGATCTTTATTGCTGTCTCCTATATCTTCATCCTCCGTGCTGTCTTTCATCTTTCATCCCAGGGTGCCCGCCAGAAGGCCCTGGGCACCTGTGGCTCCCATGTCTGTGTCATCCTCATGTTTTACACACCTGCCTTCTTCTCCATCCTCGCCCATCGCTTTGGGCACAGTGTACCTCGAAATACGCTCATCTTATTCGCCAACTTCTACGTGGCCATCCCTCCTGCTCTAAATCCTATAGTGTATGGAGTGAAGACCAAGAAGATCCAGGACAAATTTGTTCTCCTCTTTACTTTGAAGAAGACACAATGAGTGGGGGAGCATCACTGAAGGAGAAATTTAGGTAATACTGATAAGATAAAATTTTACATAACATGGGAAGACATAAAATAAAGTTGTAACTACTATTTACTTGAAATTTTAGAGTTCTACTCATGTAATAAACGTATAAGCAGGAGGGAGAGGGGAGAAATAAAGTCTTTGGGACTTCTATAAAATCAAAGATTTTCTTGATTTAGCTTTTCTCACCACTTGTATGGAGAAACTGATGATGGGTACAGAACAGCAGTAAGAGTAAGGTTTATATAGTTCCTATTCCCAATTTTGAGATTTGATGGCAGACTATTTCCTAACATGCAACCTATCCCTGTGTTTCCAAGTTTTTTAATCAAAGGCAAAGCCTCCTGCCTTTTTAACTAACTATTAATTCTTTCTACTACAACTAACAAACTTAGGGATTCACACTTCAGTTCTTGATTCTATACATTATTAGTCCCTCCTCCCCATCCTTTATTGCTTTTACTTTGCTATTTTCCCTACCAATATCAGATTACAAAAAGCGGATTATCTTTTATATCTATTTTCTTCAATTGAGTGCTCCAATAAAGTTTTCACTGCCCTTGGCCCATATTTTAAACTTTAATTACTCAGCCATTAAAAAGAATACATTTGAATCAGTTCTAATGGGATGGATGAAACTGGAGCCGATTATACAGAGTGAAGTAAGCCAGAAAGAAAAACACCAATACAGTATACTGACACATATATACGGAATTTAGAAAGGTGGTAATGATGACCCTTTATGCAAGACAGCAAAAGAGACACAAATGTATAGAACGGACTTTTGGACTCTGAGGGAGAGGGAGAGGGTGGGATGATTTGGGAGAATGGCTTTGAAACATGTATACTATCATGTAAGAAACGAAGTGCCAGTCTATGTTCGATACAGGATACAGGATGCTTGGGGCTGGTGCATGGGGATGATCCAGAGGAGTGGGAGGTGGGAGGGGGATTCAGGATTGGGAGTTTGTATACACCCGTGGTGGATTCATGTCAATGTATGGCAAAACCAATACAGTATTGTAAAGTAAAATAAAGTAAAAAAAAAAAAAAAAAATCAGCACCAGAAAATAAATAAATATTTTACATTATAATCAAAAAACTTTAATATTTGAATATTTATATTCAAAATAAAATTATTTTGAAAATATATTTAATTTAAAAATAACTTGAGAGAATATTAATTTATTTCACAGATGAGGAAACAGAAACATGATTACCAAAAGACAAATAGAGATTTAAGATCCAAACCCAAGTCTGTCTAATTCTGTGTTCTTTATCCCATTGCTTCTTGGACAGCTACTCACTGGACTAGGTCACAGTCTTCTGAAACTTAATTTTCCAAAACTGACCTGGAAATTCAGTAACTTTCTCTATAAAAAGTGTTCTTCCTTTCCTGTCTTTCTGTACTGGAAATAGCACCACTTCAAACCTGAATTCCAAAGCTGTGGTTTGTCTTTTATTTTTTCTGTGTCATCATCCAACAAAATGAACTCAGTATTTGAGTTAAATATTTGAGTCTGAAGAGCTTAAAAGCCATTACAGTGGGTATATACATCACATTCTCACCTTTATCATGGCCAGCTGCTCTGGATCCTTATCTATTACTTGTCTCTCTTGCGAGCCTTTCAAAATCATCCTTTTACATGAGTTCCAACCCTGTTCCATCCAAACCACTTGGTCTTATAAAAGCCAAAGTGTTCCTTTTACAAGTCAAATATGATTGTGTCACTTTGTGCATTGAAACTCTTCACGAGTTCCATCATTTACATATGAATAAGTATTGTCCTTAGGATCCCTCCAGGGAATGGAAGACTAATAAAAAGAGCAATCTTCCATGAAAATCAGAACCTTCCACCTAACTTACATTTATTCACACTTTATGTTTATTTTCATTTTATTTACACTTCCCCGACTCTTTGAGCAAGTAATTTCAAAAATGTTGTTTTTTTTTCTTTTGGATTGTCATACTCAATATTCTGTTATTTTGGAAAACAAAACAAACATTGTGGGTAGAATGAGTGTTGGGTGGATTTGGGTAGGAGTCATCTATTCTCTTAAGAAACTGTCCCAGGATAAATCCGACTGTTCAGAAATCTCAACTTAAAAAGAAGCCGTGCTTTTAATCAATATGAACAAATTAAATTCCTTCAGAGTAAATAAGAAGTAAAGAGTAAAACTGACATTCTAAAATAAGATCCTTTGTATATGTGTGTATTGACTTTTTTTTCTTTTTGTCTGCAACACTCTTTAGAGAGTTTAGAAGAGACACATGCAAGGACTATTTTATTCATAGCAGTCTCATAAACCATCACACTTATTTGCTTATTATGTATCAATCTACTCCTATATTATGAATTCCTTGAAGGTAGAAACTTAGACCTAGGCCTCTTCTTATACCCTGTCTTATAAAAATACTTGACACACCATGTGTTCTCAATAAAAGGTTTCATGCATACACAAAATTCATCAGGAACCCCTTCCTCCATGCCATTGTCTCTTGCTTTTCCTTTCTCCTCTATCCAGTTTAGATCCCATAGTGTATCATTTTAGTTATTGTTTGTTTATCCTAAATGCAATTTGTCCTAAACTCAACTGTCTCTCTTACACACTCAGTTGACAAAAGATATTCCAGAAAAACAAAGTTAGCCCTACATTTTGAAGAAGTTGGAAAAAATGATCCCACAGGGCACATTGATACTACCGTTAATAAAGTAGGACAATATACCACCATACTTGCTGAGTTTCAGCTTCTCAGATGTATCAGATTTCTTGTCTCTTCTATGTGTGTTTTCTCTTTATTCTTTGCTTGGAAATTCCTTTTCAGGCTTCAGCTGAAAATCCTTCCTCAGATATTCCTCCTTTAACTCTGTGTATTAGATTAGTAACTATTGTACACATTCTCATTGCACAATGTCCTTTTTATTTCAGGACTTCTCACAAGTTTAATAAGATGATTGTTAGTATACATAACTATGTCGTTGAGGACCAGGTTAGTTTCTGCCTTTTTTTCCATCACTTTCCTATCACTTGCAAAGCTCCTAGTTCATTAGAGATATGCAATAAGTATTTGCTGATGAAAAGAGTTGAAGCATGATTTTTGCTTAATGAATGAAATCCCTATTTTGAGTGATGGGAGTCTACCTGGATTTATGGAGTCACAGAAAAAGACATTTTGTCCATGGTAAGGTATTAGCTGTTTTTCCACTTATTCCTCAAAGCTCTTCTTTAGTCTTTTCCAAGTTATTACCTTTCCATAGTTGTGGAAACTGAACATTTCCAGAACAGTTTAAGTACTGTATTAGAGCACAAAGGAAGAGATGAATGGAACCAGGGATAAATTACAGATTTTGACCACTAGACAGTGAAAGTAGACTACCTCACTGAGCTGACAGGCAGGCATATTGAAGATCTTCCTATCAGAAGTCTATACCAATAGACTATACCTAGACTGGCTGTCTATGATCTGCAGACCTGCACTTTGTGTTAGAAATCTGCACCACATTAACAAAGAATTACTAGCTTGCAATCTAAATAATGAGTTGAACAAAAAGTGATGATTCTCAACTGATGGAAGATGGAGAGAACTGCCAAGCAGTTCTGAACACTGAAGTAAATGTCTAAAAAGACATTTCTTTTTAGAAATATCTTCCCACCTGGGAAAATGGCAGCCACAGTGAGAATTGTTTCCAGCGTTTTATTGTCTAAGGCTAGAAGTAGATGCACTTCAATTCAACAGACATTTTTTTTTTTTATTATCCACTATGAAACAAGGGATTCAAAATAAAATGAAACATTCTCTGCACCAGAAGTTTTAGGAGTTCCAGACGGCATGGCAGGGATTTTTTTTTTTTTTTTTTATCAAATTACTGATCAAGCTAGGTCAAGACCCCACTGAAACACAGGTATGCTACCATCCTAGATTCTAGAATTACCAAGCTGCCACTCGTAAAAGCAGAGGTGTCAGTTCCTAAGCTGCTGCTGCTAAGTCACTTCAGTCATGTCCTACTCTTTGCAATCCCATAGATGGCAGCCCACCAGGCTCCCCCATCCCTGGGATTCTCCAGGCTGGGAAAGTGTTAATTTGGCTGGATCCTGGCTCATGCCCTAGATTGGCCTGGGGCCTTGGGACCTGAGACCCATACTTCCCTCTGGTTTGGAAGTCCTCTTCTAACTTGTCTCTAATCCCTGGAGATGACAAGGGAAGTACTTTTGCACTCCACTCCTCCAGACTTTGTTTATCCTTCTCTATTGTAAGCATGACCCTGTGTCTTTCTCCCTTGTTGTGCTGACTATTCTCATTAACCCTGGGACTGCTGTTTTTTCCCTCTGATCCATTTTTTGATTGCTGTGTTTCTGCAGTCTTCGGTTCTTACCCTGACTTTGCAAAACAGTTCCAGAACCAGGACTTCCAAGGTATCAGCCAGTGGTGAACTTTATTGAGTTTCACTGAGCAGGGAATAAAGCTGGTGAGAAATGGAGGTGGTGAGAGGAGAGAGGGAAGTGGGGAAAGAATGGGCTCTAGGAAATAGGAAAGGCCAAGATTAGAACTTTGAATAAGATTCTATTAATAGAAATGATATTTATGTAAGAGTATGACATGAAAAAGAATTATCTATTAGAAGCTTAAATTCTGAGTCTTTCTCCCATTGCTTTCCCCAAAATGTTTCTAGATTTTTCTGAAAAGTAAAAATGTTAAGTGCTAACAATATTTAAAAAAATTTAAAGAGAATAAATGGTCATGATAGACTTAGGAATGGTTATAGCCAACTGGGGCCCACCATTTAGAAATTAAAATTTGATAGGCTGCCTCAGGGGCTTCCCTGGTAGCTCAGCTGGTAAAGAATCTGCTTGCAAGGCAGGAGACCCCGGTTCAATTTCTGAGTCAGAAAGATCCCTTGAAGAAGGGATAGGCTACCCACTCCATTATTCTTCAGCTTCCTTGGTGGCTCAGATGGTAAAGAATCTGCCTGCAATGCAGAAGACCTGGGTTCGATCTCTGGGTTGGAAAGATCCCCTGGAGGAGGGCATGACAACCCACTCCAGTATTCTTGCGTGGAGAATCCCCACGGACAGGCAATAGTCCATGGGGTCACAAAGAGTTGGACATGACTGAGACTAAAGACAGCATAGTATGCCACCTGAGAGACTTAGGATATTTTGTGTAAACATGGGTTTATATTTGTGAATGCATTTTTGAATGTGTCCTGTTTGGGGGGATGATGGAGCAAGCACTAAGATATCCACCTGTCCTACACACCATGGAGGGACACAAATAAATACCTAATGGGGATGAACTGTTACTTTCTGAAATGAGTCTTAAAACAGTCTTTCTGTGACCCATGAACCAACCATGAATATCCCCTTTCTCAAAAGAGGCAGAAGGGAGATCTTCACAAAAGCACATAGCATAAAAAGAAAAATAATCATAAGGCATAGATTATAATATTTCATGATCAAGGTGTTATGGAAGGACTTATCTCATATTTAACTTAGTGCTGGAGGAAACAGCATGTGGAGATATAGGGCATGTCATTGCAATATACCTAAACTTAGGAGAGAGGAAGAAAATGCTCAGCAATCAGTCACAGACCAGTAAATAAGGTGGGACTAGAATGCATGCTGAAGACAAGATTCTATTTAGGATTCTGTCATGAAAAGGACTGTAATCAAAGACAGAGACAGTACTGATTATTAAAAAGAATGCATCATAGTGACTACAGGACAGTTTCAACAAAGTATGAAAATGTAAAAGCAGGGACCTTTCCATTGTTATCTATTTTGAAGGTAGGTGAGCAAGGTTCTACTAATTTTCTCATCTAGCTCTGTCCTACCTTCCAGACCATCTCAGTGGTTTGTAGTGTCTGGTTTCACTAGGTCTGTCAGTGGGAGTCTTTACCTGGTTTAGCAGTATTTAATATGAGAAGCAAATTTTCATGCTTTTCTAGATCTTCCATTTTCAGAGTTGAAGTGTAGGAGCCTGTTGTGTTTTGGTAGGTTGTGAAGGGTACAAGATTGAGGGAGAAGAAGGTGAATGGTAGGGTAGGTACTTGAAACTGTGTTCATGATGAAGTCAAGGCGAGTGAAGACCAACAGGCCCCTTTGGTCACTCATTTATTCAACAAATATTTATTGAATGTTCTGCAGCAGACACTGAGCAGGGGTAGAACAATTAAATTAGTAGACATGGTATCTGTCTCTTAAAGTTTACCATTTATTAAGGGAGAAAGCTAAATAAGATGTGATAAATGTTCTGTTTGGGTAATGTGGAGTGCCAGGAATATACCTGGGCATATGAGCTGATTTGAGTATTGTTCAGGAAACCTTGTTATGTACTGTAGATGAGTAGAAGTTACCTAGAGAAGGAGAGTCTATTAAGCTGAAGAAATGACCAAGATCAAACTTAGGTGCAAAATAATTCAGACAAAAATATTCTCAGAAACTGAAAGTCATATTGAGGGTATTGGTAGACCAAAATTATCTCCCTTTTGACATGGGAGACACTTTACAGCCTTTGCCACTTGGAATCTGGTGTTAGTTAATATAATACTTGTTTCAGACTGAACAAAAGAAATCACTGAGGGTCTTTAAAGTGGCATCGAGGAACTACATGATGACAGTGGTGTCAGTAAAGCCATGGGGCCTGATTAGGTAGAAAATCAGAGCTGTATATAGATTCTTCAGTTAGGAGGTATGCCAGTAAGAGATGTATAGGTGTGGATCCTAGTCACACAGCCAGTTAATGTGTGTCTTCAAATTAATATCCATTTGCTTACCTTATTAGATAGAAAACAAATGGGAATATTTTGAATAATCTTTCCAATCACTCAGTAATGCCAGGAGACACAGGAGAAGACAGAAAACACAAGACACACTTTGCCTCAAGGTTAAAGAGATGAAAGAGCAATGATGTTTCTTTTACTACTCTTTCCTTCAGTCCTATCAACTGACACAGTTTACCAGTTCTGTCTTCTGTCTCTGAAAGAAATTTATTAATCTCCTCTGTGACATTCGTTTGGGTCTCCATTGTCCACCTCACTGCGGCAATTATCACACTTTATGCCCTGGAGAAGGAAACAGCAACCCACTCCAGTGTTCTTGCCTGGAGAATCCCAGGGACCGGGGAGCCTGGTGGGCTGCCGTCTATGGGGTCGCACAGAGTCAGACATGACTGAAGCGACTTAGCAGCAGCAGCAGCAGCAGGAGTGCTTTTTACACAGTATGTTCTCTTTCCATCTGGGCACACATTAGGACTTGGAAAAATCTACTGTTTCAAAGTTTATAAAATAGTTATAATGGTCTTCAAAAAAACCTAGACTTCCTGGCTTCCTATATGCTCAGAAATCAATTGTATCCTACATAAAATATCTAGTCTTTAAAAGTAATATCAAATGATGCTGTTGATTAAATTTAGTCTGGGCACTATTTGGAGGAAGATAGAACTCTGCCAATCATTCCTTTTTATTTCATGTAAACTGTTTATTTAGGTTTTATTATTATCCATGAATCATATTTGTTAATTTGTATTTTCCTGAGTATCATCAATTTCACTTTACTTGTCAAAACATTAGAATTAATTTTTAAAGTATCACTAGTCTTAGAAAATATATATTTTTTATCATTAGAGAATATTTTTTTCTTGATTATATCTTTCTCATGCTTTTAGAGACTTAATTCAATTGATTAAATTTACTATATTTTTCTCTTTAAAATAATTATTTTCCAACTTTTGACATAATATCAAGTTATGGGGCAAAGATAATATTTATACTATTCATATTATACTATTTCTCATTCATTTGAAAGTGAGTTTAAGACTAAAATTTGAATATTAAAGCAGCCTCTAATACTTTTTGAAGTCTTGCCATTTAGTGAGATTGTGCTATATCTACATTTTGTCTTCCTTCTTCATTTAATGTTTGTTGCTTACTTATTTACCTAAATGTATTTCTTAGAAGCATTAGTATATGGATTTTAGATAGAGGTTTAATTGTGGCTTGATTTACATGTATTTTTTTGATTCAGGAGGAATTTTGTTATAGTTAGTGTGAGTTGTGAATCTAGCTACATTTTTTCTACAATAGACAATAAATAATTGTCAAACTATCTGTGGAATAATTCTGTATTTTCTCACTGATTTTTGATTCCTCCAATTGCATATAGTATTCAAGTTATGACTCATTTGGCAGCTATATATTTTGCTCTTTGGGCATATTTATTCTTGAGCCATCATTATGCTATGTAATTTATTTATGTTTATTTAATTCATTTTTTATATTTATATATTTAATAAGTATATTGAAGTTAATCATGCCATTTTATCTTTAACTCATAAATAATATGACTCATTTATTATCATTTAAAATATGTTCCTACCATGTATTTTATCACTTTTAAATATATTCTGAAATCATATTACCCTTTAAATATAAATCTTAAGTGGATTTTGTTATAAAATAATTGGCAGTAATTATTTCTTAATATTTCATTTTTATAAAAGCTCATTTTTTTTTAATGTCACATTTGCAATGTCTTTGGTAGTTTTTTTTATTTATTTATTTATTGACTTTATTATACCTTACAATACTGTATTGGTTTTGCCATACATCAATATGAATCCACCACGGGTATACACGTGTTCCCACTCCTGAATCCTCCTCCCACATCCCTCCCCATATCATCCCTCTGGGTCATCCCAGTGCACCAGCCTCAAGCATCCTGTATCCTCCATCGAACCTAGACTGGCGATTTGTTTCTTATATGATATTATACATGTTTCAATGCCATTCTCCCAAATCATCCCACCCTCGCCCTCTCCCACAGAGTCCAAAAGACTGTTCTATACATCTGTGTCTCTTTTGCTGTCTTGCATACAGGGTTATCATTACCATCTTTCTAAATTCCATATATATGCCTTAGTATACTGTATTGGTGTTTTTCTTTCTGGCTTACTTCACTCTGTATAATCGGCTCCAGTTTCATCCACCTCATTAGAACTGATTCAAATGTATTCTTTTTAATGGCTGAGTAATACTCCATTGTGTATATGTACCACATCTTTCTTATCCATTCATCTGCTGATGGACATCTAGGTTGCTTCCATGTCCTGGCTATTATAAACAGTGCTGTGATGAACATTGGGGTACACGTCTCTTTCAATTCTGGTTTCTTTGGTTTTTATAAAACAAGTTACATACATATGAAGTTAAAAGTTCAAATTTCTTTCTTCACCTTACCTTGAATTTGAGAAATATTGCTTAGAATAGTTGATGTATATTCCTCCAGCCTTTTGAATGCAAATATCATGAATACCAAATCAATATTAACATAATAACATTACATTGCAATCTTTTTCCACATAAATATATTTTGGCATCTTTTAATTCTCATAAACATAGCTTTACCTTATTCTTTTTCTCAACTCTATATTCTTCCATTATACAAAGAGATTGTAAATGTTAAAGTCATTTCCATATTAAAAGTTAAACGTGTCACCTTTTCAATTTTCATATTTTTATATTATAATTTCACTCAAACTTTAGATTAAATGTTACTACTATGAATATCTTCATGCCATTTTTAAAATTTGTTTAACTGAATCTTTGGAAATATTCCTTAGTTGGAACTACTCTGGGGCAATGAATATGCACATTTTATGTTTTGATACATATTGCCAAGTTAGTTTCTAAGAATGTTACGCAGTAAACCCTTGTAACATAGTTATAATAGTTCTTCTTTCCTCAGACCCTTAACAGAGTTGTACATCAATGATATAATCAGTATTTATGACTTTTCTAACCCTTCAGTATACCACATCCTTGTTTTATATTGAGTTTAATTATTTATGAGACTGAGAATATCCTACATATGTGTTAAAGATTAGAATTTATTTTTACATGACTTTGTTTATAATTATAGTCAATTTTCCCACTGAGTCAAAGGACTTTACTGCAGTGATTTCTAAAAATACCTTAAGTAAATATTTTAATGGCAATGTTTGTATTTTGTAAATCTCTTTGATATCTGGCTTTATAGAAGACAGATGAATTCTCATATCAGCATCTACCTCCCATCTCTCATAATACATTATTGTTATACATATATCTACTACTTTTTTTAGAAGATTCTTTTCCCATATAGGCCATTACAGAGTATTAAGTAGAGGTCTCTGTGCTACATAAATATGTATATTAACAGAATTTTGTATTTTTCACTTAAATTAGCCTTTAATTATGCTATTTTTGTTTTGTGGTTTACTGCCTTCTGTGTAATTTTGCTTCTCTGTGCATTGGTCTCTCCTGTAACTGAATCTTTTTTTTTTTTAACTGAATGTATTTTTAATGAAATGGATCCTACCTAGATTTAAGCCCAGATGATACTGATACTGCTCCTGACTGCCAGCCTTACCATTTCTATCTGGAATTACAATCTTTCTACTTCCTTTTTCTCACTGGTTAGGATAGACCCTGCAACACATCTGCCTTTAATTTTTCAAGAAATATTAAGTATGTTTGAGTTAGCCTATGCAGAAGTCTTGATGGGGAATGATGGTATGTAAGAGCAGTCAATGCGTGGGTAGTAAAAAGTGGATGTAATATAGACATACTTAGGGAATCAGTGCCTGCAATGTGCTAATTGTTTGAAAGATGAATAAGGTGACTGATATGAGGGAGATATGACTAAGATAATTTCAAGGCTTTTAGATATAGAAATTGATGGTGTTACACTATCAGTTGCTGAGTTGAAAAACATTATAGGACAAACAGATCTGGGGCAATGAGAAGAGAAATGTGGTAGTTTGGAACATACTGAGTTGGGTGCACTTGTGAGGTTTTAAAGTGAAGATGGCAGGCATAGGATAACTAGTTGCAAAAAGTATAAGCTAACTAGTTTCAAGACTGAGGAGAGGAATATTTTCAAAATTATAAACTTAGCAGTCTTCAACATAGGAGTCACAGTTAAAGTCATGGTGTTTGGAGATAGTTCCCACGTGGAGTTTGTCAACCTAGAAAGCAACAGCCATGGTCAGAGCACTGAAAAATACCAACACTCAAGAACAGGTAGAAAACGGTGGCTCATTCCCTGGTGGCTCAATGGTAGAGAATCCACTTGCCAGTGCAGGAGATTTGGGGAGATTTAACCTGCGGCAGAGCAGCTAAGCCCGTGTGCCAGAACCACTAGGGCCGGTGCACCTTAGAGCCCATGCTCCACGGGAAGGGAAGCCATCGCAATGAGAAGCTGACGCACATCACTCATTACACACAAAGCCCATGCAGAAATGAAGCCCCAGCACAGCCATCAATAAATATTAGTAAATATATAAAATAATATATTAAAAAAGAACAAGTAGAAAAACAAGTGAACACTGAAGTTGGAGTAAAAAATTTCTGTGTCATGTCACAAAATAAGACAGTTTGGAAGAAAGGCTCAACTGTTTTGATGAAGTTTCATAAGACTGAGTAATTTTACAGATTAGATAGGGTCAAGAAGATCATTGCATAGTGCTGCCAGGAGACTGGGCTCCCTCTGCTGGGGCAGTTTTCCAGGATTAAGAAGAGGGTTCTATTCTTTCAGCAAGACAAATCTGACATAGTAAGTTACTGGAGAATGTCTGACCTTCAGAACTTTTCCAACCTGGGCATATCTGAAGTGGCAGAGTAAACGACCTCAATCTTAGATTTTATAGAAGAATTTTGTCTTCTCTTTATGTTTGTAAGGGATAAAAAAGAAGAGACTGCATGGTCTGCTCTGGTTTCAAACATTAAGCCTATCTTTTCAGCCCCTTGTGACCCTTGGGCTTTACACTGAACTTTTTTTTTTCCAAATCCCTGACCAATGATGTTTCTTTGCCTAATATTATTTTTTGCACATATTTTCTTATAAAATTTCCTGAATTGCTGGTAGCCAGGCAGGACTTGCTTTAGAGTTACATGACTTGTATCTCTGGGAAAAATTATTTTGATACCACTTCTATTATGCCTTAAAATTGTGACTAAAATCTTGGCAAATATTTATGAGTAAAGAGAAGAGAAGGATAGTTTATCACTTTCTAGAACTGAAAGTGAGCAGATGATACAGGAGAAGGCTCAGAGATGCATGTGTGAAGATAATGTTAACAATCAGTCATGAACTTTTCATTTTCAGTTTGTGAAACACAACCTATCCAAGATCATGATGGCCACATTCAACTTGACCAGCTTCATGAATCCAGGTTCATTCATCCTGCTGGGAATCCCAGGATTGGAGCGCTTCCACATCTGGATCGGGATTCCCCTCTTTATCATTTACCTTGTGGCTCTTGCAGGCAATAGTGTCCTTCTCTATCTTATTTCTATGGAGCGAAGCCTTCATGAGCCCATGTTCTTTTTCCTCTCCATGCTGGCGGCTACAGATCTCATCCTGTCTAACACATGTGTACCCAAAACATTCAGCATCTTCTGGCTGGGTCCTCAGGAAATCACCTTTCCTGGATGTCTTACTCAGATGTTTTTTCTCCACTATAGCTTTGCCATGGATTCTGCCACCTTGCTGGCCATGGCGTTTGATCGCTATATTGCTATTTGCTTCCCCCTAAGATATAACTCTATTCTCACCCGTCAGGTTATTACTAAGATTGTAACAGGTATTGTCAGCAGGAGCTTCTGTATCATCTTCCCATGTGTGTTCCTATTAAAGAGGCTGCCTTTCTGCCAAACACTTATCATTCCACACACATACTGTGAGCACATAGGCATTGCCCAGCTCGCCTGTGCAGACATCTCCATCAACATCTGGTATGGTTTTGCTGTGCCTGTAATGACTGTTACATCAGACCTGATCCTCACTGGCATCTCCTACACTCTCATTCTTCGTGCTGTCTTTAACCTCCCATCCCAGGATGCCCGCCAGAAAGCCCTCAACACATGTGGCTCCCATGTTTGTGTCATGCTTATATTCTACATACCAGCCATATTCTCTGTCCTCACCCACCGTTTTGGTCACAATATTCCTCACTCCTTCCACATATTGATTGCCAATCTCTATGTAGCCATTCCTCCTGCACTCAATCCAATCATCTATGGGGTGAAAACCAAGCAGATTCGAGAAAAGATAAGCCTACTCTTCTTCCTTAAAGGGACCCAGTGACATGAAACTGAGATTTTGGGGAAAAAAACAAGTAACCATATCAGTATTGAAACACATTTCATTTTTTTCAAAGCTAGAATACAATGACAATATAATTTTTATGAAATCCTAGCATTCCACTGAAAGTTGGAAGTGGAACTCCTACTTCACATCATTGTAAGCAGCAATGAGACAAGGAAGTAGATGTCAAGAAGGGAGACAAAATTTGAAGAAAATGTGTACCTGAAAAGATAGATCAACAAAATATTGCTATATCATTATGAAGTAGATTTCTGAGTCTTATGGCATAAGAGGAGGATCATGTACAATTTGGATAGACTATTCAGTTCAGTTCAGTTCAGTCGCTCAGTCGTGTCGGACTCTTTGCGACCCCATGAATTGCAGCACGCCAGGCCTCCCTGTCCATCACCAACTCCCGGAGTTCACTCAGTCTCACGCTCATCGAGTCAGTGATGCCATCCAGCCATCTCATCCTCGGTTGTCCCCTTCTCCTCCTGCCCCCAATCCCTCCCAGCATCAGAGTCTTTTCCAATGAGTCAACTCTTCTCATGAGGTGGCCAAAGTACTGGAGTTTCAGCTTTAGCATCATTCCTTCCAAAGAAATCCCAGGGCTGATCTCCTTCAGAATGGGTTGGTTGGATCTCCTTGCAGTCCAAGGGACTCTCAAGAGTCTTCTCCAACACCACAGTTCAAACGCATCAATTCTTCGGCGCTCAGCCTTCTTCACAGTCCAACTCTCACATCCATATATGACCACAGGAAAAAGCTATCCTTGACTAGACGGACCTTAGTCAGCAAAGTAATATCTCTGCTTTTCAATATGCTATCTAGGTTGGTCGTAACTTTTCTTCCAAGGAGTAAACGTCTTTTAATTTCATGGCTGCAGTCACCATCTACAGTGATTTTGGAGCCCCCCAAAATAAAGTCTGACACTGTTTCCACTGTTTCCCCATCTATTTCCCATGAAGTGACGGGACCGGATGCCATGATGTTTGTTTTCTGAATGTTGAGCTGTAAGCCAACTTTTTCACTCTCCACTTTCACTTTCATCACGAGGCTTTTTGGTTCCTCTTCACTTTCTGCCGTAAGGGTGGTGTCATCTGCATATCTGAGGTTCTTGATATTTCTCCCTGCAATCTTGATTCCAGCTTGTGTTTCTTCCAGTCCAGTATTTCTCATGATGTTCTCTGCATATAAGTCAAATAAGCAGGGTGACGATATGCAGCCTTGAAGCACTCCTTTTCCTATTTGGAACCAGTCTGTTGTTCCATGTCCAGTTCTAATTGTTGCTTCCTGACCTGCATACAGATTTCTCAAGAGGCAGGTTAGGTGGTCTGGTATTCCCATCTCTCAGAATTCTCCACAGTTTATTGTGATCCACACAGTCAAAGGCTTTGGCATAGTCAATAAAGCAGAAATAGATGTTTTTCTGGAACTCCCTTGCTTTTTCCATGATCCAGCAGATGCTGGCATTTTGATCTCTGGTTCCTCTACCTTTTCTAAAACCAGCTTGAACATCTGGAATTTCATGGTTCACATATTGCTGAAGCCTGGCTTGGAGAATTTTGAGCCTTACTTTAGTAGCGTGTGAGATGAGTGCAATTGTGCGGTAGTTTGAGCATTCTTTGGCATTTCCCTTCTTTGGGATTGGAATGAAAACTGACCTTTTCCATTCCTGTGGCCAATGCTGAGTTTTCCAAATTTGGCAGCACTTTCACAGCATCATCTTTCAGGATTTGAAATAGCTCAACTGGAATGCCATCACCTCTACTAGCTTTGTTCATAGTGATACTTTCTAAGGCCTACTTGACTTCACAGTCCAGGATGTCTGGCTCTAGATGAGTGATCACACCATCGTGATTATCTGGGTCATGGAGATCTTTTTTGTATAGTTCTTCTGTGTATTCTTGCCACCTCTTCTTAATATCGTCTGTTTCTGTTAGGTCCATATCATTTCTGTCCTTTATTGAGCCCATCTTTGCATGAAATGTTCCCTTGGTATCTCTAATTTTCTTGAAGAGATCTCTAGTCTTTCCCATTCTGTTCTTTTCCTCTATTTCTTTGCATTGATCGCTGAAGAAGGCTTTCTTATCTCTTCTTGCTATTCTTTGGAACTCTGCATTCAGATGCTTATATCTTTCCTTTTCTCTTTTGTTTTTTGCTTCTCTTCTTTTCACAGCTATTTGTAAGGCCTCCCCAGACAGCCATTTTGCTTTTTTGCTTTTCTTTTCCATGGGGATGGTCTTGATCCTTGTCTCCTATATAGTGTCACAAACCTCATTCCATAGTTCATCAGGCACTGTATCTATCAGATCTAGGCCCTTAAATCTATTTCTCACTTCCACTGTATAATCATAAGGGATTTGATTTAGGTCATACCTGAATGGTCTAGCAGTTTTCCCTACTTTCTTCAATTTCACTCTGAATTTGGCAATAAGGAGTTCATGATCTGGGCCACAGTCAGCTCCTGGTCTTGTTTTTGTTGACTGTATAGAGCTTCTCCATCTCTGGCTGCAAAGAATATAATCAATCTGATTTCGGTGTTGACCATCTGGTGATGCCCATGTGTAGAGTCTTCTCTTGTGTTGTTGGAAGAGGGTGTTTGCTATGACCAGTGCATTTTCTTGGCAAAACTATTAGTCTTTGCCCTGCTTCATTCCGTATTCCAAGGCCAAATTTGCCTATTACTCAGGTGTTTCTTGACTTCCTACTTTTGCATTCCAGTCCCCTCTAATGGAAAGGACATCTTTTTTGAGTGTTAGTTCTAAAAGGTCTTGTAGGTCTTCATAGAACCGTTCAACTTCAGCTTCTTCAGCATTACTGGTTGGGGCATAGACTTGGATTACTGTGATATTGAATGGTTTGCCTTGGAAACGAACAGAGATCATTCTGTCGTTTTTGAGATTGCATCCAAGTACTGCATTTCGGACTCTTTTGTTTACCATGATGGCTACTCCATTTCTTCTGAGGGATTCTTGCCCACAGTAGTAGATATAATGGTCATCTGAGTTAAATTCACCCATTCCAGTCCATTTTAGTTTGCTGATTCCTAGAATGTCGACATTCACTCTTACCATCTCTTGTATGACCACTTCCAATTTGCCTTGATTCATGGACCTGACATTCCAGGTTCCTATGCAATATTGCTCTTTACAGCATCGGACCTTGCTTCTATCATCAGTCACATCCACAGCTGGGTATTGTTTTTGCTTTGGCTTCATCCCTTCATTCTTTCTGGAGTTATTTCTCCACTGATCTCCACCTACTGACCTGGGGAGTTCCTCTTTCAGTATACTATTATTTTGCCTTTTCATACTGTTCATGGGGTTCTCAAGGCAAGAATCCTGAAGTGGCTTGCAATTCCCTTCTCCAGTGGACCACATTCTGTCAGACCTCTCCACTGCGGCTTCCCAGGGCTTCCCTGGTGGCTCAGAGGTAAAGCGTCTGCCTCCAATGTGGGAGACCCGGGGTTGATCCCTGGATTGGAAAGAACCCCTGGAGAAGGAAATGGCAATCCACTCCAGTATTCTTGCCTGGAGAATCCCATGGACCGAGAAGCCTAGTAGGTTACAGTCCACGGGGTCGCAAAGAGTTGTACATGACTGAGCAACTTCACCTACCTCACCTACCTCTCCACCATGACCCGCTTGTCTTAGGTTGCCCTGCGGACATGGTTTGGTTTCATTGAGTTAGACAAGGCTGTGGTCCTAGTGTGATTAGATTGAATAGTTTTCTGTGAGTATGGTTTCAGTGTGTCTGCGCTCTGATGCCCTCACGCAACACCTACCATCTTACTTGGGTTTCTCTTACCTTGGGCGTGGGGTATCTCTTCATGGCTGTTCCAGCAAAGCACAGCTGCTGCTCCTTACCTTGGACGAGGGGTATCTCCTCACCGCTGCCCTTCCTGACCTTCAAGGTGGGAATGCTCCTCTAGGCCCTCCTGCACCCACGCAGCCACCACTCCTTGGACGTAGGGTCCAAGGAGAGACTATTAGTATTATAAATAGGTTACAAGAGATAAGAAAAAGTCTACCAATTTGGAATATCTTTGTAAGACACTTTCCAGTTGAGAGTTATAAAAGCTAACAAGTGATTACCTTCTTTTAAGAATCATTCAGGAAAATTATTAATCTACACATGGTTCTCAAACATTGGTTGGTGCCACAATCACCTAGGGAACTTGGCAAAAATGTAGAGGCCCAGGCTAGATTGTAATTCACAGGGTTTTGGGATTTTTTAACATTTCTTTGTACAATTCTGATACCTAAGAAATCTTGAATCTTCCAGATCAAAGGTCTTGGTCCTTTGAAGATCTGTAGACTTGATTCTTGTAGTAACTTCCTGGGCCTGGAGGTAGCATAGTTCTTTATGTTCAGCATAGCTACTTCTTTACTTCTTTCCTCGTATTATTTATTATTTCCTCATATTATTCACAACTTGAAATTTCACATCTTAAAAATATACTATCAATTATCTACACTTATTGCCATTTTTAAAGAATTTTGAATTTAGCAAATTATTACTCTCATGGTTCTATGGCTTTGCTTTAACTAGATGAAGAATTCTGTCTTTTAGTCTTCCATGCATTACAGAGAGATGTCAGTTGAGATCCTATAGATACCTGAAGTTTCAACTGGACTGGAAGTTCTGGATGGCTTACCAACATAACTGGCAGTTGTTGCTGACTGTTAACTGGAGTCTCAATTGGGGCCACCCTCCAGAATATTTAGACGTGACTTCTTCATGTTGCTGGGGATGTCCATTGCACAGTAGTTGGATTCTAAGAGGGAGCACAACAAGGTCAAGTATTTCAAGAGACTCAGCTAGAAACAGCAAAAAAAAAAAAAAAAAAGGTCTAAATATCAGAAGCTTCAAATATTACTAACACTGAGTTCTGTTTGTAAAAGAATCCCTAAGTCTAGTGCTGACTCAAAAGAAGTAGAATTATATTCCACTTGTTAACATGGGAATGGCAAGTTTGCACTACAGAAAAGCATAGAAAATGGAATATATTATTATTGTGGCTATCTTTGGAAAATACAATCTACCACACCAAGTTACTAACAGTCATCTCTATGGACATTAAAATAATCAACAATATTGATAAAAAGCTTTGCTATTTTAGGCCAATAAATATGGGAATGGTTAGTCATGAAACAATAAAATATTGTAAAAATTGGGAGTAGGAAGTATGATGTTGGTATACAAAAAAGCCTGAAACATGCAGCATTCACTGTGGAATAAGGCCACAGGCAGAAGCTGGAAGGGCCTTGAGGAGGCTGTTAACGAAGTCTTGAAAAACAATGAGAAAATTATTACTAGAGGCTGGGGACAAATGAGGACTATATAGTTGTAGAAAGTTTGGTAATATCATACTTGCAATACTGTGAAAAACAGAAAATATAACTAACTGATCCATTTGGCTGAGGAGATTTTGAAGTAGAATACCAAAAATACCAACCTTATTTTTATGTCACTTATGATAAAGTACAGATAAAGAGTTGTAAGCTAAAATGAAAACATTCAGTGTTTAATCATTGTTAAAGTAAATGCAAAGAAGTCATGACTGTTTGGGATAATTTTTTTTTTAATTAATTTATTTATTTTTAATTTTTACTTTACAATTCTGTGTTGGTTTTGGCATAGATTGACATGAATCCACCACAGGTGTACATGCGTTCTTACCCACACAAGTCTTTCCAAATGACAAAGGACTCGCAAAAGAAAAAAAAAATGCCCTCAGGGTATAACGTCATCTTTAGGATGAGTCTGTAAGATCCTTGTTAAGAATACAGAAATATTTACGGATATGCCTAATAAATCTTTTTAATTAGATAAAGCAGCTTCTAAGAATCTTAATCTTCCCAGAGAAGCATAACTCATGCAAAATCAGACAGGCGGCAATCTGGAAGATATTTGTAGGTATGACTTTTGTCTAATGGGGTAAACACTAAAAAAGTCATAGAAAATAACAATTTTTAAGACAAAATAGACATAAGCACCATCATTTTGGACTAAAAGGGACAGAGTGCAAAATTAGAAGGAGATTTTGGGTTTTCAACTTTATTCGTCTGGAAATAGACTGAAAAAAATACACAGATGTAAACACAGTTTGATTCTCATTGAAAAACAAAGGTCATATGGAATATAGAGCTAATTACGTAAAGGACTTCCCTGGTGGCTCAGACAGTAAAGAATCTGCCCATAATGTGGGAGACCCAGGTTCGATCCCTGGGTCAGGAACATCCCCTGGAGAAGGGAATGGCAACCCACTCCAGTATTCTTGCTTGGAGAATTCCAAGGACAGAGGAGCCTGGAGGGCTACAGTCCATGGGGTCACAAAGAGTCAGACACGACTGAGTGACTAACACTTAACTTAGCCAAGAGCCATGGCAAATCATTCTCAGGGAGCAGAAGTGGGTTCTTATTAAGAAACCGATGATACTTACCTTCCAATGGATTTTTAAAAACTACAATGGTCTAGTGACTGTAAGACGATTCTCCCAATATTTTACAAATGAATATTGCAGTTATTCTATCTGTATATCACCATGGTATGTTGCCTGTGTGAGCAGTTGATTTCTTTCCCATTTCTTTACTCCAGAGGTCTTGAGAGGAACTGCACTCAAGGATCTCTATGCAAGGAACTGAGCTCAAGGAGTCCTATTCACACATTGTCCTGATTTAAAGGTTGAAATTCTGGACTTTGAACTAATCCCATAATATGAATGAGACCTGGAAATCTTAGGGAAAAGGTGAATGCATTTTGCATGTAGGAGGAGATCATTATTGTGGCCAAAGGGTATGTTGTTGCAGGTTTTATTTTCCCAAAATGGCCAAAACAATGTTTTGCATCCCATGTACTTTCTGCAATATGGTCTTGCTATTGCTTCAGAAAGTCCAATGTAATTCTACCCCCTCTTATCTGGGCTGCCTTAGAGACTTTGGAAAAAAGAATGCAATAGATGTAATGTTTCAGGATATCCAAGACTAGATACATCTTCCTCATTGGTGTTATTGTATTTTTGGACATTCTTTCTATAACACAGACATTATATTGTGAGAATCCCAACCCACATAGAGGGTTTATGTAATTGACAATCTGTCTGAGCTCCTAGTTAATAGCCAGAATCAATTGCATCAATTTTAATGAAACTTAGAAATGACTACAACTTCATAAAAAATCCAATTGCAGTCATTTGTGTGTGTGGGAGAAATCTGAAATGACAATAGCCCATATAATCAATAAATCTACAGAATCATAACAGACAATAATAAATTGTTTTAAGTCACTACTTTGGGGGAGTAGTTTGGAATGCAGTTATAAATAACTGAAGCAATTTGATTTTCAGTACTCTGAATTTTTCTTCAAAACTGTTAACCATTCTACTTCTTCTATTTCATTATTTGGAAATACATTAGAATTTGTGTTTCCATATCTATATATAGAATGTATATGTATATATATATGTGTGTGTGTGTGTGTATTCTTCATAATCTTAATTATAGGCATTCAGTTCCTGACCCATTAGCTCCAGTTTTCTAATTTCTCTTGAATCTGAATACAATAATCCTTCAATTTCAATGCAGTAATAATAAAACTCATTACATTTTCATATTGCCTCATTTTTTCTCCTCCTTACCAGCGTGAATTTAAGGTTCATTCTTAGAATTACTGTTTGGTACAAATGCTTTCTTCTTATCACTCTCCTTTACCTAGCATGTGTGTGCACATGCACACACATGATTTATTGTGCTTTTTCAGTAACAGGACACTTGTCATTTCTATTCTAACTTCATTGGCTAGCCACATGTGAACATGTGTGCTCAGGCGCTCAGTCATGTTCCAACTCTCTGCACCCCCATGAACTGTAGCCTGCCAGGCTCCTCTGTCCATGGAATTTTCCATGCAAGAATACTGGAGCAGGTTGCCATTTCCTCCTCCAGGGGATCTTCCCAACCCAGGGATCGAACCTGGGTCTCCTGAATCTCCTTCATTGGCAAGTGAATTCTTTACCACTGAGCCACTAGGAAGTCCAGCCTACCACATACCCCCATCTAAATACATCAGAGGCACATATATAGAAAGCAAAGACAAGTCAGACACATGAGAATGAAAAATCTCTCTTGCAGAATCCAACACAACCTCGACTTGTTTATTTCTGGTCTCATCTACTACTATTTACCTGACCCCCTTGCTCTTGCCATACTTGCCTTCCTGAATCTCAAACACATCAGATACAGTCTACATCAGGGCCTTGATAATTCACTTGCTGTAAATGTCCAGGTTTCATGTTGTATCAATTAAATCAGCATGGTTATGGGTAGAATTAACGCATCAGCAGTTTTTATAATAAAAAGCCCCAGGAATTTCCAGTCTACAGTAAAGTTTTGAAACCACCAACTTTAAGTATAATTAATAGCTTTACTTTATTGTGGAGGAATCTGAGGATCTGAAAAATTGAAAATGCATTTGAAATTTCCCAGTTAGTAAATATCAGAGCTGGGACTCAAATCTGTATATCTCATTCCCATCTCCTATGTTTCCTTTATAAAATAGATTCCTCTGTATGTGAGCACTAGAATAAGAGAAATCATCTTTCAGGCTTCTTTATGCATGTGTGCTAAGGCCCTTTAGTAGTGTCCAACTCTAATAGTGTTGCAACCCTATGAACTGTAGCCCGCCAGGCTCCTCTGTCCATGGGATTCTCCAACACAGGAATACTGGAGTCAGTTGCCATGCCCTCCACAGTTGCCATGCCCTTGTCTTTTACATGTCCTTCACTAGCAGGCAGATAGATTCTTTATCACCAGAACCACCTGGGAAACCCCAAGTTTCCTCCTGCTGCTGCTGCTGCTGCTGCTAAGTCGCTTCAGTCATGTCCGACTCTGTGCGACCCTGTAGACAGCAGCCCACCAGGCTCCCCTCTCCCTGGGATTCTCCAGGCAAGATACTTACTCTCAAATCACTTTCCAAAAATCTTGCACAAATTTAAACACCAACTTGTGTGAAATTCACAGACAAAATTGGGAATAGCATTTTGCACTGAATACATATTTATAGTTCAATACCAATGAGTCAGATACTAGGTCTGGGGTATGAGAGGGAGAAGAGTGGTGACAGGATAACTAAGATGTTTACAATGATGTGAGATCTGCCCAGTGAGTACACTTGAAATAAATCTGAGCCCACCGTGTCTCTTCTTCCTTGGAAAGCTATATTCCCATAGCTCAGAATCACTCTAGTCCTAGATAATCTTAGATGATGGTCCTATTCTGGGAGGAAATGCCATTGTTTCCTGTCACATATTTCCCAAGTACACACTTTACATGTTGCCTTAATTTATAGGAATTTTTCTTGACCCAATCAACCTAACATTTAATTTTGCATTTCCACTCCAGGATACCTAGCTGAACCAAGTGAAAGTTTGATGGAGAACACTGAAGAATATTTTAGAAGACAAATATATAACTTCCTTAGAGCATTGTTGGAAAAACATGTATGTTACACTGGACTGTAACTAACAGTACCTTTGAGTATATATAGCTTATCATCTGGTACAATTAGATGAAGGAAAAAAGAACAAAAGTTACCCAAATAGAGTCACAAAATGTTAAGAGAATAAAGACTCAAACTCAAGCTAGAGGAATTCAGATCAAACACAGTGATTATTTTCTTGAGAACAGGAGAACCAAAGGAAGTTGTGCAAAATCTAACTCCAGATAGATTTCTTCCCAGCCTATTTTTATTCCATGTTGCCTGCTTTCTCTTTGAATTTCCCTTCTCAGCAGTTTGTCACAATTTGGCAAAATACATTTTTTTTTTCCCCAAGGGCTGAGCAGGTATTAACTTACTGTGAGACAGTGATGATCCCTCCTGACTTAAAAAAATGTTCAGCATTTAAGAGAAGACTTCTGACATGACTCTGTGTTTCCCCAGAGATCTTCTTTGCAAATTCACTTTTACTTTTAGCAGCTGGGAGCACTGGTGCTCTGAGCCACACCACAGCCCCTTTGGGCCTAAAAAGTCTTCAGAGGGGAGAGATAAATGAGACCAAATCTCAGATCCTGGAAATATACTATTTGTGCTGAATCAAGATTTCTCAGTGCAGCTGACCATCAATGCTGGGAGTAAGTGTTTAATGAACAAGAAGGATAGAAAAATGTTGAAGACTCTGTAAAGCCAAGGGCAGAGGTAGGGAGGAGATACAGAGGGATAACAATCCTACAAATATACGGATGTCCTTGTCTACTACAGAAGTCATCTCAGATTGGCACCTGATTCCAGTACAGGAGGTACAGTGTCTTGAATCCTTCAAGTATTAAGGTAGCCTTATTGCATACCCAAATGAACCATCAGTAAGTCGTTCTTTTATTTGTATCTCAATTGTTTTGTTGCAGTTAGAGATTTTAGTCCCTTACTATTTTACTTATGGGTTCAAGATAGGTCAATCAAAGCTCTAGGAGTAGCTTTTCTTAAAGCAATAATGAGGTAAGAATGTCTCACTCTGCATCTTGTTCTCCCTCATATCAGTCAGGCCAGCCAGACAGGAGTCAAGATACATACATTTGTTAAAAAGCAACCTTGTACTTTAGTACCTAGGACCCTATAGTGCCCTCAGAAAACCTAGGGAATCAGCAAACTTATTAGATTTCCAATATCCTCCATGCCTGAGGATTCCATCCTCCAAATATAATTCTCTTAATTCTGTCCTACAATTTCTCACACAGAAAGTTTCAAAGCCCAAAAAGCTAGGAATAACTATTGCATTACCCTAGGTTCTGTTTGTCCTGTCCATGGCAAAATCAGATCTCTGTCTTATTGAATTGTCTAAGAGAAATTCTTCTTTTAACAGAAATGATATGCACTCCTTCATCTTTACTCTTTCTTGGTAGCAGCACAAAACACAGTCCCTTTATTTTAAAAGACTCATGTATCAGAATTGTCTCTTGGTTCCAAGGGAGATTAATGAGGGGACCTCAATGACATTGCCGTATTGATGGGCTCATGAGGAGCCATCCATCTCGTATCTTGAGAGTCCACCTAACCTAACTAACTGGGGACTAGTTTTGACGACCTCTGAAAACCGTTCTTGATTTAAAAGAGGGTAAAACCACAGTGCCTTCAACCATGGCTTATAAGCTCAAGAAAGACCAATATGTCTTTCAACTTGAGGGACTAAATAAAGTTTCCTCTTCTGAAAGGCAAATATATAGTTAGACTAACTGACTCAGACATTTACAAATGCATGAGAAGTATCAGTGAGTATTGTAACAAATGTTTCCTAAAATATAGGACTGCATTATGTGCTTTATATGATTTTCTCAATTAATTATTAAAAAAAACCCTAAAACATTATTATCTGAAATTTATATTGGAAAACTGAAGACTGAGGAGAATAAAATATTTGCTGAGGATAATCCAGTTAGCAAGTAACAGCAATCAGATCAGAGTTTGAACCTGGCAGTCTAAATCTAGTCTCTTATTTTCCAGATTGGACCACATAAAGAGAGTGACAATCCTGGGAACTGAGTTGTGCAAGAGATGCTTGAAGCATTTGAGAAAAATTCAGATTTGGAGACTAAATTTAATTTCCTCAGAGGCGCTTTCTCTAAGTAGGAACTGGCTTATGTATCTTTTCTTCATAGCATACATAACATGGAAACCACTTTCAAAGGTGTGGTGTAAGTATAAGAAAACTACAAGTGCTTATGAAGTTATTGGGTTAGTGATAGCAGACACTGTCACAACCTTTGGACCAAAGGAACAAGAGGAGAAATATGGCTAAAAGAGAAAACCAGAGCCAAAAAGGCTGCTGGCAGAGAGATGTGTCCAGCTTGCAGTAACCTTGCTGGGAGAGAGCTGAAGGAATAAATCCCTGACCTCCCTCCAGTCTCCAGATAGTTTTTCCCATTATCACATCAAACCAGAAATGAGAAGGCAAGGACTCTGTCATTGTACCCCAGTGTCCCAGGGACCAGAACAAGATAGAAAGTGGCAGAGAATTGACCAAAGGAGAAAAATACAAGATAGTCCTCACAGCATGCACTAAGAAAGGTTATATTTGCATGATATTAATAGTTGATGATTTTCACACATTAGAATATTAGGCAGAAATGGAGAAGTTTCACTGTAAGATGAAGATCTTAGAAGTGGGCATATTAGTTACAAAGCTATTTTAATTACTCAGGAAAGAAATGAGGAAGGCATGATTTGGAGTAGAACTGGTAGAAATGAAAGAAAGGTATGAAATTAAAGATTTGTAGGAGAAATAGATTGTTTCTAGGATGAATGTATTTCACCTTATAATAGCTTTCGGGAAGGTAAAGCCTGATTCTCTGCATCATTATGGTTTCTGCATCTGTCCCCAATGACACTAGCTTCCATCCTTCTACATTTATTCTACTTGGAATCCCTGGGATGAGAGACCAGCACATTTGGGTTGCCATCCCCTTCTGCTCCATGTATATCCTTGCTCTGGTTGGCAATGGAACTATCCTCTACATCATTATGAAGGAGAGAGCCCTGCACGAGCCAATGTACCTCTTCCTGTGCCTGCTGTCTATCACTGACCTGGTCCTTTGTTCAACCATTTTACCCAAAATGCTAACAGTCTTCTGGCTTAAGTCCCACATAATATCCTACCAAGGCTGCCTCACCCAGATGTTTTTTGTGCATACAATCTTTGCCACAGAATCAGCTGTTCTGCTGGCCATGGCTTTTGACCGCTACGTGGCTATCTGCCGTCCACTTCATTATGCATCCATCCTCAACGCCATGGTGATTGGGAAGATTGGTCTGGCATGTGTGGTCCGTGGCCTTCTCTTTGTTTTCCCCTTTGTCATCCTCATAGAACGCCTACCTTTCTGTGGACATCACATCATCCCTCACACCTACTGTGAACATATGGGCATTGCCAAACTGGCCTGTGCCAGCATCAGGCCCAACACTATTTATGGTCTCACTGTGGCCCTTTCAGTCACTGGCATGGACGTGGTCCTCATCGCCACTTCCTATGGCCTGATCCTGCGGGCTGTGCTGCGCCTGCCCTCGAAGGATGCCCAGTTCCGAGCATTTAGCACTTGTGGAGCTCATATATGTGTGATTCTTGTATTCTATGTACCTGCCTTTTTTTCCTTTTTCACTCACCGTTTTGGCCAGCAAGTACCTCCTCACGTGCATATTGTACTTGCAAACCTCTATCTCCTTGTGCCCCCTGTTCTCAACCCCTTGGTCTATGGCATTAACACCAAACAGATCCGCCTGAGAATATTTGACTTTTTTATGGGGAGAAGATAGTTAACTCTCTCCATAACCCAAGGAAGAACTGGTAAAGCTGTAATTAATTTTCTACTTTCTCAAACATCTTTTATCCTTATACTAGAAGTTGCTATTTTTGCCAATTGTGGCAAGCCAGTTGCTGTTCAGTCACTAGGTTGTGTCTGACTGTGATCACATGAACTGTAGCACACCAGGCTCCCCTGTCTGTCCTTCACTATCTCCTGGAGTTTGCTCAAACTCATGTCCATTGAATCGATGATGTCATACAACCATCTCATTCTTTTTTGTTCCCTTCTCCTCCTGCCCTCAATCTTTCCCAGCATCAGGGCCTTTTCCAATGAATTGGCTGTTTGCATCATATGGCCAAAGTATTGGAGCTTCAGCTTCAGCAACAATCCTTCCAATGAACATTCAGGATTGATTTCCTTTAGGGCCAACTCTTATATCTGTTCATGACTACTGGAAAACCATAGCTTTGACTATAAGGACCTTTATCAGAAAAATGATATCTCTGATTTTTAACATAATGTCTAAGTTTGTTATAGATTTTCTTCCAAGGAGCAAGCATCTGTTAATTTTGTGGCTATAGTCACCTTCTGCAGTGATTTTAGAGCCCAAGAAAATAAAATCTGCCACTGTTTCCACTTTTTCCCAACCCATTTGCCAATGAAGTGATGGGACCAGCTGCTATGATCTTAGTAATTTGACTGTTGAGTTTTAAGCCAATTTTTCCACTCTCCTCTTTCACCTTCATCAGGAGGCTCTTTAGTTCCTGTGTTTTTTCTACCATTAGGGTAGTGTCATCTGCATATCTGAAGTCATTGATATTTCTCCCAGCAATCTTGATTCTAGCTTGTGATTCATCCAGCCAGGCATTCTCATGATGCACTCTGTATATAAGTTAAATAAGCAGGCTGACAATATACAGCCTTGACATACTCCTGTCCCAATTTTGAACCAGCTCATAGTTCCATGCCCAGTTCCAACAGTTGCTTCTTGCCCTGCCTACAGTTTTCCCAGGAGCCGGGTAAGGTGGTCTGTTATTCCCATCTCTTAAAGAATTTTCCACAGTTTGTTGTGATCCACACAGTCACAGCAAGTCAGTACCATGTATTATCTGAGAGGTTTTGAAGAACAACTCATTTATATCTGCTAAATATATAGAAAATTATTTCCCTAGAATGCTATTATATGGCTTGTTCATGGGCCTATAGGTCTTGAATCTTCTTAGGAAAAGATCAGGAAGCAATATAGCAACTTTGAATTGGTAGTGAGAACTATAGAAAGTTATTCTTTCTACATAAGAAATCCCATGTGCTGGAAGTAGATAAAAAGTGGTCAAAAAAGAACTATTGACTTATAGTCAGCCCCAAGGAGCTGAGAATCACACACACACACACACATTGATTAATTGATTGTTTATACTTTCTTTGATCAAGAGTGTTTGTCAGTCCTAGGTCAGAGATGGCTGTCAGAGGGCAGGATCTTTTGGATCTGGAATTAGATTTGAAAGAGATGAAGATGACTGCTGGGTGCTTTATTGTGAGAAGTCTGGAAACACATATATCAATGGGAAAGCCACAGCACAGGTTTCTCAACAAATTACTTCAAAGTGACACTTTGTCGCTAAAATATTTACTTTATGACTAATGAAATGACCTTTGCATTTTCCCGATATTGTCAGAGCAATTAAGATTTACATGCAAATTATTTTGTGGGTCATTATGGACACATCCTGATATTTTCTTTATCTCATATAGTCAACAACACATTGTGTATCTTAGCAACTCCAGGACATAGAGTTTTCTGCTAATGTTATCCAAATTGACATAATAGAACAATGAAAAGAAATAGAGGCTTACAATCATAAAGGAAGAAAGACAAATATCACTACTAACAAATGACAGGATTTTTCTACAGAGAAAACCCATAAGCCTCTAGAGATAAAACTAATGATATTTCAAGAAATTTGCTGAGTTCAAAGTAAATAAATAAAATCACAAACTAAAACATTTTTATGTAAAGCCACCATTAGGAATGCATATTTTTAAATTTATAGCAATAGCAACAAAATCTGTGGTACTTTAACAGACATGTGCATGATCTCTATGTTAAACAATTAAGAAAGTAATTGAGATATATTTGAAAAAATAAAAAAGAATATACAGATCGCCCTGCAGAAAGCCAGGTCCTGTAACTGACTCTCCTGACTCCAAGACTTGAGCTTCAGAGGTTTGTCCCAGACACATTCCAGAGAATTTTGTACCAGAACTCGGATGCACCGTCCAGCTGACTACTGATAAATGCCTGAACACTGTTTCGGAAGAGGCCCTTTCCCTGCCAGCTACCCTGTCTCTCATCAATTAGAAGAGTTGGATGTGGGGGGAGGCAGGAGCCCAGGGACGTGCATGCTTGATTTCTACTGACCCTTCTTGCCATATGGGACGCTCAGTGTGCCCCCTGGCCCCACCCAGTCTGTCCCCTTCTCGTGCAGCTTTAAAACCTTACTACTTTTATTTAAAGAGGAACCAGATTGGAGCAAGTAGCTTCCCCTGCCCTGAACACCTTGCATTCCCTGTGGGGGACACAGGAGGCATAGAGGGTAGGGGAGTGGAGCATGAGCACCTTCTCCCCAGGCTTGGGGATGTCTTCCTGGCAACACGGCGACAGGCTATTGCACATGTTTGTTTGGAAACCAAGCCGAAGAGGTTTGGGTGAAGGCTGACTCCCCTGCTCAGCTCAGGGGCGCCTGTCCTAGGCCAACCTGCCATCCCTGGAGCAGGGGGCCACCTCCCAGGGTCCATTCCTGGGTCAGGGTGCCCGGGCGTGTGGTGGGAGGCTCACTTTGGAGAGTCCTTGTCCCAAGTGCTGAGGCCCCTGAGGGCTGGAGGGTAGCTGAGCAGCCATGCATTGTAGGAAGCAGGGCTGCCATGGATCCCAATGACCAGGAATTGGCATGGGAATCTCTGTCTGCTGGGTGCACTCAGGGTCTCAGCCTCCCTGGACTTCTCAGACGGCCCTCCTCCTCCCAAAGCTATTGATGGAGCTTCTCTGGGATTGTTTGCCAAATCCCACATTAGACTCCAAGGGTCCAAGACCATTTGCATCTGAATACATGTTTTCTTTTTCTGTAGGAACTTGTGGTTTTGTTGTTTGTTTTCCATCCAGCACCACACCATGCTTCGGAAGGCCACATTTCGCCTTTCCCCATTGCGACACTGAAGTAGTACTGTTGTACAGTTCCCAATCTTGCCTTGGCTTGCTTGGATAAAACTTTGTATGTATTTTGTAAGACATAGATTCTATATTATAATGATGCCCTATGCAAAAAGAAAATTAACGAAACTGTAAATTTTATTGTTTTAATGTGTATGCATGTTTAGTGAAGTTTACATTTTGAAATAAAAGTTATGATTCATTATTTTAAAAATTAAATAAAAAAGAATATATATTATGAAATCCATAGATATGAAAAATCGTAAAAATAGGAAAAAATAGAAATAATAAAAGATAAAGGCATGCACTTATCAGGAGAAATATAGACAAAAAACATTTTATAAAATCAATTTCAACCATCTCAGTACTAAGAAAAAGACAATGAAAACCACTGTTACACTCCTTAAATTGGCATATACTTAGAACAAAAATAAGAAAATACTAAAAATTAGTGAGGATATAGACAAATAGTAATACTTATGCATTACTAATGGGATATTAAATGTGCATCCACTGGTTTCAAGATCAATTTAAAATATTTAGCAAAGTTATAGATATGCATATCTTACAAACCAGAAATTTCACTCCTCAATATTATCTTTTAAGGCACACTGCACAAGTGAACTGATATCTTTAAATAAGAATATTAAACACCATTTATTTTGGCATTACTATCTTCAAATGTTTGTTTTTACAGTTGAATTTCAAAATCATTTTGGCAAGATTTCAAATAAAATAAATCATTAAAATGTGTTTGGATTTGCCATTAATTTATAAATTCATTTAATAAGTTATTGCCTTTAAATAGTTGTGCTGGATTCCCTCGTGGTACAGTGGATAAGAGTCTGCCCATCAATGCAGGGGAAATGGGTTCAATCCCTAGTCCAAGAGGATTCGACATGGCTTGGAAGAGCTGAGCCCGTGTGCCACAACTACTCAGTCCATGCTCTGGAACACTTGAGCTGCAACTATTCAGCCCAAGTGCCACAAACTACTGAAGCCCAAATGCCCTAGAGCCTGTGCTCCACAAGACAAGCCACCACAGTGAGGAACCCTTGCACCACAACAAAGAGTAGCACCTGATCATGGCAACTAGATAGAGCCCGTGTGCAGCAATGAAGACCCAGTGCAACCATTAAATAAATGAATAAATAAATTATTTTTAAAAGATTTGCTTTTGGTGTCTATATATATGGGACAACAAGCAAGTAAAATTTCACAAGCTAGGATAAATATTTAGCTAATATTTAAATGATATTATTTGCTTAGTCATTCATTGGGCAATTATATATGCCCACTATGTACCATGAAACTAGAGATCTCTTCAAGAAGATTAGAGATACCAAGGGAACATTTCATGCAAAGATGGGCTCAATGAAGGACAGAAATGGTATGGCCCTAACAGAGGCAGAAGATATTAAGAAGAGGTGGAAAGAATACACAGAAAAACTGTACAAAAAAGAGCTTCATGATCCAGAGAATCATGATGGTGTGATCACTAACCTAGAGCCAGACATTCTGGAATGTGAAGTCAAGTGGGCCTTAGAAAGCATCACTATGAACGAAGCTAGTGAAGGGGATGGAATTCCAGTGGAGCTATTTCAAATCCTGAAAGACGATGCTATGAAAGTGCTGCACTCAATATGCCAGCAAATTTGGAAAACTCAGCAGTGGCCACAGGACTGGAAAAGGTCAGTTTTCATACCAATCCCAAAGAAAGGCAATGCCAAAGAATGCTCAGACTACCACACAATTGCACTCATCTCACATGCTAGTAAAGTAATGCTTAAAATTCTCCAAGCCAGGCTTCAGCAATATGTGAACCGTGAACTTCCTGATGTTCAAGCTGGTTTTAGAAAAGGCAGAGGAACCAGAGATCAAATTGCCAACATCCTCTGGATCATGGAAAAAGCAAGAGAGTTCCAGAAAAACATCTATTTCTGCTTTCTTGACTATGCCAAAGCCTTTGACTGTGTGGATCACAATAAACCATGGAAAATTCTGAGAGATGGGAATACTAGACCCCATGAACTGCCTCTTGAGAAACCTGTATGCAGTTCAGGAAGCAACAGTTAGAACTGGACATGGAACAACAGACTGGTTCCAAATAGGAAAAGGAGTATGTCAAGGCTGTATATATTGTCACCCTGCTTATTTAACTTCTATGCAGAGTACATCATAAGAAATGCTGGACTGGAGGAAACACAAGCTGGAATCAAGATTGCCAGGAGAAATATCAAGAACCTCAGATATGTAGATGACACCACTCTTATGGCAGAAAGTGAAGAGGAACTAAAAAGCCTCTTGATGAAAGTGAAAGAGGAAAGTGAAAAAGTTGGCTTAAAGCTCAACATTCAGAAAACGAAGATCATGGCATCCAGTCCCATCACTTCATGGGAAATAGATGGGGAAACAGTGGAAACAGTGTCAGACTTTATTTTGGGGGGCTTCAAAATCTCTGCAGATGGTGATTGCAGCCATGAAATTAAAAGACGCTTACTCCTTGGAAGAAAAGTTATGACCAACCTAGATAGCATATTAAAAAGCAGAGACATTACTTTCCCAACAAAGGTCCATCTAGTCAAGGCTATGGTTTTCCAGTAGTCATGTATGGATGTGAGAGTTGGACTATAAAGAAAGCTGAATGCTGAAGAATTGATGCTTTTGAACTGTGGTATTGGAGAAGACTCTTGAGAGTCCCTTGGACTTCAAGGAGATCCAACCAGTCCATCCTAAAGGAGATCAGTCCTGAATATGCATTGGAAGGACTGATGTTAAAGCTGAATCTCCAATCCTTTGGCCTTCTTATGCAAAGAACTGACTCACTGGAAAAGACCCTGATGGTTTGAAAGATTGAAGATGGGAGAAGAAGGGGTCGACAGAGGATGAGATGGTTGGATGACATCACCTACTCAATGAGTTTGAGTAAACTCCGGGAGTCGGTGATGGACAGGGAGGCCTGGCATGCTGCATTCCGTGGGCTCGTAGAGAGTCGGACACGACTCAGCAGCTGAACTCACTGATGTGTGATGTGCTGTGCTGTGCTTATCTCAGTCATGTCTGACTCTTTGCAATTCCATGGACTATAGCCCACCAGGCTCCTCTCTCCATGGAAATTCTCCAGGCAAGAATACTGTAGTGGATTGCCATGCCCTCCTCAAGGGGATCTTCCCAACCCAGTGACTGAACCCAGGGCTCCAGCATTGCAGACAGATTCTTTACCATCTGCACCATCAGGGAAACCCAAGAATACTGGAGTAGGTAGCCTATCCCTTCTCCAGGGGATCTTCTCAACCCAGGAATTGAGCCGGGATCTCCTACTTGAAGGCAGATTCTTTACCAGCTGAGCTACCAGGGAAGCCTACTATGTGGCATATATGATGTTAATGAGAGGGACACACTATTTGCAGAGAAATCAGTTGGGGCTATTATCCCAGAGTGGTGGGATTATCCAGAAAGTTAAGATGAAAAGTTTTGACTAAAATGAAAATCCTCTGGTTGATAATAGAAGGTGCTTTTGGAATTGGGGGCATACTATGAAGAAAGGTTTCTTTAGTAATCGTGTTCAGGTATTTGACAGGCCTGAGGATAAAATAATGACAGGCCCAGGACTAGGAAGAAATGGTTATTTTTCGTTGCTACCTGTCATTCAGGACCACCATGGGGCATAGAGAAAAACAAATGACTGAGCTCAAGATTTCTGCATGTTATTAGAGTCACAGCTTTCTGCAGGGGAAGCTGTGTGGATCTGTCTATGAGCAGGTGCGTCCATGTTTGCCCTTTTGGTGATGCAGAGGTAAAGAATCTGCCTGCCAGTGCAGGTGATACAAGAGATGTGGGTTAGATCCCTTGGTTGGGATGATTTCTTGAAGTAGGAAACGGCAACCCACTCCAGTATTCCTGCTTGGAAAATTCCATGGAGAGAGGAACCTAGTGAACAACAGTCCATGGGGTCGCACAAAGTTGGACATGACCGAGCAACTAAGCACGTAAGTACATTGATGTACTCTTTCTACAGATGTACTGATTGACCCAGCACATTAATTTTGTCACTCACGTTCCTCTGCCGTTGTTCCACTCTTATTGACGCCTGACTGTGAACAAAATCTCCCTACAGAGCCTGTCTGCAGGCAGAACTTGCACCACATCAGGATTTAGAGTCTGGCTCCCTTAGCCCCATTTCTGATACATTTTTGAAAGATTTTTATGATGGTTTTGTTCTGTTTTGTGCATTTTGCAATGGACTTGGAGAGATACTTTTGAAGACTTTAATAACTTGCTTTTTTTGGAACCATGAGAAAGGAAACATGGTCACATCTGGACTCAGGGATTGAGAGGATACTCAGACAGGAGAGGCTGTGGGTGCTGAGTAAAGGAGGGGGTATCGAAGAAAATGCCCTGGAGACTGTTTGGATCAAAACTATTAACCTGAGAAAAAAGTTAGAGTGAAGTCAGAAAGCAATGAGGGACAGACAGACAGACAGACAGACTACTAACACCATTTTACCAGGGTCTCAACAACAGGGTTTGTGCCTCTGACTATTTCATGCGCTTGAATACTTGAGCCAGGAAGCAAAGTCTCCCTGGTTCTCAAATGCTCACACGTGTGGGAATAGGGTGTTTGGGGTATCCGAACTGCAAAGCCCTAATCTAGTTCCAGATTCAGATTTAACTTCACCTCCTATCTCCAAGATCCCCTGGAGAAGGAAATAAGGACCCACTCCAGTACTCTTGCCTGGGAAATCCCATGGATGGAGGAGCCTGGCAGACTAAACTCCATGGGGTCGCAAGAGTCACACTCAACTGAATGACTTCACTTTCACTTTCCCCTCTCTCAAGCTCCTCTAGGATTGCCAAAAGCAAGGTTATTGCCAACATCCCTAAGGTCTACCATCATTATCTTTTGGGAGTTCAGGGCAACCTTCAGCATCAATCTTACAATTAACACCAGTAGTGTGCATGTTTAGGGGATGAAGGAGTAACGAAGAGCTAATTTTGGACACCCTGGGGTCCTTTACTTAAGTTATTTAATGAGACACACCATGGATTCTGGGTGCCTGAAAGAGAGGAGTGGAGAGATGCTGGGCCATGAGTGTGCTCTTCAAGAGGCAAATGAATGTTTGCTAAGACATGACTGCATACATGTGTACGTACTCACAAACAGACATTTGAAGACAGTGTGTGGCACTAGCTTTCCACTCTCTTATTGTCTCACATTCAGGTAAGTGATTCTAGGTGACTATGGACTTTATATTCACATTCTGGTGGCCTCACTCAGAGATTCCGATGATCAGAATCTTACTGCCTGCTTTATTCTAATTCAGCATTAGACAGTTGCCATGATTCCTAAGTCTGCAATAAATGTGTATTATTTAGCTGGATAAGAATTCTGCTGTAAATTTTCAAGTTCTCTTATTTTATAAACAGTTTTTTGTTGAACTTCTTATTTGGCCTTTGGTTTGTTGAGAAAGGAATGTGATACTTCATCAATTTTTCTCTGTATTTCTATCTATGTCTGTTTCATATACTTTGAGCTATAGTCTTCAAGTGAAAATACATTCAAAATATATGCAATGTATTCTTGTAAATTTAATGACATGTTTTGTTAATTATGAATCTGTCTGTCCTTAATAAAATAGTTACTATAAAATATATTCTCTCAGATATTAATTTTATGCCACATTATTACTATTCTACTACCATAGCGTATAATTCTTTTCTATTCTAATAAAAATCAGAATTATTTTTGTGTATCTTAATATTCCAACTTTTATTTCTACTTTGAAAATCTTGATTCTTTTTAAAATCCAGGCTCAGTTGTTTCTGAATTGCTCTTTTCAGGTGCTCCCCCAGGGGGCCAGCATGACTGAGTGCAATGCCTCCCAGGGCCACCCCGCCTTCTTCCTTCTCCAAGGCATTCCTGGGATGGAGGACAAACACAAGTGGATCTCTATTCCTTTCTCTTCCATGTACTTGGTCACCATCCTGGGGAACTGCACCATCCTCTTCACCATCTCCACAGAGCGCTCCCTGCATAAGCCCATGTTCCTGCTCCTTGGCATGCTGGCCCTCACGGACCTGGGCATGTCCACAACCACCATCCCCAAGGTGCTGTGCGTCTTCTGGTTTGACCAGGGTGGCATCAGCTTTGAGGGCTGCCTGGTCCAGCTGTTCTTCCTCCACTCCATCTCTGCCTTGCAGTCTGCCATCCTCATGTCCATGGCCTTTGACCGCTATGTGGCCATCTGTGAGCCCCTACGCTATGCCACCATCCTTTCCAACAGCCGCATTGGGCTCATCGGCCTTGTGAGTTTCGTGAGAGCTGTCCTGCTCATTCTCCCCATGCCCATCCTCCTCCAGAAGATGCCCTTTCATGCCAAGCATGTCATCCCTACCACCTACTGTGAGCACATGGCTGTGGTGAAGATGGTGTGTGTGGACACCACGGTCAACAGGGTGTATGGTCTGGTGGTGGCCTTGTTGGTTGCTGGGGTAGACATCTCAGCTATTGCCTCATCTTATGTGCTGATCATCCGGGCTGTAATGCGGCTCTCTTCTAAGGAAGCCCACCAAAAAGCAGTAAATACCTGCACCACACACATCTGTGTCATGCTTACCTCTTATACTCCCTCACTGTTTTCTTTTCTCACTCATCGCTTTGGCCAGGGAATCCCACCTCATGTGCACACAATTCTTGGCAGCCTCTACTTCCTTGTACCTCCAATGCTCAACCCTATTATTTATGCAGTGAAAACCAAAGAGTTTCGGGACAAATTGACAAAATATGGGTGCTGGAGGAAGGAGCTTATAAACATTATCCATGATCAGAAACCTCTCTGATTATTAGTGCTGATGGGTATGAGAGAAAAAAAAAATAAGTAGATGCTGTTCCTGGAGGAATTGGTTCATGGGAAAAATATGTCATACTTGTAGATTAGCAGCCAAAATCCTTGGACAGATGGGCTAAGACATAGGAGATCCCCCTTATTCACAGTAATTTCAAAGCAAGGCAGTTATCCTCTGTTAAATAAAAACAATGACATATTCTTCCATAACAGACATACATGTTGGGCAAATTATATGTGAACAAGAACTTTGAACAGTAACATACTGTACACATGAAGTAGGGTGGTATGTTTGCGTAAGAACGTAAGAGCAAACAATAACTTGCTCATCACTTTGTCACATCAAGGCTAAGGTGTAATGTACCTATGTGTTTAAGGAGAAATAGAAAGTGGTGAAAGCTTGAGGTGGGTAAGAAGGAACAGTGAACGTTCTAAATTGCATTTAGGATCATTATTTTTTTAACCCTGCTGCGGAAGGTTTACATTTGGGCATCAAGAATTGTTGCTTCCTTGAAGAACTAGGCAATTTGGGGAGTGAATATCATCTCCAATTAACAGAGAAATTTGAACAGATAATGAAAAATGGGAAAGTTCTAATTTTAAAAGGTTCATATGTATTTTAATTAATTTTATATTTTAATTCCTCAAGTCAACTCTCCTACCCTTTTCAACTAATTCCAGTGTCTGTCAGAATCTCTTAAAAGGAAAGAATTCTGAGAAATTCTGTTGATGGTTATAGTTATAAAAGTTGGTTTTATACTGAACATCTTTGGCTACAGATGTCTACAAGGCAATTTCTCTGGGGACATGGGAGGAAGTCATGAACAAGAACTTGAAGCAGCTTCTGGAGCTCTGATCCTCTGCTCAGATATAGGAATTCATTCAGTTTAGAAGTTATTGTTTAAGACTTCTAGACAATGACTATGGATATTTTGCAAATAATTAAAGATGCATGAAGGATGAAACCAAAATGATTCTAGGATTTGTCATCATATTGTAGAACCAATCTATGAAGGCAGAATTTGGTGAAAAAGAATATTCACTATAGGGTCAAGATGGCCACTGTTTAAAGGAGAGTCAAGGCAATGGCACCCCACTCCAGTACTCTTGCCTGGAAAATCTCATGGACAGAGGAGCCTGGTAGGCTTCAGTCCATGGGGTCGTGAAGAGACAGACACGACTGAGCGACTTCCCTTTCACTTTTCACTTTCATGCATTGGAGAGGGAAATGGCAGTCCACTCTGGTGTTCTTGCCTGGAGAATCCCGGGGACGGCAGAGCCTGGTGGGCTGCCATCTATGGGGTCGCACAGAGTCGGACATGACTGACACGACTTAGCAGCAGCAGCAGCAGCAGCATTATTATACTTAAACTACAGGGGAATGAAAAACTTCTCCAGTGTAGTACCAGCTACAATAAATAATAATAAAGTCTTCCAATATACTGAATAATTCAATAACAAAGTCGAGAGAGGAGGCATATTGCAAAGCTAGAAATAATGGGTGCAACCACAAGGAGAAAAAATAAAATTATGGATTGCGTAGGAAGTGTGTCTTTTATAAATGGAGAAAACTTGCAGAAGCAATAATGGTTGAGCACTGCCTATCTCTAACGCATACCAAGAGTAGGTATTTAACACATCCGCAAACATATAGATAAAAAAGACCCACAAATTACTCAGCACGATGTTTTATGATTAATCATAATATTTATATTATGTGTTGGAAATGACTAATGTGAACTTTTGAATCTAGGTTATAGAAGGAAATACAGACTTGTTCTCTGCTCTCTCCCTGAGCTTTGCCTTCCTTCCCTTATCCTTTTCATCTCTTCCTCCTCCCTCTCCTTTTCTTTCTTCTCTCTCTCACTTATGTGTAAGCATTCCAGCTTCCTTGAAGCTGCCATGATATCATGTACAGATGGAGAGAGATTAATGAGGCTTCCTAGCTGTTCAAGCCCTTACCTATTTATCATTCAGCCTAGACACCAGACTTTGGAGTAAGTCAGTATTTAGATGATTTAAGCATTCTATCTGATACCAAATTGAACTAGTCTTCAAATGCCCCAGCCAGTACCTACAGGAGCAGAAACAAAGTCTCCCTCTGAGCACTGACTAAAAAGTCAGATTTGTAAGCAAAATAAAATTGCTGGTATCTGCTACTAATTTTTACTAAAATTTATTTATTTATTTGGTTGCCCTGGGTCTTCATTACTACATGCAGGCTTTCTCCAGCTGAGGTGAGTAGGGGATACGCTTCATTGCAGCACATGAGCCTCTCATTGCAGCGGTTTCTCTTGTTGCAGAGAATAAGCTTTGGTGTGCATGGCCTTCAGTAGTTGTGGCACATGGGCTTAGTTGCTCCATGGCACGTGGGATCTTCCTGGACCAGAGATTGAAACCATGTCCCCTGCGCTAGCAGGTGGACTCGCATCCACTCTACCACCGTGGAAGTCCTCAACAACTAGTTTTGAAGTGGTTTGTTATCAACAATAAATCACTGATACCATGATTTACATTAAAAATTTTCCTTATGGTTAATTTAGCCTAATATGACTAAGAAAATGTTTCTCTACCCAGTGTTTATAGTTATCTAGAATTGGCCAGACTGCAAGCTCTGAGAGAGTAATTCCCGCAAGATGACGCTTACTTCAGATGTCATCAGCTAGTTCAGGTTCTCCAGATGATTAAAAATTGGGGGGGTCGCAATGATTACCCTCATGTTCAATATTATTCTAGAGAAATCATGAAAAGTTAGAAAAATATACTTATCATTAAAATTTTATTATAACAAGAAGATATAGAGTAAAACAATGGAAGTAGAAGATATACAGAACAGAGTCCAGGAAGGGTCCAAATGGGGAGTTTTAGTCTTCTTTTCCCTGTGAAATCATTGTTGTTCAGTTGCTAAGTCATGTCCAACTCTTTGCGACCCCATAGACTGCAGCACACTAGCCTTCCCTGTCCTTCACTATGTCCTGGAGTTTGCTCACACACTTGTCCCTTGAGCTGGCAATGCCATCCAACTAACTCATTCCCTGTTGCCCCCTTCTCCTCCTGCCCTCAATGTTTCCAGCATCACAGTCTTTTCAGATGAGTCAGATCTTCGCATCAGGTGGCCAAAGTATGGGAACTTCAGCTTCAGCATCAATCCTTCTAACGAATATTCAGGGTTGATTTCCTTTAGGATTGACTGGTTTAATCTCTTTGCAGTCCAAGGAACTCTTAAGAGTACTACTTCCTCTTGGTCACCATTTGTGACAATACACAAGGTACTGCCAACAAGGGATATCCACATGAGCCTTTGAGCATAAAGAATTATAAATATATTAAATATAAATATAGTAAACTTTCCTCAACCATCTGAGTAATAAAGTAATTTAGTAAGAACCACTTTCACATTTCTCAGATTAGTAAAATTAAAAGAAAATAATCAAATAATCAAAGGGTCTAGATTGAGTGCCTGATAAACTATGGACGGAGGTTCGTGACATTGTACAGGAGACAGGGATCAAGACCATCCCCAAGAAAAAGAAATGCAAAAAAACAAAATGGCTGCCTGAGGAGGCCTTACAAATAGCTGTGAAAAGAAGGCAAGAGAAAAGCAATGGAAAAAAGGAAAGATAAACCCATTTGAATGAGAGTTCCAAAGAATAGCAAGGAGAGATAAGAAAGCCTTCTTCAGTCATCAATGCAAAGAAATAGAGGAAAACAATAGAATGGGAAGGACTAGAGATCTCTTCAAGAAAATTAGAGATACCAAGGGAACATTTCATGCAAAGATGGGCTCAATAAAGGACAGAAATGGTATGGACATAACAGAAGCAGAAGATAGTAAGAAGTGGCAAGAATACACACAAGAACTGTACAAAAAAGATCTTCACGACCAAGATAATCACAGTGGGGTGATTACTCACCTAGAGCCAGACATCCTGGAATGTGAAGTCAAGTGGGCCTTAGAAAGCATCACTATGAACAAAGCTAGTGGAGGTGATGGAACACCAGTTGAGCTATTTCAAATCCTGAAAGATGATGCTGTGAAAGTGCTGCACTCAATATGCCAGCAAATTTGGAAAACTCAGTAGTGGCCACAGGACTGGAAAACGTCAGTTTTTATTCCAATCCCAAAGAAAGGCAATGCCAAAGAATGCTCAAACTACCGCACAATTGTACCCATCTCACACGCTAGTAAAGTAATGCTCAAAATTCTCCAAGCCAGGCTTCAGCAATACATGAACCATGAACTTCCTGATGTTCAAGCTGGTTTTAGAAAAGGCAGAGGAACCAGAGATCAAATTGGCAACATCCGCTGGATCATGGAAAAAGCAAGAGAGTTCCAAAAAACATCTATTTCTGCTTTATTGACTATGTCAAAGCCTTTGACTGTGTGGATCACAATCAAGTGTGGAAAATTCTGAGAGAGATGGGAATACCAGACAACCTGACCTGTCTCTTGAGAAATCTGTATGCAGGTCAGGAAGCAACAGTTAGAACTGGACATGGAACAACAGACTGGTTCCAAATAGGCAAAGGAGTACAGCATACTCAAAAGCAGAGACGTTACTTTGCCAACTAAGGTCCGTCTAGTCAAGGCTATGGTTTTTCCACTGGTCATGTATGGATGTGAGAGTTGGACTGTGAAGAAAGCTGAGAGCTGAAGAATTGATGCTTTTGAACTGTGGTGCTGGAGAAGACTCTCGAGAGTCCCTTGGACTGCAAGGACATCCAACCAGTCCATCCTAAAGGAGATCAGTCCTAGGTGTTCATTGGAAGGACTGATGTTGAAGCTGAAACTCCAACACTTTGGCCACCTGATGCAAAGAGCTGACTCATCGGAAAAGACCCTGATGCTGGGAATGATTAAGGGCAGGAGGAGAAGGGAACGACAGAGGATGAGATGGTTGGATGGCATCACCGACTCGAGGGACATGGGTTTGGGTGAACTCCAGGAGTAGGTGAGGGACTGGGAGGCCTGGTGTGCTCTTATTCATGGGGTCACATAGAGTCGGACACGACTGAGCGAATGAACTGAACTGAACTGAATCAAATAATACTGACAATTAGTGACAATGCTGAGAAGTAGAAACACTATCATCTCTATATCCTCATTAACTGTTAATATAGCAAATAGGAATCACAGCTGTTGGGATGCTAAATATGGATCAACTACTTTCAAAATCAATTTACTAATCTTTAGAAAACTTAGAGATATTCTACACCCAAGAAATTTCACCCCAAATATAAGTGCTTGAGGCACACTTCACAAGTAAACAAGATAGCCTCATATTAGAATATTAATAATAATATTATATTTACAAACAGTTATAAATCACCTAAATACTCATCAAAGAAAAATGAATTAATTAAATACATTTTTTAAATTCAAAAAAAGGAATGAATTAAATGTGGTATCTTAACTAAATAAAACATAGGAGGAGCATATAGATGCATACAGTAGTAATAAAAGACTTATCACTTCTGTTCAGTTTCTCAGTCGTGTCCGACTTTTTGCAGCCTCATGAATTGCAACACGCCAGGCCTCCCTGTCCATCACCAACTCCCGGAGTTCATCCAAACTCATGTCCATCGAGTCGGTGATACCATCCAGCCATCTCATCCTCTGTCGTCCCCTTCTCCTCCTGCCCCCAATCCCTCCCAGCATCAGAGTCTTTTCCAATGAGTCAGCTCTTCACATGAGGTAGCCAGAGTATTGGAGTTTCAGCTTTAGCATCAGTCCTCCTAAAGAAATCCCAGGGCTGATTTCCTTTAGAATGGACTGGTTGGATATCCTTGTAGTCCAAGGGACACTCAAGAGTCTTCTCCAATACCACAGTTCAAAGGCATCAATTCTTTAGCACTCAGCTTTCTTCACAACCAAATTTCACTTCCATACATGACCACCGGAAAAACCATAGCCTTGACTACACGGACATATGTTGGCAAAGGAATGTCTCTGCTTTTGAGTACGCTGTCTAGGTTGGTCATAACTTTCCTTCCAAGGAGTAAGCATCTTTTAATTTCATGGCTGCAATCACCATCTGCAGTGATTTTGGAGCCCCCAAAAATAAAGTCTGACACTGTTTCCCTAACTATTTCCCATGAAGTGATGGGACCAGATGCCATGATCTTCATTTTCTGAATGTTGAGCTTTAAGCCAACTTTTTCACTTTCCTCTTTCACTTTGATCAAGAGGCTTTTTAGTTCCTCTTCACTTTCTGCCATAAGGGTGGTGTCATCTGCATATTTGAGGTTCTTGATATTTCTCCCGGCAATCTTGATTCCAGCTTGTGCTTCTTCCAGTCCAGCGTTTCTCATGATGTACTCTGCATAGAAGTTAAATAAGCAAGGTGACAATATACAGCCTTGATGTACTCCTTTTCCTATTTGGAATCAGTCTGTTGTTCCATGTCCAGTTCTAACTGTTGCTTCCTGACCTGCATATAGGTTTCTCAAGAGACAGGTCAGGTTGTCTGGTATTCCCATCTCTCTCAGAATTTTCCACAGTTGATTGTGATCCACACAGTCAAAGGCTTTGGCATAGTCAAGAAAGCAGAAATAGATGTTTTTCTGGAACTCTCTTGCTTTTTCCATGATCCAGCGGATGTTGCCAATTTGATCTCTGGTTCCTCTGCCTTTTCTAAAACCAGCTTAAACATCTGGAAGTTCATGGTTCACGTATTGCTGAAGCCTGACTTGGGGAATTTTGAGCATTACTTTACTAGCGTGTGAGATGAGTGCAACTGTGTGGTAGTTTGAGCATTCTTTGGCATTGCCTTTCTTTGGGATTGGAATAAAAACTGACGTTTTCCAGTCCTGTGGCCACTGTTGAGTTTTCCAAATTTGCTGGCATATTGAGTGCAACACTTTCACAGCATCATCTTTTAGGATTTGAAATAGCTCAACTGGAATTCTGTCACCTCCACTAGGCTTGTTCTTAGTGATATTTTCTAAGGCCCACTTGATTTCACATTCCAGGATGTCTGGCTCTAGGTGAGTGATCACAGCATCGTGACTCTCTTGGTCATGAAGATCTTTTTTGTACAGTTCTTGTGTGTATTCTTTCCACCTCTTCTTCATATCTTCTGCTTCTGTTAGGTCCATACCATTTCTGTCCTTCATTGAGCCCATGTTTGCATGAAATGTTCCCTTGGTATCTCTAATTTTCTTGAAGAGATCTCTAGTCTTTCCCATTCTATTGTTTTCCATTATTTCTTTGCATTGATTGCTGAGGAAGTCTTTCTTATCTCTCGTTGCTATTCGTTGGAACTCTGCATTCAGATGCTTATATCTTTCCTTTTCTCCATTGCTTTTCTCTTCCCTTCTTTTCACATCTATTTATAAGACCTCCCCAGAGAGCCACTTTGCTTTTTTGCATAATAAATATTTCTCTAGACATACATGCAGAAACATAACTGTATCCCACAAATACAATTTATACCTGCATAAACATATGTGTATCTCACAAATGAGCAAAAATTAAAATTCAGAGAAATGGCATGGCATAACACTATCTATATCAAGTTTAAAATATACTTTAAAATATTATGAATTAACTAAAGATTCATACTTAAGTAGTGAATATTAAATATATAAAATGTTATGGAAATGGGAGTGATGTAATTCAGCTCTGAAGAATAAAAATAAAACAAATATTACATGAATAGACTGCACAGGAGGCTCTTAATATTTTTGTAGCACTTTGTTTCTTAATCTACCTAATGAATGTAAGAATGTATTCTATATTATTCTTTATAAGCTTTGTGTGTCCAAAATAGACTAAAATAAAAGAAACCTAGATTTGACATTGGTCATCATAAGTCATAACATAAGTCATCTGAAAACATATATTTAATTATTAATTATGTTATCTAGAATCTAGCTTTTCTTCAGTGTTTTGAGATATTACCTTAGTTGCATAATAGACATTATACACTTGGGCATCTATGTTGATGCCTTTTGCCCAGTTATTTATTTCTAAACCATAACCTAATTGTTCAAAGACTTTTATAATGCATTTTAATTTCTAGTAGAATAAGCTCCCCTCTGTTAAATTATTATCTTCAGATATTTGTTTTTCCCATTTAATTTCAGAGTCATTTTGCCAAAATTTCAGGCAAAGTAGATAAAAATTTGTGTGAATTTTGCCTTGAATGTACAAATTCATTTAAGAAGAAGTTATAGTCTTCAAATATAGGCATGCTTTTGGTGTTTATAGACACAAGAAAACAAAAACATGTGAAATCTTATGAAATAGGGTACATTTTAAGTTCATATTAAAATGAGCTGATTCATCTGCTTATTCATTCATTTGACATTTATATATGCCCACTATTTGGGCTTACCTCTTGGCTCAGTAGGTAAAGAAGTTGCCTGCAATGCAGGAGACTGCCAGCAATGCAGGAAACCTGGGTTCAATCCCTGGGTCAGGAAGATCCCTGGAGATGGAAATGGCAACCCACTTCAGTATTCTTGTTTAGGGAATCCCATGGACAGAGGAGCCTGGCAGGCTTCAGTCCTTGGGATTTCAAGAGTAGGACATGACTTAGCAACTAAACTACCTACTATTTGCCATATATGATGTTAGTGAGAGGCATACAGGATCTGAAGAGAAATCAGATGGGAGTGATTGTCCAGAAAGTTAAGGTTAAAAGTTTTGATTAAAGTGAGGATCCTTTGGTCAATAACAGAAGGTTATTGATAGAATTCGGGGCATATTATGCAAGAAAAGTTTCTTTAGTAGCATTCATGTATTTGACAGGACCACAGATAAAATAATGGGAAGCAGGACTAGGAAGAAATGATTATTTTTTTTCTTGTTACCTGTCATTATAGCCCCTCAGGGCCAACTTGGGACAGTTGGAAAAATAAATGACTGAGCCCAGAATTTTTGCCTGTTATTAGAGCCACAGCAGCTGCCTGGTGCTTCAGCAGCAGCTGTGAGGCACTGGAGTGATTGTGAGGTGATACCTCATGTCCAAGGGCAAAGGAGAAGCCCCAGCAAAATGGTAGGAGGGGCAAAATCACAGTTAGAATCAAACCCCATACCCATCAGAGACGCTGAGAGTGCTCAAACATAGCTGTACATGTCAGGACTCAGAGACCTCACAGAGACTGAGACAGAACTGTGTGTGAGTGTCTCCTGAAGAGGTGCGGGTCAGCAGTGGGCCGCTGCAGGGACAGGGGCTCTGGTGCTGTAGACCTGGGCATGGCAAAAGCCCTCTTGAAGGAGGCTGCCATTAACCCCACCACAGAGCTGCTAAAACGCACATAGGACTGAGGAAACAGACTCTTGGAGGGACAAAGAGAACCTTTTGTGCACCAGGACCCAGGAGAAAGGAGCAGTGACCCCACAAGAGACTGATCCCGACTTGCCCATGAGTGTCCAGGAGTCTCTGGTGGAGGCTTGGGTTGGCGGTGGCCTGATGCAGGGTTGGGGGCTCTGAGTGTAGCTGAGCGTGCATGGGACATTTTAAAGGAGGTCGCCATTGTCTTCATTACCCCCACTATTTGCCCCCCTCAGGTCAAATAACAGGGAGGGAACGCAGCCCAAACCTTCAACAAAATAATTGGATTAAAGGTTTACTGAGCATGGCCCTGACTATCAGAACAAGACCCAGTTTCCCCCTCAGTCAGTCTCTCCCATCAGGAAGCTTACATAAGCCTCTTATCTTTCTTCATCGGGGGCAGACAGAATGAAAACCACCATCACAGAAAACTAACCAATTTAATCACAAGGACCACAGCCTTGTCTAACTCAATAAAACTATGAGCCATGCCATGTAGGGTCACCCAAGATGGATGGCTCATGGTGGAGAGTTCTGATAAAATGTGGTCCAATGGAGCAGGAAATGACAAGCCACTTCAGTATTCTTGCCTTGAGAACTCCATGAACAGTATGAAAAGGTAAAAAAGATAGCACACTGAAATATGGAGTCACCAGGTCGGTAGGCACCCAGTATGCTACTGGAGATCAGTGGAAAAATAATCCAAGAAAGAATGAAGAGACAGAGCCAAAGCAAAAACAACATCCAGTTGTGGATGTGATAGGTGATGGAAGCGAGTTCCAATTCTCTAAGAGCAATACTGCATAGAAACCTGGAATGTCAGGTCCATGAATCAAAGCAAATTGGAAGTGGTCAAACGGGAGATGGCAAGAGTGAACATGAACATTTTAGGAATCAGCGAACTAACATGGACTGGAATGGGTGAATTTAACTCATATGACCATTATATCTACTACTGTGGGCAAGAATCCCTTAGAAGAAATGAAGTAGCCATCATAGTCAACAAATGAGTCTGAAATGAAGGACTTGGGCGCAACCTCAAAAACGACTGAGTGATCTCTGTTCCTTTCCAAGGCAAGCCATTCAATATCATGGTAATCCAAGTCTATGCTCCAAGTAGTAAAGCTGAAGAAGCTGTAGTTGAACGGTTCTATGAAGACCTACAAGACCTTCTAGAACTAACACCCAAAAAAGATGTCCTTTTCATTACATAGGACTGGAATGCAAAAGTAGGAAGTCAAGAAACACCTGGAGTAACAGGCAAATTTGGCCATGGAGTACAGAATGAAGCAGGGCAAAGGCTAATAGAGTTTTGCTAAGAGAATGCACTGGTCATAGCAAACACCCTCTTCCAATAACAGAAGAGAAAACTCTACACATGGACATCACCAGGTGGTCAATATAGAAATGAGATCGATTATATTCTTTGCAGCCAAAAATGAAGAGGCTCTATACAGTCAGCAAAAACAAGACTGGGAGCTGACTGTGGCTCAGATCATGAACTCCTTATTACCAAATTCAGAACTAAATTGAAGAAAGTAGGGAAAACCGCTAGACCATTCAGGTATGACCTAAATCAAATGCCTTACGATTAGACAGTTGAAGTGAGAAATAGATTTAAGGGACTAGATCTGATAGACAGAGTGCCTGATGAACTATGGATGGAGGTTCGTGACATTGTACAGGAGACAGAGATCAAGACCATGCCCAAGAAAAAGAAATGCAAAAAAGCAAAATGGCTGTCTGAGGAGGCCTTACAAATAGTTGTAAAAAGAAGAGAAGGGAAAAGCAAAAGAGAAAAAGAAGATACTTCCATTTGAATGCAGAGTTCCAAAGAATAGCAAGGAAAGATAAGAAAGCCTTCCTCACGTGATCAGTGCAAAGAAATAGAGGAAAGCAATAGAATGGGAAACACTAGAGATCTCTTCAAGAAATTAGAGATACCAAGGGAACATTTCATGCAAAAATAGGCTCGATAAAGGACAGAAATGGTATGGACCTAACAGAAGCAGAAGATATTAAGAAGAGGTAACAAAAATACTCAGAAGAACTATACAAAAAAAAAAAAAAATCTTCATGACCCAGATAATCATGATGGTGTGATCACTCACCTAGAGCCAGACATCCTGGAATGCGAAGTCAAGTGAGCCTTAGGAAGCATCACTATGAACAAAGCTAGCGGAAGTGATGGAATTCCAGTTGAGCTATTTAAAATTTTAAAAGATGATGTTGTGAAAATGTTGCACTCAATATGCCAGGAAATGTGGAAAACTCAACAGTGGCCACGGGACTGGAAAAGGTCAGTTTTCATTCCAATCCCAAAGAAAGGCAATGCCAAAGAATGCTTAAACTACCACACAATTACACTCATCTCACACACTAGTGCTCAAAATTCTCCAAGCCGGGCTTCAATATTATGTCAACTATGAATTTCTAGACGTTCAAGCAGGATTTAGAAAAGCTAGAGGAACCAGATATCAAATTGCCAACATCTGTTGGATCATGGCAATGAGCTCTCGAAAAAGTAGGAGGGTTCCAGGAAAACATCTACTGATGCTTTATTGATTATGCCAAAACTTTTGACTGTGTAGAGCACAACAAACTGTGGAAAATTCTTCAAGAAATTGGAATAACAGACCACCCGATCTGCCTCCTGAGAAATCTGTATGCAGGTCAGGAAGCAACCGTTAGAACTGGACATGGAACACCAGACTGTTTCCAAATAGGGAAAGGAGTACATCAAGGCTGTATCTTGTCACCCTGCTTATTTAACTTAGATGCAAAGTACATCATGAGAAATGCTGGACTTTATGAAGCACAAGCTGAAATCAAGATTGCCAGGAGAAATATCAATAACCTCAGATATGCAGATGACAACCACCCTTATGGCACAAAGCAAAGAACTATAAAGCCTTTTGATGAAAGTGAAGGAGGAGAGTGGAAAAGTTGGGTTAAAACTCCACATTCAGAAAACAAAGATCATGGCATCTGGTCCCCTCACTTCATGGGAAACAGATGGGGAAAGAATGGAAACAGTGACAGACTTTATTTTTGGGGGCTCCAAAATCACTGCAGATGGTGACTGCAGCCATGATATTATAAGATGCTTGCTCCTTGGCAGAAGTTATGACCAACCTAGACAGCATATTAAAAAGCAGAGATATTGCTTTGCCAACAAATGTCTGTCTAGTCAAAGCTATGGTTTTTCCAGTAGTCACGTATGGATATGAGAGTTAGATTATAAAGAAAGCTGAGCACCAAAGAATTGATGCTTTTGAACTGTGGTGTTGGAGAAGACTCTTGAGAGTCCTTTGAACTGCAAGGAGATCCAACCAGTCCATCCTAAAGGAAATCAGTCCTGAATATTCATTGGAAGGACTGATGCTAAAGCTGAAGCTCCAATACTTTGGCCACCTCATGCAAAGAACTGACTCATTGGAAAAGATCCTGATGCTGGGAAAGATTGAAAGTGCAAGGAGAAGGTGACAACAGGTGATAAGGTCGTTGGATGGCATCACTGACTCAATGGACATGAGTTTGAGTAAACTCCGGGAGTCGGTAATGGACAGGGAGGCTTGGCATGCTGTAGTCCATGAGGTTGCAAAGAGTCAGACATGATTGAGTGACTGAACTGAAGTGTACTGAAGAGCCACAGCTTCTGCAAGGGAATCTGTGTGGATGTGTCTATGAGCAGGTGCATCTATGTTTATATTGATGTGCTCTTTCTGTTAATATATTGATTGACCCAGCACCTGTATTTTGGCACTCACATTCCTCTGCCACTGTTTCACTCTTATTGACACTGACTCTGAACAAAGTTGCCCTACAGAGCCTGTCTGCAGGAGAACTTGCACTACATCAGGATTTAAATCTAGCTCTCTGAGTCCTATTGATGTTTAGTCTTTGTGAAATTTTGTGATGGTTTTGGCAGCATACTTTTTGATGAACTTTAATACTTTGCTTCCTCTGGACTCATGAAAAAAGAAAAGTTGGCCAAATCTGGATCCAGTGCTTGAGAGCATATAAACAGGCCAGCAAAAATGTATCTGCTGAGGGACACAACCGCACAGCTTCCACTGCAGAAAGTTGGGACTCTAATAACACGAGAGACTATAAGGGCTGGGGAAATGTGAGTTGTAGAAAATGACCTGGGGAGTGTCCATAGAAAAGCCTGCAAAAAGGTTAGTGTGAAAGTCAGGATATCAACAACAGGGGTTTACCTCTTGCATTTGTGAGCACGACTACTCCAGCTGTGGAGTAAAGCTCTCCTGGCTCTCCTACCTACACATGTATGGGAATGAGGGCCATTAAGATACCAAAATTGCAAAGCCCTAATCTAGTTCTAGATTAAGTTTTAGCTTCACATCCTGTCTCTCAGGCTCCTTCAGGACTGGAAAACACTAGAAGTTTCCCAGAATCCCTAGAGTCAACCAGCTTTATCTACTGGGAGCACAAGGCAACCTCCAGAGTCAATGTTACACATAATGGTAGTGATGCATAGTGATTACGTTTGGGGAATCAGGGAGCTTAAAAAAGAGCTCATTCTGGGCATCATGGGGGCCTTTACTTAGGTCACTTAAAGAGCCACATCATGAAGAAAGCCTGAAGGTGAGCAGTGGAGAAATGCAGGACGATGAAGGTGCTCTCCAAGAGGCAAATGGATGTTCGCTAAGATATGCCTACATACATGTGTACACACTCACATGTCCATATTTGAAGACAGTGTGTGGGACTAGTTTTCCACTCTCTTATTGCCTTACATTCAGGTAAGTGGTTCCAGGTGAGTAAGGGCCACATTCTGGTGGCCTCATCTCTGAGCATCAGGTGATCAGAATCTCATCCCCTGTTTCCTTCTTATTCATTATTGTACATTTCTAGTCACTAGGGTCCCCTTGAGGCCCATATGAACAGTAAATCTGTATTTTTTAAATAATTGTGGATTGCTTTCCTGTGTGAAAGTGATACATGTTCTTAAAAAATTTTCCTCATTGATAAATGTATATCTTCCTTATCTGCACCATAAGTTTTCTTTTTCTTCCCCTTTTTACTTTTTAACAATACTTTTTTTAAAAAAAATTAAAGTGTAGTTGACTTACAATATTGTGTTAGCTTCAGGTTTATAGTTGACTTATCCAATTTTTTGTAGATTACAAACATAAAGTTTATTATAATATTATTGATTATATTCCCTGTTCTAAGCATTACATCCTTGTGACTTATTTATTTTATAACAGGTAATTTGTACCTTTTAGTCCCCTTCACCTTTTTCATCTATTCTTCCACCTTCCCCTCTGGCAACAGTTTGTTCTCTGTATCTTTGAGACTATTTCTTGCTTTTTTTTTTTTTTTAGATTCTTCATATGAGTGAAAATATACAAATAGATTCCAAATGAAAGTGAAAAAGAAAATATAGTTTTCTTTCCCTGTCTGACTTATTTCACTTAGCAAAAAACCCTCTAAATCTATCCACATTGTCCCAAATGGCAAGATTTTTTTATGGTTGAATAATATTACACTGTATGTATAACATCATAAATGTATATATTTAAATTTTTGAATAGGAAATTATATTATAAGCTTAAGTTTTATTATTTTTAAAAAACTTTTGTTGACCTATTTGATCTTGTTTGCTGAGAGGGTTTTGTAATATTTTATTAATTTCTCATTGGATTTATTTTCGTTTCACATATTTTAAGTTATAGTCTTTAAGTGAAAATACATTAAAAATAGATGCAATATATTCTTAAAATTTAGCATGTTCTGATAATAAACAATGAATCAATCTGTCCTTAATAAAATAGTTATGATAAAACATATTCTTAGATATTAATTTTATGCCACATTATTACTACTCTAATACTACAGTGTGCTACCATATTATATTGATTACATATATCATGATATCAGAATTATTTTTTATGCTACTTTAAATCCACCTTTTTTCTCATTTATTATTATTTTTCAATTGGAGTCCCGGGTTGTTCTTTTAGACTGCAACATAGAGGGGGAATCAGGAGCAGGAAGTCAATAGCAGTATTAGCATACCAAGGTGTTATTACAAATTATAACTTATCTGAATATAGTCTAGAAAACAGGGGAGTCAGTGCTTCATAGGATATTTTCAACCATAACAGTCTAAATTTCTTGCCAGATGGACACACGTGGGCTTGCAGGAAAATCCAAACTGTGCTGAATCTTCAGTGTTGAACTTTGGAAAACACTGTGGAAACCTACAATTCTGATCAAATGGAAGTCAAACAGTCTGTGGTGGTTTTGAAAATATTCTCTTTTTTTCAGTTTTATTGAGATATAGTTGATATACAGCACCTGTATAAGTTTAAAGCGTACAGCATAATTTAACTTATATACCTCATGAAATGATTATCACACTAAGGTTTGTGAACCTCCATTATTTCGTGCATAAACAAAATTTTAAAGAAATAGAAAAAATATTTTTCCTTTTGATAGGAACTCTTAGGATTTACTCTTAACTGTCATACATATTTATCACATTGCACATTACATCCCTAGTACTAATTATAACAGAAACTTTGTACCTTTTGATTGCCTTCATCCAACCTCCCCCACGATTATTTTTGTGTATCTTAATATTCCCACTTTTATTTCTACTTTGAAAATCTTGATTCTTTTGAAAATCCAGGCTCAGTTGTTTCTGAATTGCTCTTTTCAGGTGCGCCCCCAGGGGGCCAGCATGACTGAGTGCAATGCCTCCCAGGGCCACCCCGCCTTCTTCCTTCTCCAAGGCATTCCTGGGATGGAGGACAAACACAAGTGGATCTCTATTCCTTTCTCTTCCATGTACTTGGTCACCATCCTGGGGAACTGCACCATCCTCTTCACCATCTCCACAGAGTGCTCCCTGCATAAGCCCATGTTCCTGCTCCTTGGCATGCTGGCCCTCACGGACCTGGGCATGTCCACAACCACCATCCCCAAGGTGCTGTGCGTCTTCTGGTTTGACCAGGGTGGCATCAGCTTTGAGGGCTGCCTGGTCCAGCTGTTCTTCCTCCACTCCATCTCTGCCTTGCAGTCTGCCATCCTCATGTCCATGGCCTTTGACCGCTATGTGGCCATCTGTGAGCCCCTACGCTATGCCACCATCCTTTCCAACAGCCGCATTGGGCTCATCGGCCTTGTGAGTTTCGTGAGAGCTGTCCTGCTCATTCTCCCCATGCCCATCCTCCTCCAGAAGATGCCCTTTCATGCCAAGCATGTCATCCCCACCACCTACTGTGAGCACATGGCTGTGGTGAAGATGGTGTGTGTGGACACCACGGTCAACAGGGTGTATGGTCTGGTGGTGGCCTTGTTGGTTGCTGGGGTAGACATCTCAGCTATTGCCTCATCTTATGTGCTGATCATCCGGGCTGTAATGCGGCTCTCTTCTAAGGAAGCCCACCAAAAAGCAGTAAATACCTGCACCACACACATCTGTGTCATGCTTACCTCTTATACTCCCTCACTGTTTTCTTTTCTCACTCATCGCTTTGGCCAGGGAATCCCACCTCATGTGCACACAATTCTTGGCAGCCTCTACTTCCTTGTACCTCCAATGCTCAACCCTATTATTTATGCAGTGAAAACCAAAGAGTTTCGGGACAAATTGACAAAATATGGGTGCTGGAGCAAGGAGCCCATAAATATTACCTATTGTCAGAAACCTGTCTGATTATCTGGCACTGCTGGTTATAAGAAAATAAAAAATATCAACATAAATGAAGTTCCTTGAGGAATTAGCTCATGGAAGAAATACATCATATTACAAATTATCTGCCCAAATTCTTAAATTGAGAGCCTAAGACACAGGAGAACTTACTCTCACTATTTCCAAAGCAAGGCTACAGTCTCACATTAAATGAAAAAATAACATATTCTCTCCATCCTGGGATGGTAATTGGGAAAACTGAATGTGATGATGTACATAAGAGAACTTTAAACAAGACACACTGAATGCAAGTAAAATGAGGTGGAATGTTTCCAAATAAAGAGAATATTGGTAGAAGAGAATAGTGGTAGAACTTGTCTACCACTTTGCCAGGAGAAGGAAACGGCAACCCACTCCAGTTTTCTTGCTTGGGAAATCCCATGGACAGAGGAGCCTGGCATGCTGCAGTCCATAAGGTCACAAAGAGTCAGACATGACTTAGTGACTAAAACAAAAACAACCACTTTGCCAAGCAGGCTGGTCAATTTGTGTGTGTTAAGATTATTTGAGGGTGAATGAGTAGGTCAGGGAAAGTACACTAATTTATTATACCTGCTGCAAGAGACTTAATGTTTGGTTCGCAGGACTTGCTTCTTTGTAGAACTAGGGGGAATATGGACAAGAAACATAATCCTCAATTCCTAGAGAAATTCCAGTGGAAAAGGAGAAATGGGAAGCTCCTAAGCCTAAAAGGTGGATATGCCTTTAAACTAATTTCACATTTTAAGAAATTTTTGTTGTCAACTCTCCTGCTTGTCTCTACTAATTCCAATGTTTCTTAAGAATCTCTTACTGAGAAAATTTTGAGAATGTTTTGTTATTGCTTGTAGTTATAAGTCAGTTTTATACTGGAAGTCATTGGCTATAGACCTCTGAAAGACAATTTCTCTGGGAACTTGGAAACAAGTTCTTGGACAGTTTGTAGAGCTCAGATCTTGTGCCCAAACTTAGGAATTCATAAAGTTCAGAGGATATTATTTATCACTTTCAGACAATGATTTAGGATATAGTGCAAATCTTTCAAGATGTATGAAGGGTTAAGTCCCCAGATTCTAGGGTTGGTCATTATATTGTAGAACTAATATTTAAAGACAAAGCTCAGTGAAAAGACACCCTTGAAGCCACATAGCTATCATTTAAAGGAGACTTTTTTTTTTTTTTTTTTTGGCCATGCCTCGCAGCATGTAGAATCTTAGTTTTCTGACCAAAGATTGAACCCATACCCTCTGCAGTGGATGTGCAGAACCCTAACCAATGGATCACCAGGGAATTCCCTAAAAGGAGACTCTTAAAACACTAATCTAGAGGGAAATAAATGATACTCCTCCAGAGAGTGATACCAGCTACAATAAATACTAATAAATTATTTATTGAACAATTATACATATTGTTCTTTGAACAATTCATTATATTGTTCAATCCAGTATATTGAACAATTCATTAACAAGGGCTGTGAAAGATGGAATATTTCAAAGCTTGAAATAATGGGCACTACCTTCAGGAGGAAAAAAAAATATGAGGCTTACTAGGAAATATTTCTTCTACAAATAGAGAACTAGAGATGAAGGAAAGCTTACAGGAGAAAAACGGTTGAGGTACAGAGTACTGCCTATCTGACACCACAAACTTGAAGATTAAATACACACATGCACAAATTGCTCAGCATAATATTTTATGACTAAACATTTAATTGACAAATAAGTAGCAGTTTGTGAAGGAACCTGAGGCACTCATTAGCTGGAGGGGCTGTGGTAGCACGAAACTTAATTTTGCTGAGATCTCTGTCTGATTAAATGAGTTACAGAAGCAGAGATCTGCATAGTAAAATATTACCTATCTCTCATATTTATTTTCTTCCTTTTGCTTTATGACTGGATATCTTATAAAAATAAGAAGCCTATTTTTACTTAAATTATGAGCAAAACATTTATTACCTTGGGAATAAAATGCATATTGGGAAACTTGTGGCTGGAAAGCTGTCAACAGCAGATGATTCTGAGAAAACAGAGAGAGCTGAGAAACTTAGAAAAAGAAGCAAGTCTGACTCCATCTGTGTTTTTTTCTCTTGGCCTGTTTTCTTCTTATTTAAAAGTGTTTTATTGTTTCTACTGTAAGATCAGCTTGATTCATCTCCTGTAGACTTGCTAACAAGATAGTATATGACATAGATATAAACTATTATTTTTCTCATGTCTATAGAATTGTTTCTAGCCATGCAAAGCTAGAAAAATGTTCATGTTTTGTATCATGGTCAAGTTTAAATCACTTTCTGTCTGCTAGGTATTCAGATTTGAGTTAATACAGAGTTGACTACCCTTCTATCATCTCCATTTTATGGAGAACTTAAGGTAAAGAATTTGCCTGCAATGCAAGAGACTTCAGTCCTTGGTATGGGAAGATCCACTGGAGGAGGAAATGGCAACACACTCCAGTATTCTTGCCTGGAGAATCCTATGGACAGAGGGTTTTGGTGGGCTACAGGCCATGAAGTCACAAAGTCAGACACAATTGAGCAACTAAACAGCAAATATGCCTAGTAAGAGTCTCAAGCTCACAAAATATAAACAATTAGAAAATAATTATATAATAGTAAATATATAAATAAGTATCTTGTAATAAATTTTCATGGAGGCAACACCTGACTAGACTTTCAGGTATTGGGGCAAAAGATTTTGTAGCATTGGGGAATATAAATCTAGATTCCCCAGAAAACAGGCCTGAGACAAAAGCTTGCATATTGGCAGCTCATTTAGATATGTAGCCACAAAATATGGGCCTTTGTAAAATAGAGTGAAACAGGAAAGAAGAAAAGCCAATATAAGGATTTTTTGGTCCAGTTGCACACTGTTAGTGGAGACTATTGTCCAGCCCTGCCAGAACCATCTAAAGAGCCTTCTGAAATACATCTCAGAGTATTTCATCCCCAGGGGATGAAAGGACTTCTCCCAATGGCTCAAACAGGGTTCCTGGCCTGCCCAACAGGTGTTAACTCCAGGTACTTATGCATGACAGCAGAGCTGTTTGCTAGGGGCATCCATGGACTTGGGGAAGCCCCATGGCAAGATGTTCCACATTACTAGGCATGACCTGAGCTTGACTGTCTGATTATACCTGCTAGGAACTGGTCACAGCAGCACTGCTTGAGTGAATACAAGAGGATTGTGGATGGAGTGCAAGAACTGTCTAACGTAAAAATCTGCACGACCAAGGCCTCACAGGCTTCCCAGGTGGCACAGCAGTAAAGAATCTGCCTGCTAATGCAGGAGACACAAGAGATGCAGTTTCAATTCCTGGGTCAGAAAGATCCCCTGGAATAGGAAATGGCAACCCACCCCAATATTCTTTCCTGGAAAATTCCATGACAGAGCAACTTGGTTGGCTACAGTCTATGGGGTCACAAAGAGTTGAACACAACTGAGCAAGTGAGCATGCAGGGAGCATCACCATAAGCTGTGAACTTTCTTTGAGGCTAAGAAGGGCTCACACCTTGAGTTCATCCAATAGATTCATTATTTTAATTTGGCAACTTCAAATAAAAAGTTATCTCATTAACATGGTTCAACGTCCATAACTATACCTAACTAAAAAGTATTCTTCTGAAAATATTTAAAAGTGTTCCTAGAAAGAAAAGAGCTTCTATAGATGTGTATAGTTCTTCTCAATTCTTACTTCTTTTTGTCTTCTTTTTTACACAGAATGAAATAAAGATTGCTACTTAACTATTGTTGTTCTTTCTATTTTTGTGGTTAAAATAATACATATACTTTGTAAACCAAACAAATGTGATAAGATACACAATGAAGTGTAAAAGTCTTCCTTCTCCTTTTACATGACTGGCCCTTGGAAGTAAGCCCTTTAAATAGATTTTATGCATAATTTGCTAACTGTAATTACTTTGCTATTTAAAGTAAGCATATAGATATAAGCATCTAGATATAATTCCTTTTTTCATAAATATGACTTCAGTTCAGTTCAGTTCAGTTGCTGAGTCGTGTCTGACTCTTTGTGACTCTATAAATCACAGCATGCTAGGCCTCCCTGTTCATCACCAACTCCCGGAGTCCACTCAGACTCACGTCCAGCGAGTCAGTGATGCCATCCAGCCATCTTCATCCTCTGTCATCCCCTTCTCTTCCTGCCCCCAATCCCTCCCAGCATCAGAGTCTTTTCCAGTGAGTCAACTCTTCACATGAGGTAGCCAGAGTACTAGAGTTTCAGCTTTAGCATCATTCCTTCCAAAGAAATCCCAGGGCTGATCTCCTTTAGAATGGACTGGTTGGATCTCCTTGTAGTCCAAGGGACCCTCAAGAGTCTTCTCCAACACCACAGTTCAAAAGCATCAATTCTTCATATTTATTTAACTTTGAACTTTTATGTGCAGCAGGATTTTTAAAATTTCTCTCTTTGTTGCCAATTGTGAATTCCCTTCTTCTGCCTCTTGACAAGACCAAGGAGCATTTTTCTTTGTTTTCATTTGATTCATCGAGTCCTGGACTTTTCTACTTTGGTTCTTTGGTCAGCAACACTTCCCTATGTATAATTCATTCTTCTTCACCATACATGAGACAAAAACAGACCTACTTCAGAAGAAAATTAAAGACAAATAAGTCTATAGTTCCTCTTCCCTTTGTATTATCAGGTTGCCAGTCATAGACTTCCTGTATTGAGCAGGACAATGTTTCCTCCACTGCTGCAGGGTTCTTTTACCTGAAGTGCTTCTTGTACTTTTCTTCCACTGAGAAATCTTTCCCAGTTGGAGCTCATGCTCCATTTTGATAAGATAAAAATACCACTCCACATGCCTCTCCTGAGAATCTCCCATGTATATGCAGGAGAGCTGATTTCTTTGTTGGAGGCTTGGTGGTATTCTCTTCTTCCTATCCAATAGTGTCAAATGAAGCTTCCTAAGTTTACTAGTTTTAGTCTGTAGTTTAAAATAATAATTTATTTCCGCTTGTGAGGTATCAGATTTCATATCATGTGACTAAATGTGCTTTTTCCAAACAAACCTATCATCAGTTTAACATAGATTTTTAGATAGGTTTTCTATGTCTTAAAATAATACTGATAAGTTCTTTTCTTAAAATGTTAGTCCCTATGGCTGTTTTAATAAACCAACACATCTGAGAATAATCTAGCATATTCATAACTTCTCAGCTTTACTTTATTTAACTTTAGAGAAAAATATGCATTTATCTAGCCATGTATCTCATTGCATTCTTTGTTAACAACTCTATCAAAACATTTCAATATTCAATTCTGTGGCAATGATGTCTGCAGGTAGGTCTGTATATTTAGATCTAAATTTTGGAGTCTGATACTTTACATATGTGCAACTGACTGAGGGTCTATTATTCAGGTGGTGAATACTTCAGCTTTAGACAAATATTGCTTTATTTTTCTTTGTTTCTTCATTTGTTCACATTTATAAAGCTTTCAGTGATCAATGCAAAGAAATAGAGGAAAACAATAGAATGTGAAAGACTAGAGATCTCTTCAAGAAAATAAGAGACATCAAGGGAACATTTTTTGCAAATACAGGCACAATAAAGGACAGAAATGGTATGGACCTAACAGAAGCAGAAGATATTAAGAACAGGTGGCAAGAATACATAGAACTATTCAAAAGAGATCTTCATGACCCAGATAACCATGATGGTGTGATCACTCACCTAGAGCCAGACATCCTGGAATGGAAAGTCACATGGGCATTAGGAAGCAACACTAAGAATGAATCTAGAGGAGGTGATGGAATTCCAACTGAGCTCTTTCAAATCCTAAAAGATGATGCTGTGAGAGGACTGCACTCAATATGCCAGCTAATTTGGAAAATTCAGCAGTGGCCACAAGACTGGAAAAGGTCAGGTTTCATTCCAATTCCTCCAAAAAGGCAATGCCAAAGAATGTTCAAGTTCAGTTCAGTTCAGTTCAGTTGCTCAGTCGTGTCCAACTCTTTGTGACCTCATGAATAGCAGCATGCCAGGCCTCCCTGTTCATCACCATCTCCCGGAGTTCACTCAGACTCACGGCCATCGAGTCCGTGATGCCATCCAGCCATCTCGTCCTCGGTTGTCCCCTTCTCCTCCTGCCCCCAATCCCTCCCAGCATCAGAGTCCTTTCCAATGAGTCCACTATTCTCATGAGGTGGCCAAAGGACTGGAGCTTCAGATTCAGCATCATTCCTTCCAAAGAAATCCCAGGGCTGATCTCCTTCAGAATGGACTGGTTGGATCTCCTTGCAGTCCAAGGGATCTCAAGAGTCTTCTCCAACACCACAGTTCAAAAGCATCAATTCTTCGGTGTTCAGCCTTCTTCACAGTCCAACTCTCACATTCATACATGACCACAGGAAAAACCATAGCCTTGACTAGACAGACCTTAGTCAGCAAAGTGATGTCTCTGCTTTTGAATATGCTATCTAGGTTGGTCATAACTTTGCTTCCAAGGAGTAAGCGTCTTTTAATTTCATGGCTGCAGTCACCATCTGCCGTGATTCTGGAGCCCCCCAAAATAAAGTCTGACACTGTTTCCACTGTTTTCCCATCTATTTCCCATGAAGTGATGGGACCAGACGCCATGATCTTCGTTTTCTGAATGTTGAGCTTTAGGCCAATTTTTTCGCTCTCCTCTTTCACTTTCATCAAGAGGCTTTTTAGCTCCTCTTCACTTTCTGCCATAAGGGTGGTGTCATCTGCATATATGAGGTTATTGATATTTCTCCCGGCAATCTTGATTCCAGCTTGTGTTTCTTCCAGTCCAGCGTTTCTCATGATGTACTCTGCATAGAAGTTAAATAAGCAGGGTGACAATATACAGCCTTGATGTACTCCTTTTCCTATTTGGAACCAGTCTGTTGTTCCATGTCCAGTTCTAACTGTTGCTTCCTGACCTGCATACAGATTTCTCAAGAGGCAGGTTAGGTGGTCTGGTATTCCCATCTCTTTCAGAATTTTCCACAGTTGATTGTGATCCACACAGTCAAAGGCTTTGGCATAGTCAAGAAAGCAGAAATAGATTTTTTTTTCTGGAACTCTCTTGCTTTTTCCATGATCCAGCGGATGTTGGCAATTTGATCTCTGGCTCCTCTGCCTTTTCGAAAACCAGCTTGAACATCAGGGAGTTCATGGTTTACGTATTGCAGAAGTCTGGCCTGGAGAATTTTAAGCATTACTTTACTAGCATGTGAGATGGTGCAATTGTGCGGTAGTTTAAGCATTCTTTTGCATTGCCTTTCTTTGGAATTGTTCAAAGAATGTTCAAACTACCACACAATTGCACTCAACTGAGTGACTAAGCTGAACTGAACTGATAAAGATCTATCCAAATAGATGTCCTATTATAATTCTGGGAATTATTAGCAAGTTTTCAGAGTTTATATATTATAGCTCTATGGAAGAAGCTACAAATTTGATTCTTTGTCAAGAATAGGCAGAGGACCATAACTGAATATGTAAATATTAATTCAAATAGTTGATATCAGAATAAGAGGAATATTCACATAGGTCATGCAAAACACTACTGACCACAATGGGAAAAAACCGCATCCGAGTTTGGTAGATTTTGTGGTCTGTCAACATCAGTTGAACTGTTGTTGAGCTATTTCAGAAGTGGCCTGATTTCAAGGAAGTTCCACTATGGATTTCTGAGCTACATAGCTGGAATTTCATCAGAAAAAGTTTCAGTAAAGGCTGATAAGTGAAAAATAAAAATGATTCCAATTTGAATCATCTCCTTACCCCATTATATTTGAAGAGTCTGCTCTTGCTTAAATATATTAATGGTAAAACCAATTAATTTTGTATTTAAATAGTCCAAAGATATTATTTTTATTTTTAATACCACAAAGCATCACAACACTCTTGTCCACTATAATGTAACCAGACTGTGTTGTTTAGATAAATTGGAATCTTGAAAACTAGGATCAGGGCATGAAAATCTGGATGGATGTTACAGCTCAGCAACCACCATAAATCTGTTGGTAGAATATTCTAATTTTAGCTAATTACTAAATGAACATAAGAAAAATGCATTTTAAGAAAGGATAGGTGTCACTATATGTAACTTTGTTCTGTATTTTCCAAGTCTTCTGTAAATATGTTATCATACTTTCATAACTTAAAAAATAAAAAAGAAAGGCAAAAGATAAGACAGGTATCTTTGCATGTCTTCTATGGAAAAAATATATGCATTGGGAAAACTAAACAAGAGATAACTTGTTGACAGCACTACAGATGAAAAACATAAATGATAACACATTAGTATGTTTTCAAAATTTGTTTATCTAATAATACCTCTTAGCAATCATTCCATATGAGCATAGATAGACCTATTTTATTCCATTTCATGATTCTATAGCATTCCTGTAGATGTTTGTCAACGTTTATTTCAGCAGTCATCTATTGATAGCCATATATTTCTTTCCAAAATCTTGTTATGTATTGTGTTTTTAGAATTTTAAAGTGGCAAATTTTGTTGCCATTAGCTGTTTGGTGGCTCAGCCACGTCTGACTCTTTGTGACCCCATGGACTGTAGCCTGCCAGGCTCCTTTGTCCATGGGATTTCCTAGGCAGGAATACTGAAGTGGTTACCATTTCCTTCTCCAGGGGATCTTCCCAGCCCAGGGATGGATACTTCAGCTCCTCCTGGGTAGGAGATAGACAGGTTCCAGGTTGAAAATTCCCAATCAGCCAGCCTCTTCTTTGCATTTCCTGAGATAAGAGATATGTGTGCTCCAGCTGAGGAATTTACAACCAGCTCCACATTTGGGGATGAAAGTAACAACAGTTCAGTTCAGTTCAGTTCAGTTCAGTCGCTCAGTCATGTCCGACTCTTTGCGACCCCATGAACTGCAGCACGCCAGGCCTCCCTGTTCATCATCATCTCCCGGAGTTCACTCAGACTCACGGCCATCGAGTCCGTGATGCCATCCAGCCATCTCGTCCTCGGTTGTCCCCTTCTCCTCCTGCCCCCAATCCCTCCCAGCATCAGAGTCCTTTCCAATGAGTCAACTATTCTCATGAGGTGGCCAAAGTACTGGAGCTTCAGCTTTAGCATCATTCCTTCCAAAGAAATCCCAGGGCTGATCTCCTTCAGAATGGACTGGTTGGATCTCCTTGCAGTCCAAGGGACTCTCAAGAGTCTTCTCCAACACCACAGTTCAAAAGCATCAATTCTTCGGTGCTCAGCCTTCTTCACAGTCCAACTCTCACATCCATACATGACCACAGGAAAAACCATAGCCTTGACTAGACAGACCTTAGTCAGCAAAGTGATGTCTCTGCTTTTGAATATGCTATCTAGGTTGGTCATAATTTTTCTTCCAAGGAGTAAGCGTCTTTTAACTTCATGGCTGCAGTCACCATCTGCCGTGATTCTGGAGCCCCCCAAAATAAAGTCTGACACTGTTTCCACTGTTTTCCCATCTATTTCCCATGAAGTGACGGGACCGGATGCCATGATCTTCGTTTTCTGAATGTTGAGCTTTAAGCCAACTTTTTCACTCTCCACTTTCACTTTCATCAAGAGGCTTTTTAGCTCCTCTTCACTTTCTGCCATAAGGGTGGTGTCATCTGCATATCTGAAGTTTATTGATATTTCTCCCGGCAATCTTGATTCCAGCTTGTGTTTCTTCCAGTCCAGCATTTCTATTGATATACTCTGCATATGAGTTAAATAAGCAGGGTAACAATATACAGCCTTGACGTACTCCTTTTCCTATTTGGAACCAGTCTGTTGTTCCATGTCCAGTTCTAACGGTTGCTTCCTGACCTGCATACAGATTTCTCAAGAGGCAGGTCAGGTGGTCTGGTATTCCCATCTCTTTCAGAATTTTCCACAGTTGATTGTGATCCACACAGTCAAAGGCTTTGGCATAGTCAATAAAGCAGAACAGGGTAAATAGTTAGTCTTTGTCTCTTGTTTACACCTCAAGGGAATAATCATGGCAAGGACAAAGAGAGGCACAGATTCTTCTGAGTAAAAGGTAAGGGAGACACTATACATGCTCAGAAAGCCTCCTTGGAGTCAAAAGCCAAGGCATAATGCCAGGCCATAATGAGTCTTGTTCCTGCCAGAAGCCTTCACTTCGAGATCCATCTTGGCTGAGGGGTGCATGTGCACCCCAAGAGAGAGTCCCAGGGCAGGGCAGGTGTGGAAAAAGAAACCAGATAACTGGCCTGAAGGAAGGCAAAGTCAGAAGAATTGCCTTATGTTGTTGTAGCCATGTTCATTCTGGGAAACACTCAGAAGGACAATGCAGATAGTGGAATGCAGTTTATTATACCGGCGGGCCCAAGGCAAAGTCTCCTCTTAGCCAAGGACCTCGACCAGTCTTTTTGAAAACCTTATATACCCTAAGTGTACGTGCCCAAACCCACCTCTCCAAATTCCCTGAAACTAGTCTGAACAAAGGGAAAACACATAGCAGCAGCATTGAATGCTGTGGGAATCAGCCCAGGCCTATGACCGTGGATGGTGCAGTGCTAAGCCATGTCTTACTCTTTGTGACCCCATGGACTGTAGTCTGCCAAGCTCCTCTGTTCATGGGGATCTCCGGGCAAGGATACTGGAGTGGTCTGCCGTGCCCACCTCCAGGGGGTCTTCTGAACCCAGGGATTGAATCCACATCTCTTACATCTCCTGCATTGGCAGGTGGGTTCTTTTACCACTAGTGCCACCTGGGAAGCCCCATGGAACAGAAAGATACAATCAAAGTTAACCCATGAGTCAATGGCACCCCACTCCAGTACTCTTGCCTGGAAAATCCCATGGGCAGAGGAGCCTGGGAGGCTGCAGTCCATGGGGTCCCGAAGAGTTGGACACAACTGAGTGACTTCACTTTCACTTTTCACTTTCATGCATTGGAGAAGGAAATGGCAACCCACTCCAGTGTTCTTGCCTGGAGAATCCCAGGGATGGGGGATCCTGGTGTGCTGCCATCTGTGGGGTCACACAGAGTCGGACACGACTGAAGCGACTTAGCAGCAGCAGTAGCAACAAGCCTAGGTAGTTAACAATGGAGAGTTATCAGTAGGCCTGTGGTCATACCCCAATAAGCATAATAGAATTTATGATTGTTTTGATTACACATATAATTAAGGTATTTTTTAGGCTACAGAGAGTCTAGGTACAAGCCCTGGGGCTCTTCCATTCAGGGGAGTCTGGTTTTCCAGTGGTATGTTGCTTCCATAGATACTGGGCATATAGCTCAAAGTCCACAGTCCAGCCCAAGATGGAGGCCTGCTTTCAAGATGGAGCCTGTTCTGTCTGTTTCCTCTTTCAATATAAATGACTTAACTGCCTCTTTACTATGTTCTTCCTCACTAGAGGGGACACCTACACCCTTTCTCTCCAGGTATGCATCTCTGCCTTGCTTCTACCTCACCTAAAAATACTGCTTCTCTGTGTGCTCTCCTACTTGCTGTTCTGCTGTGTCTCTTATAATAAACTTTGTACCAGCATTTACAGTTTCTGTCTTCATGATAAATGCATTTTTCTCTGGGGGCAAAGATCCAGGGAAAATTAGCCTCTAGCTTCCAGCCCTTGTTGGTTTGGTGGCTAGGATTCCTAGTTTTCATCCAGGTGGGCCCAGGTTCAATAACTGGACAAGGATTTAAGATCTCGCTTCATGCCACCATTCACTGCTGCCTCACAGAGATCACTGTCACATCTACATTGCAGATGGATTCTTTTACCGCTGAGCCACCACAGCATTGCTGTGTACAAGGGCTGTGTGAGTTAGACTATTATCATCTGAAGCATGGCCTTATTCAAAAATCTATTGGGAGAGTAGCACTGAAACATATACATTCAGTTCAGTTCAGTTCAGTTCAATCACTCAGTCGTGTCTGACTCTTTGTGACCCCATGAACTGCAGCACTCCAGGCCTCCCTGTTCATCTCCATCCCCCGGAGTTCACTCAAACTCACGTCCATTGAGTCGGTGATGCCATCCAGCCATCTCATCCTCTGTCGTCCCCTTCTCCTCCTGCCCCCAATCCCTCCCAGCATCAGAGTCTTTTCCAATGAGTCAACTCTTCGCATGAGGTGGCCAAAGGACTGGAGTTTCAGCTTTAGCATCATTCCTTCCAAAGAAATCCCAGGGCTGATCTCCTTCAGAATGGACTGGTTGGATCTCCTTGCAGTCCAAAGGACTCTCAAGAGTCTTCTCCAACACCACAATTCAAAAGCATCAATTCTTCAGTGCTCAGCCTTCTTCACAGTCCAACTCTCACATCCATACATTACCGTATGTAAAATAGAAAGCCAATGGGAATTTGCAGTATGATGCAGGGAGCTCATCCTAATGCTTTGTGACAACCCAGAGAGGCAGGGTGGAGGAGGAGGTTGGTGGGAAGGTCGAAAGGGAGGGAACATATGTATGCATACCTGTTGCAAGGAAAAGTCAGTTCGGACCCCAAGTTGGAACTGTTTCTTTGACTTGCTTTTGTTATTATAATCATATATAATGACTTGCCTCAGAGAATCCTGCCCCTCTGCCTCGGTGTTAGGCTTAAGAGCCTTGGTTCAGGACTTTGTCCACCTGTGGGTGTCAGGAAGGAAGAAATTAACACATCTCCTGCCTAAAGCTTGCCATTCTAGGAGATATTTGTAATATTCATTGCCTTTTTACTTTGTTTCTTCATCTCCCTCCCATCTCTGATCATAAAGAAAGAGCACTTCTAGACCTCAATAAGATGGTTTTTTGATCAGCTGGCTCAGGATGAAGTAGTATTCCTTGCCTCAATATTTAATCTCTGATTCAATTCATTGGCCTCTTATGTGTTGAGCAGAGTGAGATTAGTCTTGTTGATACCTATGACTGATTCTTTTAATGTATTGCAGAACCCAGTACAACACTGTAAAGCAATTATCTTCCAATTAAAAATAAATATTTTTTTAAAGAAATAGCAAAAATGTCTATATTAAAGAGCTAAAGCTCTATCTGTAGGCATCCACCAAATAGAGGTTAAGTCACACAAAACCAACATTACGTAAAAACTGGGGATGGTCAAAATTATCCCTTTTCCCCTGAGAGTTGCTTTTCAGGTTATGTTGTTCTTTGAATGAATCCAGCCCAATGGGATACTCTAATGAGCTAGGTTTTTTTTTTTTTTTTAACTCTCCCTCTTTCTTTGATCTCTATAAAATCAAGCTCTGCCCTAAGTTCTTGGATGATGAAATCATAGAGTCCAAAATTTCCCTTATATTGTGTCAGAGCCTTAGTCCATGTAGAAAGGACGCTATATATTGTGCCCCAAGAAGAAGAAACAGGAAGAGACCCAGGCTGGCAGAGATCCCTTTCCCAGGGGCTAAGATCGACTCAGCAGAAAAGAAAAATAGTGTTCTATGAAACATGAAATAGGCAGACTCAAGTTGTGACTTTGGAATGACAAGCTCTGGTTATCAGAAGAAAAGAAGCTGGTAAGACTATGGGAAAACCTTTCCAGGTAAGTCTGATGTAAATCATTAGAACTACTCCTAAATCCCTTTCTTTTAATCAGATTGTCTTCTGTAAGTGCCTTCCATCTGTAGCACCCACTACTTTGAACTGGCCATTCATCTGCTACTCACTTAGCAACCTCTACCCCAGATATCTGAAAGTAGTGCCTCATGTCAGAAAAGTAAACAGGTTTATAGGGTATATAGGAGGTAACAGAATAAAAATTTCAAGAATCAGATGGTTTTCAAATAATGCAGAAATGTATTTAGATATGAGCATGTAGGGCTGATTTATAAGTCCCAGCTCATTGTTATCGTACAGTCAGTAAGTTGTGTCTGACTCTTTGTGACCCCACGAAATGCAGCATACCAGGCTTCCCTGCCCTTCATTAACTCTCAGAATTTGCTCAAACTCATGTCTATTGAGTTGGTGATGCCATCCAACCATCTTATCCTTTGTTGCCCCTTCTCCTCTTGCCATTATTCTTTCCCAACTTCAGGGTCTTCTCCAATAAGTCGGCTATTATTATCAGGTGGCCAAAGTATTGGAGCTTCAGCTTCAGCATCAATGCTACCAATGAATATTCAGAACTGATTTCCTTTAGGATTGACTGTTTTGATCTCCTTGCAGACCAAGGGACCTTCAAGAGTCTTCTCCAGTACAATTTGAAAGCATCAGTTCTTCAGTACTCAGCCTTCTTTATGGTCCAACTCTCACACCCATAGACAACTACTGGAAAAACCATAGTTTGGGCTCATAATGTACTTAATAAGTATTACTTAAGTAGAGAAATTGCTTAAGGAAAGGAAACTTAGCTTAAATGCTATGCAATAGGGCAGAGATATGGGCAGAAGCATGATGTGGTTTCCCTGGTAGCTCAGTTGGTAAAGAATCTGCCCGCAGTGCAAGAGACCAGAGTTTGACCCCTGGGTCAGAAAGATCCCCCGAAGAAAGAAATGGCAACTCACTCCAGTACTCTTGCCTGGAAAATATTATGGACAGAGAAGCCTGGCAGGTTAGAGCCCATGAGTTTACAAGGACCCAACTTAGTGACTAAACTCCCCATGATGTGAGCAACAGCAGGAAAGGGAAGATAACAATGAGGGGAGGATAATTCTTGAGTTTTCAAGAAAAAAATGAAAGCAATTTTAGGTAAATTTTAGGAAAGCATTTTAGGTAATAGGAACGGTCAGTCAAAGATCCACTTCTAACCTTGTCTCCAGAACTTCACTCACTTGATAGCAAGGTCACACTGAATTTCTCACTATTCCTTAATATACCTAAGTTACGTAGGAATCAGAAGCCTACAAACTTTTCAGATTCTTCTAATATGCAACCAAGACTGGGAACCACTCTTTTGACTATGAAGTATGAAAATAAGCCAGGAGAGGGAATAGAGAAAAATGGCTGCTTCAGAAGATGATATACAGTTATTGTGATAAAAACAGAAGTTTAATAAACCAGTTTTTTTTTTTTTTTTTTGCAGACTTACATAAGGGTGAGCGGTGGGTCATGTGAAAGTACACAGAGAAATTGAACAGTAAGGGCAAATACCCTGAAGCAGGAACAAATTTATCATGCTTCCAGCACTTCATGATATGGCTGAAGAATAAATTAGTAGCCCAGTGGACTAATTTGAATTAAACTACTCATGATTAAAGGCAATTCAATCTACACATGAGGGCTGACTGTAATGAAAGAAAGATGCACAAATCAGGAGAAAAAACACAGAAGACTGTCCATCAAGTGCAGAAATACATAGCTTGAGAGAGAGAGTAGGAGATTGTTTTGTACTTGACATTACCTATGGATAACCAGTGTGGTAGTTGGACCTGTAGTCCTTGTAGTTCTTGGCATAAATGGAAGATGCCCTCAGCAATAGCCATCAGGAAACTTTGCAGCAAGTGGGGAAGGAGAAAAATTACATAGCAAACTTGGGACCACATAGTGAGGTCATGAGTAGCACCTAGGTCTTGGGTTCTTCTTTTATTGGAGTCAAGTATGTGGGCTTAGGATTTTGTAGGCTCACTGTTTGTTGGTGAATTTAAAACATAGGAGCAGAAATCTAAAGTGTGGGGAAAAGGAAAACAAAGGACCCAAATGGCCAGATATCAAAAATAACCAAGAACTCTAAAATAAAGGAACCTGGCCTCCCCATTCATCTAGTCCTCTGGCTGCCAAAGTGTTTATGTGAGATAGCCATCTCTGAAGTGTATGCCTAGGCAATCAAAGCTCAAGGCAAGCACTTACATTACAAAAAAAGAGAAAATCCAATTGTCCGGGCTTATTCTACAAAAAGAGCAAGCTGATGTCTTCATTTAGATAACATATCTATGACATTTTGTCCAAAAAAAAAACCAGAGGAATCCAGTGTCAAGAAACAGAATCATAACCAGAGACTAGATTTCTGAAAGAAGGATAACATAAAGAATACAGAGACTCCCAACAACTCATCACTCTTGCAATAAAAGGTAAGAGTATTTCTTCTCCGTAGGCAGCTTCCCAATGAGAATATTACAGTTCTTCTATCATGTTCTTCCATCTTTTAATCAAGGTTGAAAATCTTTTCTCCTATTCTTTCAGAATTTCAGACAAAATTTTTGATGTAGAGAATTGCTGAACTGAACTGGAAGAGGTGAGAGTTAAAGTCCATTACAACATTCTTTATACACAAAAGAAACTTGAGGCTCATAAAGAAGTGAGTGTGAAAATGATGTTGTGATAGAACTGAAGGCATGTTGAAAACTCCATGTTTCCAAACGGGTATTCTTTCATCTTTCTCTGAACCCCAACTCAAGTGAGTCATTGAAAGCCAAACTGATATAAAGAAACAGCACACTGCCATGTCTCATTGGGAAGTGTCAAAACTTCCTTTATCAACCACCACCAGTTTCTACTATGCTATCTTCAACTGCTCCAACTTTATGACCTTCACTTTGATGGGCGTACCTGGCTTAGAGGCACAGCACTTGTGGTTATCTCTTCCTTTCTTCTCCATGTTTTTGGCTATCCTCATCAGCAATGGCACCATCCTTTACATGCTAGCCAGGGAGCCCACACTCCACACACCAATGTACTTGCTCCTGGCTCTGCTGATGGTGGCTGACCTTATATCCACTCTGGCTCTGTTGCCTAAGCTCCTCTGCCTCTTCTGGTTCAATGATCGGGACATAGCTGTCAATGCCTGTTTCACTCAGATGTTTTTCATCCATGGAACATCCGTGGTACGATCAGCCCTACTTGTTGCAATGGCCTTTGACCGATTTGTGGCTGTGTGTGAGCCACTACGCTACCACACAGTTCTGAGCCATTCCTTAGTTGGACGCCTGGGACTGATGGCTTTAGCCAAGGGGGTGATTCTTATCCTACCCATGCCTCTTCTACTGCAAAGGTTGACCTTCTGCCACATGGTCATTCCTCATACCTACTGTGACCACATGGCTGTGGTGAAACTGGCCTGTGATGACACCAGACCTAACCGGATCTATGGGCTCTTTGTGATTCTGCTTGTGGTGGGGCTTGATTTAGTGCTCATTGGCTTCTCTTATGGTCTCATCTTGCAGGCTGTGATACGTCTCAGTTCTCGAGATGCCATCTGCAAAGCCCTTAACACCTGCTCAGCCCACCTCTTTGTCATCCTTATCACTTATGTGCCTGCACTCTTCTCTTCTCTCACCCACCGCCTTGGTCACAATATCCCACCTCATGCCCACATTCTTCTTGCCAATCTCTACCTTCTTCTACCCTCATTGTTCAATCCCATCATTTATGGCATGAAGACAAAGGATATAAAAGCCAAGTTGGCAAAATGCTTGTGCAGAAGACATTCATAGGTTATAAGTCTTGATCATGTACCTGTGAGTAAGTGAACAATGAGGACAATTGTATATACCTTTGCCCAACCACCCAAGGTCCGGTTGTATCTCCAGATGAACTGTGGAGACCATGAAGAAGTGTGTGTTGCATGTGTTAGCTTATATGAAGAACAAATATGATTGACTTTCACTGATTTGTAAACTAGAAAGGAGAAAGCCAAGACAGCTCTTTCTATGTCTTTTTAACAGCACCACCCTTATGACATGGGTCTCTTTATAATTTTCACATACGTGTTCATGTTTGCTAACTACAGACAAAATTTTTCTGTGAATGATCCAAGGTAAACTTTTCCTGTCTTGTGGAAGGTTTGTATTTGTTTCAATTTTCTATTTCTCTAATTCTATGCCTGTTTCTAAATAGTATTGTATTGTTGCAAGGGACTTGACATACTCATTATCTTAAATATCACCTTAACGTGTAATGTTTCTGAACTTTTTACTGCAATGGACCTGGGGGGTACTTTGCTTAGTGAAATAAATCAGAGAAAGGGAAATACAGTGTTATCAATGATCATGAATGAATATCATGAATGACTAGCAAAACAGAAAGAAACTTCCAAATATAGAGAACAATCTAGGGGTTACCAAGGAGGAAAGAAAATGGAGGAGGGGTAAAATAGTGATAGGGGCTTAAGATGTACAAACCATTTTGTATAAAATAATAATTATAAGATTACATAGTATAGCACAGGGAATATATCCAATATTTTGTAATAACTTTAAATTGACTTAATCTATGAAGATGGCTGGATGGCATCATGGACTCGATGGACATGAGTCTGAGTGAACTCTGGGAGATGGTGATGAACAGGGAGGCCTGGCATGCTGCGATTCACGGGGTCGCAAAGAGTCAGACACGACTGAGTGACTGAACTGAACTGATGAAGATATTGTGGTGTTGGAGAAGACTCTTGAGAGTCCCTTGGACCGCAAGGAGATACAACCAGTCCATTCTAAAGGAGATCAGTCCTGGGTGTTCTTTGGAAGGAATGATGCTAAAGCTGAAACTCCAGTACTTTGGCCACCTCATGCGAAGAGTTGACTCATTGGAAAAGACTCTGATGCTGGGAGGGATTGGGGGCAGGAAGAGAAGGGGACAACAGAGGATGAGATGGCTGGATGGCATCACTGACTCGATGGACGTGGGTTTGAGTGAAGTCCGGGAGTTGGTGATGGACAGGGAGGCCTGGCGTGCTGCAATTCATGGGGTCACAAAGAGTTGGACACAGCTAAGCTACTGAACTGAACTGATGAAGATATTGAATTACTATGTTGCACATCAGAATCTAATATTGTAAATCAACTATGTTTCAGTAAAACAAGTTACTTAAGAAAAAGCAGTGAAAGAGATACACTTTGATAGTTTACAGTGAACAATGTCAGATTTACGATCTCCAAAGATTTAGCTTCGGGACCAGAGACCAGGCTTGATCACTCAAGAGCTTTTGTGTAGCAGTTTTATTAAAGTGAAAACGGATAGAAAGCTTCTGACATAGACATCAGAAGGGGAACAGAGAATGCCCCCCTCGCTAGTCTTTGGAAAGGGAATTACATACTTTTTCAATTGGTTATTACAATAAATCAAAAGAATGTCTCATGGTTGTAAAGATCTTATTAGACCTTCCACAATTTACATTTTAAGATGACAGGATTAGAATTAATAATAGAAAGATCTTACCAGACCCAATCCCATTATATACATTTTAGGATAATAGGATTAGTCCGAAATTTCTCAAGAAGGAGAAATGTGTCCTCAAGCAGGATACATTGTTGTTATATAATCCTTACTAAGACTAAAGTGAAAGTGAAAGTGAAGTCTCTCAGTCGTGCCCGACTCTTTGTGACCCTGTGGACTGTAGCCTACCAGGCTCCTCTGTCCATGGGATTCTCCAGGCAAGAATACTGGAGTGGGTTGCCCTTTCCTTCTGCAGGGGATCTTCCCAACACAGGGATCGAACCCAGGTCTCCCGCATTGCAGGCAGACGCTTTAACCTCTGAGCCACCAGGGAATCTCTAAGACTAAGGATGTAGAAAAAGAAGTTTGTCCTTTCCTTCTCCTTGAGAGTTCCAGACTCCTGTCTTCTTTAGAGCCTTAGACCCCTTTCTCCTCCTCAGGTACCCTGGACTTCTTATCAACCTGCCTTGGAATTGACTCTCTCAACTTTCATGACCCACCTCTCAGAGTAATGGAAAGAAAAGCAAAAATAAACAAATGGGACCTAATTAAACTTAAAAACTTTTGTACAGTGAAGGAAACTATAAACAAGGCAGCCTTCAGAATGGGAGAAAATAATAGCAAATGAAACAACTAACAAAGAATTAATCTCCAAAATATAAAAGCAGCTTATGCAGCTCAATTCCAAAAAAATAAACAATGAAATTTAAAAAATGGGCCAAAGAACTAAACAGACATTTATCCAAAGAAAACATACAGATAGCTAACAAACACATGAAAAGATACTTAACGTTATCATCAGAGAAATGCAAATCAAAACCACAATAAGGTACCATTACATGCCAGTCAGAATGACTGCCATCAAAAAGTCTACAAATAATAAATGCTGGAGAGGATGTAGAGAAAAGGGAGCTCTCTTACACAGTTGGTGGGAATGCAACTAGTACAGCCACTATGCAAATGAGTACAGTGTTCAGTTCAGTTCAGTTCAGTCGCTCAGTCATGTCCGACTCTCCGCGATCACATGAATCGCAGCACGCCAGGCCTCCCTGTCCATCCCCAACTCCTGGAGTTCACTCAGACTCATGTCCATCGAGTCAGTGATGCCATCCAGTCATCCTATCCTCTGTCGTCCCCTTCTCCTCCTGCCCCCAATCCCTCCCAGCATCAGAGTCTTTTCCAATGAGTCAACTCTTAGCGTGAGGTGGCCAAAGTACTGGAGTTTCAGCTTCAGCATCATTCCCTCCAAAGAAATCCCAGGGCTGATCTCCTTCAGAATGGACTGGTTGGATCTCCTTGCAGTCCAAGGGACTCTTAAGAGTCTTCTCTAACACCACAGTTCAAAAGTATCAATTCTTTGTGGAGATTCCTTAAAAAATGGAAATAGAGCTGTCATATGACCCAGCAATCCTCTTGCTGGGCACACACACTGAGGAAACCAGAATTGAAAGAAACACATGTAACCCAAAGTTCACTGAAGCACTGTTTACAGTAGCTGGACATGGAAGTAACCTCTATGTCCATCGGCAGACGAATGGATAAGGAAGTTGTAATAACATATACACAATGGAATATTACTCAACTATAAAAAAGAACACATTTGAATCAATTCTAATGAGGTGGATGAAACTGGAGTCTATTATATAGAGTGAAATAAGTCAGAAAGAGAAACACCAGTACAGTATATTACCGAATATATATGGAATTTAGAAAGATGGTAACAACAAACCTATATGCAAGACAGCAAGAGACACAATGTAAGAACAGACTTCTGGACTATGTGGGAGAAGGCAAGGGTGGGATGATATGAGAGAATAGCATTGAAACATGTATATTACCATATGTAAAATAGATGACCAGTGCAAGTTTGATGCATGAAGCAGGGCACTCAAAGCTGATGCTCTGGGACAACCCAGAGGGATGGGGTGGGGAGAGAGTTGGGAGAGGAGTTCAGGGTGGGAGGACACATGTACATCCACGGCTGATCCATGTCTATGTGTGGCAAAACCACCACAATATTGTAAAGTAATTAGCCTCCAATTAAAATAAATAAATTAAAAATAATAAAGATGGATCTCAAAAAAAAAAAAAAAAAAAGGAAAGTAAAGAGATATACTTTAACCCTCCTCTCTCCCTCCATGAGAGCAAACAATAAGTTTCTCATGTCAAAATGACAACCTCCTCACCAGAGACAGGATGTTGGGGCCAAGAAGCCTGTATAAAGAAATGCTGTTCCTTTTCTAATTTACTACTTCAAGCCCACACTCTGTTTAGATTCCTCGTTAATTATTTTAAGTTTCTTTGTCTTATCAATTCCTCACAAATTTATAGTTTCCTTCTCTAAATGTATAAAAACTCTCTGCTTTGCCATTTGTTAAGTTCTACTTCTACAAAACCTCAATGTACATGGATTAAATTTGCTTCCTTTTCTCCTACTAATCTTTATGTGCCAATTTTATTATTCATCTGTCCATAAGAACTCAAGAGGAATAGAAGGGGCAATTTTCCCCTATCAAACTATAGTTTAGACTATCCAAGTTGACATCATAGCACTACTGTAAGCTCCATAGAATGCACCACTCAGGACTTTTCCTGTATCTTGCTGAGAACTAGACTTGGTTAGGGGAGAACAAAGGCATTGCAAACCTTTATTTCTCCCTTGTTTTATTTTCTTTTTCATTTAACTAAAAGGAGTGAAATGGATTGAAAGTTTCTCTAAAGCACTTTTAGCTGTAGACAAATGAGAACATTGAAAGCAGGTTTCAGGAAAGGAAAGATGCTACAATCTTGTTCTGCTCTAGGTTTTTAAGGTAACATGTTAAAGGTGTTTATGATAGCTACATTGTCCAATAGCACTCACCAGAGTGCAGACCATAGAGCAATTTGATAAGGAAAATCCAACCAAAAGATTTTTTTTTAATGTTCATTTTCTTAAAACAGTGTTTCTTAAAGTGTAGTTCCTTTATCAATGACATTTGCATTAATTGGGAAGTCATAAGAAAGGCACACGTTAGGACCCTGCTCCAAATTTAGTGAATCGGAAATTCTGAAGGTATGGACTGGCAACCTGTGTCTTAACAGGAGTTACAGGTAATTTTGAAGAACATTAAGTTTGAAAACTGTTGACTTTGGAGAGACTCTCCAAAACTAGGATCAAGAGCATGCATGCAGTTGATTGAACATAGATCTAGTCTAATTGTGTGAAGTGTCTACAAATGAAAATTGATCTGTTTGAATATGGTGGGACTAGAGGAGAAGCATTTAGAATGGTGATAAGGAGACCAAATCTTGCAGTAAATTATGGATAGAGACCATAATTCTACAGAGAATTCTTGGAATATCCCCACATAATATAAGGCCCTAGACGATGGCTGGGGCTGGTTTACTGGGAATAGAAGTTTAAGACATTTTTTCAAGAGTCTTGGAATGCATGGTAAGTAAACTCTATGAGTGGTAAAGTTATATCAAATAAGTAGACTCTTTACATATGAGAGTATTGTTACCAAGAGTGAATTAGACCCAGAGAAGACAGGATTGTGGTTTTAATGCAAATGAGCTCTCTAACAGTACAGTTTACTGAGATTTGTTGCTTAGTCACTAAATCATGTTTAACTCTTTTGTGATCCCATGGACTTCAGCCTGCCAGGCTCTTCAGTCCATTGGATTTTCCAGGAAAGAATACTAGAGTAGGTTGCCATTTCCTCCACCAGTGGATATTCCTGGCTCAGGGACTGAACCAGTGTTTCCTTCATTGGCAGATGGATTCTTTACCACTGAGCCACCTGGGAAACCCTCATTGCGATTAGCACAGTTGATAAGTTCTCAGCAAAGAACAACAGGAGACAGAGGTTTAGTAATGCTTAATGTATATGACTTTTTAATATAATTTCTTCTTATGGTGAAAAACTGCCTTTAGTATTCACATCTCCTAGATACCAATATAATTTCCTATTGAATTCCATTACCAGCTTGCTATATCATGCACAAGTTAAAAAAAAAAAAAGACAAAGTGTCTAACAAAGCCAATTATTGTGCAACTATGTAACAGTGAGTGGTCTGGGGACATGTGCAATAAATCCTCTATAACAATGTAGTCCCAGGAAAAAGTAAACAAGGCAGGATGACTCTGGGATAAACAGGGACATGAAGAGAAAGCATATCCATCCTGGGATCCTTGGAAAATGGAGCTGCATTGGAAACAGGGATCCAGGTCAGATAACCATAGCACTTGTATCTGCAAGTTAAAAATGTTAGGTGCCCTTAGATAAATAGTCCCATCTCTGAGAGGTGGAGAATTGGAAAGAAAACAAAACAAAAATAGAGAAAGAATTTCAAGGATACAGACTATAAATATTCCTTCCCTGACTCTTTAACAAAAGCCTCTAGCTTCACCTCTATAATCTGATCTGATCATCTGGAAAAGAAAGGCCTGGATGTTCTGTTTCCTAGGAAACACAGATGCTCCCTAGATGGCTCTGGCCTTAAACACAATGCAATCCACCTAACTCCCAAGCGGGACTGTGAGACAGATTTTATTAGCATAACAACCTCTGGGCTCAGTATTCAGAAAGTTTAGGGAGGGAGACTAGTAATGTTCTTGCCATCTTCGGAGAATATTTCTAGAAAGTTGTGCCTTCTCTTCTCTGCTGTCCTGCGGTTATGTGAGTTTGGGCTAGGGAAAGATTCTAGGAAAGATGTTTCCTAGCCCTCAAGAAAAATCTTTCTGTGTAGATGGTGATGGAAAATTTACTTCAAAGAAGAGAAAGTGAGATTTAGAGGTATGGAAAGGGGATTTTGCTAAATAACAATTCTATGTAATCTAATTTGAAGTTTGTTCAGCATATTTCCTAAAATGGGAGTTTTAATTTGTCATTAAGCCCTCTAGTTGGAAAGGGAAGCTGAGTGGAGAGCCTTCAACAAAGCAAGTAGCAAGTGATTTATTAATCAAACCAGAGAAATGGGAGGCATTATGAAGCAAATTCAAGACATTTGCTAAGAACTAATTACTCACTAAGCATTTGAGAGGAATGTGTGTGTAGTGACACTTTGCAGAGATCAACAACAGGGCAGAGGGATCAGCAGAACCTTATTGATTCCATTGACTTTTTTCATGTTTCAATGGTTTTACAATTGCCAGAGGTATCCCAGTTTAGCTGTGCTCTTACCCAGACAGAATGACAGACTTTGATTTGTGCTGCAGTTTCAGGCATGGAAAGTTTTCTCCAACCTATGTTTCGCCAAACGGTGATGTTGGAACTTTGATCTTACTGAGGGCATTGGCTTTAATGTCACAATAAGAATTGGATTAGAACTTTAGTCAGAAGGCCAGGTTCAAACTGCGGTGTGAGTAAGAATGATCCCAAATATATATCAATATCATAAAATATTTTATGTAAGAGATGGTGTGAGATAGGGGTTTATTCCTGTGAGCTGGATGAGATGGTAGTGGGAAAGAGTGACATGATAAGAGGACATGGCCTTATGAAGGTGGTGGTATGCATAAAGTTTGGGATTCCTTAGATGAAAACTACAGGAACTACAGGTCATGTTCACTTGCATCAATCAAGTTATGAGCCAATTTAGTCAGGTGATATGAGCAATACATGATAAGTCCAACTTCTACAAGAAAAAAAGTCATAAGACATAAAGTCAGTGACTTAAGAAGTAGGAAGGAAACTCAGAGAACCATCCTCAAATTAAGCATCGGGCTAAGGGTGAGTGAATTTGTGAGCGACTGAAAGCCATAGGGATGTCTGGCATAAACTTGGAGTAGTGCTGTGAGCAGAGGTCTACTTTCACAATCTGACTCTTGCTCCGCAATCCATGTTGAGCACTTCACATTAGCTCAATGAGCAAATCTGTGTCATAAAAGTAAGAGCTGAGGACATATAGTGTAGCTGAGATCAGACTGGGAAGCTGTTTTCCAGTCTCCAAATTATCATCATTAAACTGTGGAGATCATACCGAAAACATAAAGAATATGTATTTTGTCAGGTTTACCTCCTAATTCTTATGTATAAATATTCAAGATGAGATTAGATTCTAATAAATATCAGGTTAAGGAAGCTGTGTTAAGATAGGATATGAAGTTACTGACCTATTAATATGAAAGCAATGGTAACAGCAAATGACATTGTTTACTGAACACCTTCTATGAGCCACACACTGTACAAGGTGGTGTTTGCATTTCAACATCCTTACAAAGTATTATTACCATATTCTAGACCAGAAATGGAAATCTGGTCTTAGAGGAAAATTGGCTTGTCCAAGGCAATCCTGTCAGTAAGAGATTTGTTCCCATTTATATGGGTCCCAAGCTCTTTTCTTTCTTTTCTTTCTTTTTTTTTTTTTTTTTTTGTGAGCACACATTCCAGCTTTAAAAATTCCAAGATTCTGTATCTCTAAAATATTCCTGCCTCTCTTAAAAAATAAGAGAAGGCAAAAAAAAAAAAAAAAGAATCTAGAATATACTGTTACTTGAATATTTGGTAGAGATCGAGAGCTCAAAGCACATAAATAATGTTCACATTTTTGGAACAGTAAAATCTTTTACCTCAATGAGTTTTCATTTAGGAATGAAAAGATCCTAAGTTAAATAGATCAGAACATTAGATCTTTGCTGTCTCTGCCCTCTCAGATATAAATTCATGGGACAGTGTGTCCAACAATACTCTACATAAATACCTTATGGAATAAGCCATATTTATCCACCTTCTGTGGAGGTCATGTAGTTTATTGGTCTTGACCTGTTGATAGAATAGTGCCTGTCACCAACCTTCTCTCCTCTTAATCCCTATGTTTATGAGAACAAACAACAATAGTTGATCTTGTTCTACACATTTGGGCTATCTGGTACATTATCTCTGAAATTCATCCACATTGTAAGGAAGGATATTCTGTGACGTCCAAAATGAAAAAGTCTCTTCCCTGATTTTTCTTATCCTGTGACTCTGCACATGCAGTGTCTGGTCTACTAAGGAATAGGAGAGTTCACTTCACTTGTATTCTGTTAGATACAAATGTGGAGTAAGAAAGAGAAATGTGACTCTAGCTGATTCATATCCCTGTTCTGTGTTGTTTCCTTAGGTGATGTCATACTGTATGAGAGTTTCTGACCCAAGAAGTTGCCTAATACTCTTGGCCAGACCATGGAGTCTCCTAATCATACTTCACTGGACTCTTCTGTTTTCATACTCATGGGCATCCCAGGTCTGGAACAGTTCCACTTGTGGCTTTCACTCCCTGTGTGCCTCCTCGGCACAGTCACAATTGTGGGTAACATAACCATCCTGGTGGTCATTGCCACTGAACCAGCCCTGCACAAGCCTATGTACTTGTTCCTGTGTATGCTTTCAACCATTGACTTGGCTGCCTCTTTCTCCACAGTTCCCAAGCTGCTGGCCATCCTCTGGTGTGGAGCTGGACACATGTCTGCCTCTGCATGCCTGGCACAGATGTTCTTCATTCATGCTTTCTGCATGATGGAATCCACTGTGTTGCTGGCCATGGCCTTTGATCGTTATGTGGCCATTTGCCACCCACTCCGCTATACCACTGTCCTCACTGACACCATCATTGCCCGCATTGGGGTGTTAGCTATGGTACGAGGTTCCATTCTCATGCTCCCATGCCCCTTCCTCATTCAACGCTTGAGCTTCTGCCAAAGCCATGTGATCCCGCACACCTATTGCGAACACATGGCTGTAGTGAAGCTAGCCTGCGGAGACACCAGGCCTAATCGTGTTTATGGGCTGACGGCAGCACTTCTGGTCATTGGGGTGGACTTGTTTTGCATTGGTCTTTCCTATTTCCTCATTGCACGAGCCGTCCTTCGCCTCTCATCTCATGAAGCTCGGTCCAAGGCCCTCGGGACCTGTGGTTCTCATGTCTGTGTCATCCTAATCTCTTATACACCTGCCCTCTTCTCTTTTTTCACCCATCGCTTTGGTCACCATGTTCCACTCCACATCCACATTCTTTTGGCCAATGTGTATCTGCTCTTTCCACCTGCTCTTAACCCTATGGTGTATGGAGTTAAGACCAAAGAAATTCGGGAAAGAGTTGTCAGGGTGTTTCAAAAGGGGCAGGGAACTGGACTCAAGGCGTCAGAGTGACCTAGGAGTATAGAAGGGACTTAGTCCATACGGTAATAAGCTTTTCAAGATTAAACTGTCCTTAGTGTTTGATACTTGGATAGAGGTTTAGACAAGCTTATGTTGGGTTACAGTATTTTCTAGACCATTCTAAAGCATAAAAAATCACAGTGAAGGTCAAGTTGGTTCATGCTTCTTAATTTTCATCCAAGGAAGTATAACATAGGGAGATTCTTCCAAACTTGGTTAGAGGAGCTTTGGCATAGTCATCAGAACTCTCCTCGCTACCTGGACCTCTTCCAGTTCTGTGGGCATGGATTGCTAGCCTCATAATTTAGGCAGGTATATTACCAGACTTCTCTGGTGGCTCAGGCGGTAAAGCGTCTGCCTACAATGCGGGAGATCCGGGTTCCATCCCTGGGTTGGGAAGATCTCCTGGAGAAGGAAATGGCAACCCACTCTAGTATCTTGCCTGGAAACCCCATGGACGGAGGCGCCTGGTAGGCTACAGTCCATGGGGTCACAGAGTCAGACACGACTGAGAGACTTCACTTTCACTTTCATTACCATCAGAAAGATCAAATAATAGGACCATACACAGTTAAAGAAATCAGAACTACAAGGGACTTGTGTGCTTTTGCATTAATGGTATATTTCTCCATTAGAGCTTGAAGGCAGGAAGAGAAAAAAGACTAACCAATACTCTCAATTTTAGCAAGTGGCAGATCAAGGCCTTGAAACCTAGACTCCTAAAACATTAAGGCCTTCATGGATGAGGGCACAGCATAGGTAAGGAAGAGCTGTTTCTAAACTTGGAATATTCATCTCACAGATAAATTTCTGACTCCAGTCTCTAGGGATCCAACCTAAGTCCAAGTGACCTGGAAATTATTCTGGGACAAAGGTTTCTAAATATTATGCATTCATGTAATTAAGAGGTCCTTCCAGAGATCGTTGACTTGTAACTCTGAACCTAGGAGTCAGGATAGTCACTTGCTCAAACTAGTAGGGATAGGAAGTCTTAGCCATTCATTCATACATTTATGTAGAAGGAAAAAGGTCCCAAGTTGATCTTAATCATTCAGTCTTAGCTACCACAATGTAGTGGAAAGGTCTTAATTGCATCTTTGAAACTGGGCTTGGAAATTGTTACTGTACAGCCTAAGTCTTCTGCTTTCCAAAAAGAATAGCTTCAAACAATCAGCCTGACACATTTAACTGACAGATTAATTTTCAATTGTGAATTTATAGATGGTTCTCATTGTCTGCTTGTCATCCTCTCAGTTTGCCATCTCACACTGTTAGGTGGAAGAGACACGAAATTCCCTGTTGTAATTAACAGATTTTCCCACACGAGTCTCAAGGGCAAAATACTAAGATGAGCTTCTAAAGCTTCCATTCTTATGAATATGAATAATTCTGATACTTCACATAGATGGGAATAAACAGTTTGCAAATATTAGAAGTCAATAAAATATGTCGAACACTATTTTTCAAAGGAAAGGTAATCATTACACTGTTCTATAGGAAGATTGCCATTGCGTGGAGTGGCACTGACTTTAATTTTTTTTTTTAAATTATAGTCCTCAAATGGAAATGTTCTTAACAGATTTTTAAGAATTGTATACAATTCTTAACACCATGTTTCCCCAACTAAATTTCTATTTTATCCTTCAAAATGACCATCATACTGGCATACAAGCCCTACAACACCAACTCTGGAACAATTCTGTGCTCTGTGTCACGTGTTGCTATACTCCTAGTATGGAGCACTTCTGAAGAAAGTATAAGAATGGGCCGATTTCAAGCACCATTTGCTCATAATTTCAGATTTTAACTCGTATCTCGTTACATAACTATGCTTTACCTATTACATGGTTTATAGCAATAAATTTTTTATCCTACTAAATCTGTTATGTACCTCCTGCCCCTCATGGCTTCCATATTCCATTAATTTCTATTCCATAAAGAAAAATAAAAGTATTAGAAGTAAACTGGACTTCCCTGGTGGCTCACATGGTGAAGAATCTGCCTGCCATGCAGGAGACCCGGGTTCGATCTCTGAGTAGGGAAGATCCCCTGCAGGAGGGCCTGGCGACCCGCTCCAGTATTCTTGCTTGAAGAATTCCATGGACAGAGAAGCCTGGCAGGCTACTGTCCATGGGGGTGCAAAGAATTGGACACGACTGAAAGACTAACACTATCTCACTATCACTATAGAAGCAAACTATCTCAAATTCCAATCTTTTGATATCTACAGTCATTATTTTCTCATATTATTGTATTTGTTTATTACTAATTTATTTTTCTGATCAAGCAAAGTTCTCAAAACATGCTCTTGGGAGCTCAAACCATCACTCACTTTCTCTATTTCTTGTGTTCACAATGTGTTTGAACTTACTGACTTTTATATCTAATAGCAGAGACCTTGTGACTTTTCATTTTTATGCAAGTTTTTGATAAATATATTTGGAACTAATCATTTCTGCTTTCTTGCTTCCTATCTCTTCCCTCCATTATAATCTGGCTTCAAATGCAGGTTGAAGCTTCCAGTGAAGTGTGGGTCATCAAAGTCAGCAGTATCTTGTCTAATTGGACTACTTTTCAACAAGCTGTATTATTGACCAGTGTACTTCTCCACCATCTGTCTGCTATTGACTTCCTTGATAATACACTATCCTATCTTTTTTTCTAAGTCTACAATGTTTTCCTTCATGTTCTGAAAAAAATGATATTAGATCAAAAAGAAAACCTCAATGAGGTCCACAGGAAAAATAATAAAAAATATTTCAAAACTGAGTACACTAAGACTAGAGGTTTTTTGAAATGTCAATACCATTGACCTGAAGCAAACAGACTGACAGATATTTTTCCAGTACAGATAGGTCTATTTGCTATCACCAGGGAATTGCAATCTGGGCTCTGAAACCCTACTGAAACATATGAGTATCTGGCATATCAAGGAAAGAACTTTTTTTGCAACAAGAGAAAGAAAGTTGGGAGGGTCATAGTGAACCAAGGCTTCATGGTTTTTTACTGGCTGAATCCTTGCCTGAAAGAATCAAGGTCTTTCTTCCTGTTGGGCTCTAATCTGTGAAACCTTCCCTTTCTGAACTCCCAACTCTATTTAACTGAAATTTCTGTTTGTTCATTTTTTTAAACAAAATCTTTGGTTATTAAGAAACTCTAAATTTGAATGTCCATTTCCATGATATTTTTTGCAGAATACCAAGTAAATTTCATGAGACCTTACCCTGCACATGAGTTCTCCCTGTAATTCAAGTCTCAATAACATCAGGTTCCAGCAAAGAAAAATATGAATGGGAAACTGAACAGTCTTCTTGAAACATTTATCTAGAGAAACCAATGGTCTGAGGCCAGATGACTGAAACTGCTGTTTTCGCTTGTGAAGGAAATTTCAATTTAATAACTGCGACTTAACTCTGAACAAAATGTACTGTACATTCTTATTTTTCACCAAAGTTCTCTGTTTTCTCAATGATATCGTAAAGATGAAATAGAGAGTTTACCATGAAGTCAATAATATAATGAATTGTAAGCCTCTGTTTGTCTTATGAGAAACACAGAGACCTGATATTTGACCAGGTCTTTCCTTGCATATAAGTCTTACTTATATTTGCTTCATTCCCACCTAATGAGTTGTCTCCTTTAAGAGGGCTTTCAAACAATGCACATTTTGGAGGGAGAAGTACAATAATGAAATTTATGAAATATTATAATAAATGTATTTCTATGAGTAGAGGGTTATGGAGAGCAGTGGTTGCTTTCCTTCCATTGAGCTGAAAATGAGATTAATAGATTGACTTAAACATTTTCTGAATAATTTTCTGGATCTTTTAAAATTAATATGAAGGTGAGACACAATGAGTAATTTTACTTTAATAGACTTGTCACAGATATCATAGCAAAAATTTCAGCATTAATTCTTCCTGCCCAGTTCCAATATTTCACAATACTTTCCCCAATGTTGTTAGTTTACACTAAATTCTATTTTTTGATATATCTTTTTGTGTTTTTTCATTTCTTAAAGGGACAAAGCAATCTTTCATCACAAAATCACCCTATTTTAATAGTTTATCTTGAAAGCAAAATTTAATGAAAGATTGCCAGTGTTCATTCTCTCTACCTATTCATCACAAAATAAACCTCTGGCTTTTTCCAGAATACCTTACATCTGAACATTTCACTGAAATAGCATTTGTCAATTTCACATATTACTCTCATGTCATTAAATCTAGTACTTTCACCTTTATGTCAATTATACTCTACTTCTCAACAATCCTAAATATAACTGATTTGTCCCTTTGTCTAGAAATATTTTCTTTGCTTGACTTCTGGAGCATACCACATATTCAAACTTACTCTTCACTCTCATGAAACAGTTCTGATCATCCCCTGGCCCTTTCTTTTTTTCTGGATTTCTTTATACTAGGACATCCCTGGATTTAGGTTTCTTTTTAACTCTTTCCCTAGGTCTTCCAATTTAAATGGCCATAAGCATGAATGTATGCTAGTGACTCCAAAACTGATTAACTCATTAATAAATTTTTTGAAGCTCAGTTGCAAGTTCAAGGTGGATAAGCTTCCCGATATCTTTTTCTTAATGGTACACAAACTGCATCTTTTCTGAGTCTAGTTCTCTTTTTGCTTTTTGTTTGTACTTTTATGCTCCAATTTCACTCCTAATCCTTAGGCCTGTCAATCATTGGCATCCTCTATACTGTGTTTGACATATGTCCTCAGATACATGAATATAAAGTCATTTTCAGTTCAGTTGCTCAGTCGTGTCTGACTCTTTGCGACCCCATGAATTGCAGCACACCAAGCCTCCCTGTCCATCACCAACTCTCGGAGTTCACTCAGATTCACGTCCATCAAGTCGGTGATACCAGCCAGCCATCTCATCCTCTGTCATCCCCTTCTCCTCCTGCCCCCAATCCCTCCCAGCATCAGAGTCTTTTCCAATGAGTCAACTCTTCACATGAGGTGGCCAAAGTACTGGAGTTACAGCTTTAGCATCATTCCTTCCAAAGAAATCCCAGGGCAGATCTATTTTACTGGTCTGAAATGGAAAGAGGAACAAAGGAAAAAGAGAACAGAGGAAACTAAACTAAGATGATAGAAACATAGTAAACTTGACTAAAGATCAGAAACTACATAACGTAAGTTGCCTAAGCAATCAAACTGAAAGAATATGAAATAAAAGTTTAGAAAATATCTTCAATAAAAATATATGATTTTAAGAAGACATCATGTGTATATAAATACAAAAAGAACTTGTGTTCTGCCTATAATAGACAAAGTAGATTTTAACATAATAAATATTAGGAGTGATAAACTGCAGCATTTCATAATGATTACAGTAGCATTTCAACACAAAAATATAAAATGACTCAATTTGTGTGTGCTTAATATCATTATGGACACATACGCATATACAGATACACACAGAAGAATTTAGCAAATTCACAGTGAAATTAAAGTTGGATCTTTAAACAGGTCTTTTCAGTAACTGAGGGCTTCCCTTGTGGCTCAGCTGGTAAAGAATCTGCCTGCAATGCAGGAGATCTGGGTTCGATCCCTGGGTTGAGAAGATTCCCCTGGAGAAGGGAAAGGCTACTCATTCTAGTATTCTTGCCTAGAGAATTCCATGGACTGTATAGTCCATGGGGTGACAAAGAGCTGGACAGGACTGAGCAACTTTCAGTTTTTCAGTAACTGAAGAACAAGGCGTTAGAAAAGTCAAAATGCCTGCAGAGATCTGAAGAAGATAAGCATATTATGTTGATTAGTTCATGCAGAAAACAATAACCGACAGCTCTAAGGTGCAGTGTTTATTTCTCAAATGCAAAAAAGAAAAAAAAAAGAAAGAAAGAAACTGGACAGAAAAATACAAACAGAACTTTCAGAGATATACAAATGGTAAATATGCACATGAAAAATGTTTGGCATTATTAAGCACAAATTAAGACAGAATATGAACGCACAAATATGAGAATGGATAAAGTATAACTTTAGATGAAATTCAGGCAAGGATATGGAAGAATTGAATGGGAATGCTGAATGCTTCTGGGAACGTAAAATGATACAGCCACTCTGGAACATAGTTTAGAAATTTCTTTAAATCACAACCTGTAACTATTTCAGCTTAGTAGTTACATCTCTGGATACTTATACCAGAACAATGAATATTTATGTTCACATAAAAGCCAATAGATGGTGAATGACATCAATAAAAATAGCAAAGTAGGAATATAAAAGTTTGTCTCTAATAAAACAATGGATAATCTGGAAAAGTAATTGTCAGAATCAATCTTTCACAAATCTCAATACTAATTAAAAACTTGCTACAATTAGGGGAAGGCTTAACCAAGGGAAAAAATAGCTTAATCTCAGTAAGAGAGATGGGCTTCCCAGGTGGTGCTAGTGGTAAAGAACCTCTCTGCCAATGCAGGAGATGTAAGATGCATGGATTTGATCCCTGGGTTGGGAAGATTCCTGAAGGGCATGGCAACCCACTCCAATATTCTTGCCTGGAGAATTCCATAGACAGAGGAGTCTGGTGGGCTATAGTCCATGGGGCCACAGAGAGTTGGACACAACTGAAATGACTTAGCACACACACAGTAAGAGAGATACATGACATTTTTCTAAATGTCATAAAACTCATATAATAGAAAATTTGCTCCTTAGAGCATTTTAAAGGTACAATTTTAAATGTACAATTCTGCACAACAAAGGAAACTATAAGCAAGGTGAAAAGACAGCCTTCAGAATGGGAGAAAATAATAGCAAATGAAGCAACTGACAAACAACTAATCTCCAAAATATACTAGCAACTCCTGCAGCTCAATTCCAGAAAAATAAATGACCCAATCAAAAAATGGGCCAAAGAACTAAATAAACATTTCTCCAAAGAAGATATACAGATGGCTAACAAACACATGAAAAGATGCTCAACATCACTCATTATCAGAGAAATGCAAATCAAGACCACAATGAGGTACCATTTCACACCGGTCAGAATGGCTGCGATCCAAAAGTCTACAAGCAATAAATGCTGGAGAGGGTGTGGAGAAAAGGGAAGCCTCTTACACTGATCGTGGGAATGCAAACTAGTACAGCCACTATGGAGAACAGTGTGGAGATTCCTTAAAAAACTGGAAATAGAACTGCCTTATGACCCAGCAATCCCACTGCTGGGCATACATGCGGAGGAAACCAGAAATGAAAGAGACACGTGTACCCCAATGTTCATCGCAGCACTGTTTATAATAGCCAGGACATGGAAGCAACCTAGAGGTCCATCAGCAGAAGAATGGATAAGAAAGCTGTGGTACATATACACAATGGAGTATTACTCAGCCATTAAAAAGAATACATTTGAATCAGTTCTAATGAGGTGGATGAAACTGGAGCCTATTATACAGAGTGAAATAAGCCAGAAATAAAAACACCAATACAGTATACTAACACATATATATGGAATTTAGAAAGATGGTAATGATAACCCTGTATGAGAGACAGCAAAAGAGACACAGAGATATAGAACAGACTTTTGTACTCTGTGGGAGAGGGCAAGGGTGGGATGATTTGGGAGAATGGCATTGAAACATGTATACTATCATGTAAGAAACGAATCGCCAGTCTAGGTTCGATACAGGATACAGGATGCTTGGGGCTGGTGCACTGGGATGACCCAGAGAGATGATATGGGGAGGGAGGTGGGACAGGGGTTCAGGATTGGAAACTCATGTACACCCGTGGCAGATTCATGTCAATGTATGGCAAAACCAATACAGTATTGTAAAGGAAAATAAAGTAAAAAAAAAATTGAAAATAAAATAAAAAATAAGTGTACAATTCTGTGACTTTTAGTACACTCACAATACTGTGCAACCATACCGCTAGAATCAGTTGTTGAATTGTATTATTGCTTCTTTCATAGACATCATCATCACATAAAGTTTCAGGCATCTAATTATTCTTAACTTAATATTTACGCATGACAAACCTGAATTTTTGATGACTTTTTAGAATGCCATAATATGCATTATCTACTTCAGTTGAAAGTAAACTTCTTGAATAACAAGGCCAATGTTATCTATCCTCTACACGTTTCCTAATATGATTTGGAAAGCACTAAGTACACTATGATGTTATTTACACACATGACAAAATAAAAGTTTGATGGATATGTGAACAATTGAAACATTCTTATTTAGGAGCTTTTGACTTGTGTCTCAGAATGCCTCCCATGGAAAGACAATACTCTGCAATAAATACTAAAAACATTCACTTTTACTAAAATTAGTTTGTATTCATTTTAATTTCTCTCCTTTGAATACATGCACATACATAAGTACATTCATAGATGCCAAAATATGGAATAATTCACTTATTCAAGTATTATACAGCAGTAAGTGTCGAAGGCTGTTCTTTTCTTTTTCCCATGAGGTTAACCTGATGGCTGTACAAGCATCTGTGTCTCTTCTGAATTATCCCCTTGACATATGTGACACAGATTTTCCTTAAATACACATTCAATAGTACAGATATCAAGGGATTTAGAAGTTGAGGACTACGCATGTACATATATTGTAGAAGCATGAGTTTCTGATCAAGATTCTGAACACCTAGACCAGATCACATTCAGCTCACTGTTCTTCTATCCAGAAGCTAAGGTATTTAAGGAAATAAAAAGTGCAGTAGTGGTAGAATTATTAGGGTAGTAAGATAATGTGGAGAGAGGTTTTGAATGCATATGAATTGTTTGTGATATTTTTCAGAAATGTAGCTTTGAGTTCATTAATTATGTTTGAAGGCAGAAATGTACTGGGAATTTGGGAGGCTGGAAAATGCTTATTCCTTCAATTCTCAGATTGCATTTCAATGTAAATTCCCATCTTGATTATGAAGAGCTATGTTATTTTCCTCACCAATAGGAATGTTTGGTTCAGTTGTGGTAGAAGTCAGATACAAATCATCCCCATGACAAGAAGAAATAGGGGCATAGTCAGAGAGTATTCCTCAGTTATAGTCAGAATACTCTTGCCTTTTAACTACCCTCCCCTTGTTTTCAAATGACAGTCTAATTTTTCTTGGTTCATTTTTAGAGAGATGTAGTTATGACTATATTTCATCCATTTTAGATAACACTTGCCTGGAGGAGCCCATTGTCATATTGAGAGAAAATCATGAGTTTTTAAGATTGAGGACCTCCTAGTAAGAAAACACAGAGAAGGCAATGACAACCCACTCCAGTATTCTTGCCTGGAAAATCCCATGGATGGAGGAGCCTGGTGGGCTGCAGTCCATGGGATCGCGAAGAGTCAGACACGACAGAGCAACTTCACTTTCACTTTTCACTTTCATGCATTGGAGAAGGCAATGGCAACCCACTCCAGTGTTCTTGCCTGGAGAATCCCAGGGACGAGGGAGCCTGGTGGGCTGCCGTCTATGGAGTCGCAGAGAGTCAGACACGACTGAAGCGACTTAGCAGCAGCAGCAGTGAGAAAACAAGCTTGTCTACAGGATTTAGGAAAAATATATAACAGATGATGTCAAAATAGTGCTTTATAAAATGTGATATTCATGTGTTAATGTTACTATACCAATATATGCTGTCCACATTCATAGCATAATATTAATTTTCCCTGTAATAAAAATTAAATTATAATGTACTTGAATGATTTTCAATTTGTTTTAGAAAATGTCTTATTATGTGGTATAAGGATGGAGCTCTGACAGTGCTGCAAATGTGTTGAAGATTGGACCTAAAATTATTATATAACAAGAAAAAAATCAGTTTTAGTAATTAAAAAAATCTTAAAAAGCACAAAAGTATAAATAGGATATTTATTTGATATTTAGGAAAGATATTCTTCAGAATGCAGCACTTTGAAATTTGTTGTCTATTTTTAAATCATAACCTATACTTTTCTTGATTTCAACTGATTACATGGAGTTAAGAGTTGACTGTTCAAATGTATTAAGAATAAATGAGTAGTGGTGCCATTTTTGCAACAATTAATAACAATTTAGAATACACTATCCAAACATTTGGCATCACTGATGCAATGGACATGAACTTGGGCAGACCTCTGGAGGTAGTGAGGGACAAGGAGGGCTGGCATGCTGCAGCCCACGTGGTGGCAAATGACATGACCGGGCAACTCAATAACGCAGCCATATTTATCAAAAATCAATTTCAATGTCTATTTTAATGGTACTTTTATATTTATATACACACATATATACATATGTACGATTTTTATAGTGTTTTTATTTCTTTCAGTACATCTGTGAAAGTAGCTTGAGAAACAGAATGTATTCAAACAATTGTACCTTTACAACCTGACAGAAAGAGTGTTAAGTGTTAGTTGCTCAGTCGTGTCCAACTCTTTGCAACCCCAGGGAGTCATACCTACCGAAGGACTGAACTCAGGTCTTGAGCATTCGTGGCAGGTTCTTTACTATCTGAGCCACCAGGGAAGCCAGAAAGAAAGTTGTTGACAATTTTGGTATTCATGGAAAAACAACTGTAAAATTGGAAATCCAAAGTATTCTTTTTTTTCAAAATGCAAAATTTAAGGCTTTTGTTAACCTTTTGATTATTACTTTAAAGCAACACCAATGACATTAAAATATAATTGAGAATCAGCTAATAAGCTGCAATGTGATTTCAGGAATTGTACCATTTTAAAACTTCTACTGTGGACCAACAAAGTGAGTAAGAGAACTTATTTCTGTACTCTCGAATATTCTGGTTGTGAAAAATCTTTGCCAAGCCTAGAAATGGAATTGTTTGGTACATCAACTTATTTGTACTTTATCATACCTTCTTTTACTTTTCCCAAATGTGAACTTGATCCAGATTTTTCTTGCTTTTATTTCTGCATTGTCTGCAATTAATATTTGGTATGTTTCTGCTATTTTGGTGTTTTCTGTTTAGCATGGAAACATGTCTGCCTACTTCGAGCATGATTTTTCTTTCTGATACACTTCTTTATTTTAATGCACATGTTTTCAAAAATGACTCTGAATTAAGATAAATTTATAGTATAATTGTGAGGGACAAGGAGGCCTGGCATGCTGCAGTCCATGGGATTGCAAAGAGTTTAACACAACTTAGCAGCTGAACAACAACAACAAAATGGTATCATTGATCCTATTTACCTAATAATTGATCTATTTACCAAATCAATGTATTTTTCTTTTGCCTACCATCTTATTTTTTTCTACTTTCTTGAGATTGTTTTCTCTTCTTTATGATGGGTCTTCTTTGAAATTTAGAATATCTAGTGATTTATGAGCTATAAATTATGGTTTTGTTTCTTCTGGTGGTTCCTTTGTGTTTTCCAAGTAAAAATATTTAGACCACAGTGTTTAGTTAATAATGCTTAAAGTATAAAAAGTATAATTCATTAACCTGTTCATTCTTTGAAAAATACTTACAGGCATGTCATATTTAGTAGGTGTCTTGCCATATACTTCAAGTTTAAAATACAATCTGTTTTAGAATTAAGGGTTTTATTAAACTGGATGATTCAAGGGTATAACAATATTTTCATAATACCCTATAGGTAAAATAGTGACAAAATTGATTTCATCAACAAATCTATTCCTTAACTACAAGTCTGGTACTTTGCTAATTATATGAAATTAGAAAATATATATGTATATAACAAATATACATTATATAAACTTAGAGGTTGGTACTCTAACCTGATCAAGAGACTGGAATTTTCCTGAAAAATGTTATTCTAGAGGCTATTTTGGCTGTGACAAGGAGAATGTCAACAAAGGAGAAAAGATTCCAAATTCACAAAGCAAAAAATGTTAGTATGATTTGAGTAGGAAATAGTGAACAGCAACAAGAAAGAACACTGCTCTGCTTATTTTGCTATGGTAGAAATATAAGCATGCTTCAGATCTAAGAGAAATGGCAATTTCTTTTAGAAAATTTTCCTAATATAACTCAATATTTACTTAGTTTTCATTCCTACAATGGCAACCCAGGGTTCTGCAGGGGGAGCAGCGGCCTTGCCTCTCGACGGCCTTCACTGTGTGTTTTACAGTGACAGCCGCACAACACAGACTCTTTGACCTGTAACTTAAAGATCGTAAACTTCAGGCAATAATACTTTCTGTGTAAGCTTTTAAAATTATTTTTGGGGATCATAGCTTGTTTTATTTTGTGCTATAAAATTAACAGTATTGAATGACATATTCTTAGAAAAAAAATAAATAAATAAAAATAAAAGAAACCAGTAGGAAAAAAAAAAAAACAGAATAGACCGTATCTGGCTAAAAATAAACATAAGAAAATAACAAGGACCACAGTTGGGAAGAAATAATCCAAAGTTAACAGAAGAAAATTTCCAAAACCAAAGAGCATAGCTTTCCAGATTCAAAATTCCCAGTAAGTACCTGTACAATAAAAGATGCCAATGCATATTTATATCTCTATCATCACCAACATCAGCATTAATCTTGAAAGCACAGACATTTTAAAATGATATTAGATATTTCCAGAGTCAGAAAGTAAATAGCATAAGGAAATTAAACTTAAAAGCCTTTGCACAATGAAGGAAACTATGAGCAAGGTGAAAAAGCCTTCAGAATGGGAAAAAATAATAGCAAATGAAGCAACTGGCAAAGAATTAATCTCAAAAATATACAAGCAGCTCATGCAGCTCAATATCAGAAAAATAAACGACCCAATCAAAAAATGGGCAGAATTAAACAGACATTTCTTCAAAGAAGACATACAGATGGCTAACAAACACATGAATAGATGCTCAACATCACTCATTATCAGAGAAATGCAAATCAAAACTACAATGAGATACCATCTCACGCTGGTCAGAATGGCTGCTATCAAAAAAATCTACAAGCAATAAATGCGAAGAGGATGTGGAGAAAAGAGAATCCTCTTACACTGTTGGTGGGAATTCAAACTAGTACAGCCACTATGGAAAACAGTGTGGAGATTCCTTAAAAAACTGAAAATAAAACTGTCATACGACCCAGCGATCCCACTGTTGGGCATACACACCAAGGAAACCAGAATTGAAAGAGACATGTGTACCCCACTGTTCATCGCGGCAGGTATACAATAGCTAGGACATGAAGCAACCTAGATGTCCATTGGCAGATGAATGGATAAGGAAGTTGTGGTACATATACACAATGGAATATTACTCTGCTATTAAAAAGAATGCATTTGAATCAGTTCTAATGAGGTGGATGAAACTGGAGCCTATTATACAGAGTGAAGTAAGTCAGAAAGAAAAACACCAATGCAGTATATTAATGCATATATATGGAATTTTAAAAGATGATAATGATGACCCTACATGTGAGACAGCAAAAGCAACACAGGTCTAAAGAACAGACTTATGGACTCTGTGGGAGAAGGCGAGGGTGGAATGATATGAGATAATAGCATTGAAACATGTATTTACCATATGTGAAATAGATTGCCAGTCCAGGTTCAATGCATGAGAGAAGGCGCTCAGGACCGGTGCACTGGGAAAACCCTGAGGGATGGGATGCAGAGGGAGGTGGGAGGGGATTTCAGGATGGAAGACACATGTACACCCATGGCTGATTAATGTCAATGTATCGCAAAAACCATTACAATATTGTAAAGTAATTAGCCTGCATTAAAAAAAAAAAAGAACAGTTTAAAAAGGATCAAAATTGGAATGGTCCTCTTAATAGCTATAACTGAGGCCAAGAGATTGAGAAAGCCTTTGAAAATTGTACATGAAGAAACCTCATATACATCGGATCTCCATTTACTCAATTACAGAGTGCAGATTAATAGAAAAAAGACTTCATGATCTTGTGGTGAGGATTAAATGAGTTAATATTTATGAAGTTCTAAGGCTGTGCTTGGTGTATATTAAGCATGAGTATGAACCAAGAATGTATTTAAACTATGTTTCTATTGTAAATTCCTGACATTTAAATTTTGGGGTTCTGTGATTTAAAGTGCAATACTGAACAGAGACAAGAGACACAGAAAAAGAAGATCCACAACTGAGACTTTTTTTCTGTTTTTCCAAATCTAGGAGGGTTAAAAACAAAGCAATACAGACATAAACCTAAAAACATACAGTTTTCTTAATGACTACACCAGCCTGATCATGATAACGCTGAACCAAACAGACCAAATGACTACACCAGCCTCCTTCATTCTTAATGGGATTCCAGGACTGGAGGACATGCATATGTGGATTTCTCTCCCATTCTGCTCCATGTATGCTGTGGCTGTGGTAGGGAACTGTGGACTCCTCTACCTCATCTGCTATGAGGATGCCCTTCACAGACCCATGTACTACTTTCTGGCCATGCTTTTCCTAACAGGCCTTTTCATTAGCTCTAGTACAATCCCTAAAGCCCTCTCCATCTTCTGGTTCCATTTCAAGGAAATCAGCTTTGATGGATGCCTGATCCAGATGTTCTTCGTCCACACCTTCACAGGGATGGAGTCTGGGGTGCTCATGCTCATGGCCCTGGACCGCTACGTGGCCATCTGCTACCCTCTGCGCTACTCAACTATCCTCACAAATCCCGTCATTGCAAAGGCGGGTCTGTCCACCTTTCTCAGAGGGGTGTTGCTCATCATTCCCTTCCCTTTCCTCACCAAGCGCCTGCCCTACTGCAGAGGCAATGTAATCCCCCACACTTACTGTGACCACATGTCTGTGGCCAAGTTGTCTTGTGGCAACATCAAGGTCAATGTTATCTATGGTCTGATGGTAGCCCTCCTGATTGGGGGCTTTGACATCCTGTGCATCACAGTCTCCTACACGATGATCCTGAGGGCAGTGGTCAGCCTCTCCTCTGCAGATACTCGGCAGAAGGCCTTCAGCACCTGCACTGCCCACATCTGTTCCATTGTTTTCTCCTATAGTCCAGCTTTCTTTTCATTCTTTTCCCACCGCTTTGGGGGTCACAGGATTCCTCCTTCATGCCACATCATTGTGGCCAATATTTATCTGCTCCTACCTCCCACTATGAATCCTGTTGTCTATGGGGTGAAAACTAAGCAGATACGAGATTGCGTCATAAGGATTCTTTCAGGTTCCAAGTATATCAAATCCCATAGTATATGAAAGAGCTGTTTGCCTATGATGAGATGTGAAAGGAAAGAATGCTCCTGTTTGTCTAAGGAGAAAGCTTTCCAAGAATAGGTATCTGAATTTGCCAAGTGAGTAGATACTAATCCATCTCCTTATTTTTTTGTTTTTGCAGAATTCCAAAATTTTTCATGTCAAATCACCATCCACATGAGTTTTTCAAGTCTAGGTTCTCTGTATAACTCATATTTCAATAATGTCAAGTTCCAAGAATGAAAAAATACTAATGGAAACTGGTGCAATTATCCAGAAAACTGAATTAGGCAAAAGCAATGATCTGGAACCAGATGACTGAAACTGCTGTTTTTAATTGTGAATAAAATTTCAATATAATAACTGATTTAACTGTGGAAAAATCACAGTATATTTACTTTATTCCATAAAACCTTCTGTTTTCTCAACAACTTCTTAAAGGCAAGACTGTAAAGTATACCACAGGGTCAATAATATTATGAGCTATAAGCCTTTCTGTGTCTTATGAGAAACATAGTGATCTGGAATCTGACCATGTATCTTCTTGTATGAGTTTTTCTCATAATTGCTTTCTCCTCAGTGAATGTTTTGTCTCTTTTTTCAAAAAAACTTTAAAAGTTTGCACATGTTGGAGGGAGAAGTAATGAGTAATGAGAGAGTAATGAGATTTATAATATATTATAATAAATGTATTTCTATGAGTACAGGGTTATACACAGCAATGTTTACCTTTTTGCTTTTGAGCTGAAATAAAATGAGATTGAACAATAAAATTAATTGAACATTTTCTGGAAAATATTCAATATCTTCCTAAATTAAAATTAAGATGAGAGATTATGAATATATTTTTATAGCATTGTCACAGATATCATAAAAAGAATTTCAAAGTTGATTTTCCTTAATCAACTTCCAAAATTCTACATTACTTTCCCCTGATGCTATGACTTACACTAATTTATTTCCATTCTCTAATTGATCTTTTAATATTTTTCATTTTATAAATGCATTAAAAAATCACAAAATCATCCTATTTGCATATTTAATTTCTGTGTTCATCTGGATAGTAAAATGTATTAAAGATTGCCACTACTCATTCTCTCCAATTGCTCATCCCAAAATATTCTTCCCAACCTCTGGCTTTCTCCAGAATTCTTCCACCTCAGCATTTCACTGAAATTGTTTTTGTCAGTTTCACCAATGAATTTATGTTAAACTTAGTAGGTCTTTCTCTGTGTCAACCTTGTCATAGTTTTCATCTCTACTGAATATAATTGACTCATCTCTTTGTCTAGAAATACTTTCTTTGCTTGATTTTTCAAGTGCCACACATTCCAAGTTGTTCTTCACTATCACTTTTCTTTTCAACATTTGTTGAACACTATGTTCTTTTCTTCTGGACTTACCATGGTTTCAGGTCTCTCCATTTTGCACTCTTTCCCTAGGCCTTTCAGTATAATTGACTGTAAATATCATTGCATGCTGATGACTCCCAAGTTGATAGACTCATTAATAAATTTATTAAAGCTCAGGTGTGTGTTCAAGGTGAAGTAAGCTTCATAATACCTTTTTTATTAATGGCACATTAACTATGTCATTTCTGGGACCATTTCCTGTTTTGTGTTTACTTTAATGTGCTTATTTCAGTCCTAATCCTCAGCCCTGTCGATCATAGAAACCACTGTGGTGTGTTTGACATGTTCTTTGCTTTGTAAATGACTTACAAATAAGCCATTTACTGAATGTTTATTTTAGAAACATATCCATTTTTACTGTACTAGATGTCACTTACTTTTAACTGAATTTTTTGAAATGTACTTTTGCTATTATCTGTATATTTCTTGCTTCTAATTATTTTATAGACTTTTATAACATGCAACCAACACTATTTTCTTAATCATTTTCTGACTATGGATATCTAAGCTTTTTTCTTTTGTCACCAGAAATAATGCTATGATGAACATTTTTCTTACATGCACACATATATCACACATATATACACATGTGTATATATTCATGAAACATGAAATGTGATATTTTATTTCAAATATATGCAGAGAAGTGGGTTTTTCTACTCATAATCTCTGCACATTGCCTTTAATGAAGCAGTCTTTAGATTGGTGGCCATCTTTTCAATAAAAATTATGGAAGCCATAAAACAATGAAAATATATTTCTAGAGTACTGATAACTTATTTTCAATTTAAAATTATAATCTGATTAAAATATCCTTCAAAAAGAAGATAAATGTTTATTAATACAGACAAATGTATGTTATTCAGAACATAGAATGGTGATTACTCATGGAAGACAGAATGACAAAATTTAATAAAACCACCAGAAAAAGTGAGAGTAATTTGAAGAACATATACTCTTTAAAATGGGGAAAATAACACATAAAGTCTAAACAAATGCAGAGGTAAAATATATATAGTAATAATTACACAAATGGCAGGAAAGAAGTTAATGGAATTAAAATCTTGTAATAAGCTACTGCTGCTGCTGCTAAGTCGCTTCAGTCGTGTCCGACTCTGAGCGACCCCATAGATGGCAGCCCACCAGGCTCCCCCATCCCTGGGATTCTCCAGGCAAGAACACTGGAGTGGGTTGTCATTTCCTTCTCCAATACATGAAAGTGAAAAGTGAAAGTGAAGACGCTCAGTCGTGTCTGACTCTTAGTGACCCCATGGGCTGCATACAGCCTACCAGGCTCCTCTGTCTATGGGATTTCCAGTTAAAGTGATAAGTGTACTGTTTTAACATACACTGATAATTAAAAGATGTGTATTGAAAAATCTAAGTTAATCTTTGCACCAACATAAAGGAATACATAACAAAAACCAAAGTTGGAGAAAACTGCAACAATAAAAATAATAACACCTATTTGATTGGTCCAAAAGTAGCAAGAGGAACAAAGGAAAAGGAAGACAGGTGAGACTAAATTACACCAGTAAGAGCATGGTGCACCAGTAGATTTGAAAACAAAAGGCACCAATCACAATAATGTAATTTGACTAAACAATCGAAAGAAAATGAAATGAAAGATAAGAAAATATCATCAATATAAATATATATGACTTAAAAACATGTATGTGTAAATACAGGAAAAGTTTGTGTGGCTATAGCAAAGTAGATTTTAACACAATAAATATTAGGTGTGATAAAGTGTAGCATCCTGTAATATTTATAGTAACAATTCAACAGGAAAACAAAATAACTAAATTCGCATGTACTTAATATAGTTATAGACATCTATGCTAATATACACACACATAGAAGAAATAGTTAGAACTAGAAGGAGAAATCACTAATCCACAGTAAAATTATAGATCTTTCAACATGTGCTCTCAGTACATGAAAAACAAAGAGCTAGAAAGCTCTAAATGGCTTCAAAAGTTCTGAAGAAGACAAGCATCTTAAACCAATTGGTCAATACAGAAAATAATATCCAATAGTTCTAAAGTAGTTTTTATTTCTCAAATGCAAATACATTTACCAAAATAAACAGTAATAGAATATTAGAAACTAGTTTATGCCAATGCTCTTTAAATGTAGATGAAATAGATATACATTTAAAACAAAACAATTGATCTAAGAAGAAGTGTGAAGTCATAGTAGTTACAGACCTACCAAGAAATTTAATCAGTTACATAAAAATCCACATAAGCATTTGTGTTTGTGTGTACATGTATGTGTCAGGGGTTTTATGATTATAAATTAAAACCACGTGGGATTTATTCTAGGAATTCAAAGTTAGTGAGAAAACAAAATGTTTTCAATTCAGAATTAAAAGAGAAAAAAAAATCATAAGATTATTTCAATAGACAAAGAAAAAAATTGTTCAATTAAACATCCATTCTTGATAAAAACAAAGTAAGTTAAATTTGGAAGAGACTTTCCTTAACTTGATACTAAAAAATCCCTGTAGCTAACATCCTATTTATTGATGAAATATTAAAATCATTCTCCACAAGGATGATAAGGCAAAAACATCAATTGTTCACTTTTCTATCTGACATTGTACTAGAGTTCATGCAATAGAATAAAATAAAGAAAGGAAATAAAATATATTTGATATTCAAAGATATGAAACAAATGAAAATGGAAACACAGCACACCGAAACCCAGGGGATGCTGCAAAAGCAGTTCTAAGAGGAAAGATTATAACGATAAATTCAGAGATTAAAAAAAGATCTCAAATAAACAACTTAACTGTATACTTCCAGGAACCAGCAGAAGAAAAAATTAAATGCAAAGTTAGCAGAAGGGATAAAATAACAAAAATCAGAGTGGAATAAATAAAATGGAAACCAGAGAAAAACATGAGAAATCAAAAACCAAGTGTTTGAACAGATATACAAAATTGACAAATTTTAGCTAGACTAATAAAAAAGAGAGAGGACTCAAAAAAGTAAAATCTTAAAAGAAAGAGACATCACAACTGATATCACCAAAATACGCAGAATCATAAGAAATAACTAAGAACAATTATATGCCAACAAATTGTAAAAGTTAGATGGTCAAATAATATACAGACCGTTTATTGTTTTATCTTCAAATTGCTTCTTTGCTCTCTGGGACCACTTTTTTGAAAAAATTTTAATTGAAGGATAATTACAATATTGTGTTGGTTTTTGCCATACATCAACATGGATCAGCCATAGGTATACATACCTCCTCTCCCTCTTGAACCTCCCTCCCACCCCATCCCCCCCTTTTAGATTGTCACAGAGGCCCAGTTTGAGTTCCCTGAGTCATACAGCAAATTCCCACTGGCTATCTATTTTACATATGTTAGTGTATATGTTTCTATGCTGCTTTCTCCATTTGTGGGACCACTTTTCCATGTGCTGGCTAAACAGTTTTCACAAGAATGCTTCAGAGGCACCTCATGCTTGACATAACCTAATTTTAACTCTCTCTTGCCCTGTAACTTGCTCTTTTTCCAGTCTTCTTTAAGAATGTGACTAGCATCACCTGTCGTCCCACTGCATATACCAAGAAATCAGAATCGTTCCCCACATATCCTGTATATCTTGCATCGCAGGCAAATTCTTTACAACTAGTGCCACCTGGGAAATGCACTTCAGGTATAAGAATGATCAATTTTATCTCTAATATATCTTCCAAATCGATGTGCTTTTATTCATCTTTACTTCCCCTATCCAGGTTCAAGACACAGTCATCTCTCCCTTGGATTACTGTTGCCTATCTGATCTGTATCCCTGTTACATTTAATCTCATCTGCACATTGCTGCTATTGTGAAACTTCCACTTTCAGTGGTCCCTTACTATTTTAACATGAATTTGCTTGTAAGTTTCTGGCCTCTGTTATCTTAACAGCCCTATTTCCCACTGTATCTCGTTCTCCAAGATATCTCAGAGCTAATGCCATATTTATCCTCTTTTATTACATTGAATATGCCAAGATCCTTCTCATTTGGGCATCTGAAACTTCCTAGAATATTTCATCTGTTTCCCATTTTCCCCACTAAAAGCATGCCATTTTAAACCCACATTGAAATATTTGTCATCAACATAAATTGATATTGCTTCAAATCCTTCTCTGACACCAAAACTAAGTTAATTCTTTTCATTTTATGTTCTCAGATCTCTGGGTACTTTTGTTTCAAAGCACTTCTTCAATCTATAATAATGTTTGCTTGATTATTTACCTAATATTTTATCCTTCAGTCCCAGCTAGATCACAGTTTCCATGAGAACAGGGACTATGACAGGTTTATTGGTCATTTTATCCCTACCATGCATTTTCAGTTCAGTTCAGTCACTGAGTCGTGTCTGACTCTGTGACCCCATGGACTGCAGCATGCCAGGCCTCCATGATCATCACTAACTCCTGGAGCTAACTCAAACTCATGTCCATTGAGTCTGTGATACCATCCAACCATCTCATCCTCTGTCATCCCCTTCTCCTCCTGCCCCCAATCCCTCCCAGCATCAGAGTCTTTTCCAATGAGTCAACTCACTACAGGAGGTGGCCAAAGTATAGGAGTTTCAGCTTCAGCATCAGTCCTTCCAATGAACAGGCAGGATTGATCTCCTTTAGAATGGACTGGTTGGATCTCCTTGCAGTCCAAGGGACTCTCAAGAGTCTTCTCCAACACCACAGTTTCAAAAGCATCAACTCTTTGGCTCTCAGCCTTCTTCACAGTCCAACTCTCACATCCATACATGACCACAGGAAAAACCATAGCCTTGACTAGACAGACCTTTGTTGGCAAAGTAATGTCTCTGCCTTTGAATATACTATCTAGGCTGGTCATAACTTTTCTTCCAAGGAATAAGCGTCTTTTAATTTCATGGCTGCAATCACCATCTGCAGTGATTTTGGAGCCCCCAAAAATAAAGTCTGACACTGTTTCCTCTGTTTCCCCATCTATTTTCCATGAAGTGATGGGACCGGATGCCATGATCTTAGTTTTCTGAATGTTGAGCTTTAAGCTGACTTTTTCACTCTCTTCATTCACTTTCATCAAGAGGCTTTTTAGTTCCAGAAGGGACAGGGGTTCTGGGTGCAGCAGACTTGGGTATGGCATAAGCCCTCTTGGAGGAGGTTGCCATTAACCCCACCATAGAGCTAGACTCTTGGAGGGCACAAACAGAACCTTGTGTGCACCAAGACCCAGGAGAAAGAAGTAGTGACCCCACTAGAGAGTGATCCAGACTTGCCTGTGAGTGTCCAGGAGTCTCCAGCAGATGTATGGGTTGGTGGTGGCCTGCTGCAGGGTTGGGGGCACTGAGTATACTCATACATGCATGGGATCTTCTGAGGGCAGTCATCATTATTTTCATTACCTCCACCATAGTTTGTGAAGTAGCTCAGTCGTGTCCAACTCTTTGCGACCCAGTGGACTGTAGCCCACCATGCTCCTCTGTCCATGGTATTTTCCAGGCAAGAGTACTGGAGTAGGTTTCCATTTCCTTTGGACCTAGGTAAATAGCAGGGAGGGAACATAGCTTCACCCATCAGCAGAAAATTGAATCAAACATTACTAAGCATGGCCCCAACAATCAGAACAAGAGCCAGTTTCCCCCTCAGTCAGTCTCACCATCAAGAAGCTTACATAAGCCTCTTATCCTTCTTCATCAGAGGGCAGACAGAATGAAAACCACAATCACAGAAAACTAACCAATCTAATCACATGGACCACAGCCTTGTCAACTCAATGAAACTATGAGACATGCCATGTAGGGCCACCCAAGATGGATGGGTCATGGTGGAGAGTTTTGACAAAATGTGGTCCACTGGAGAAGGGAATGGCTAACCACTTCAGTATTCTTGCCTTGAGAACACCTTGAGCAGTATGAAAAGGCAAAAAGATAGGACATTGAAAGATGAACTCCCTAGGTCTGTAGGTGCCCGATATGCTACAGGAGATCAGTGGAAAAATAACCCCAGAAAGAATGAAGAGACAGAGCCAAAGCAAAAACAACACTCAGTTGTGGATGTGACTGGTGATGGAAGCAAAGCCTGATGTTCTAAGAGCAATATTGCATAGGAACGTGGAATGTTAGGTCCATGAATCAAGGAAAATTGGAAGTGGTCAAACAGGAGATGGCAAGAGTGAACATCAACATTTTAGGAATCAGCTAATTAAAATGACTGGAATGGGTGAATTTAACTCAGATGACCATTTTGTCTACCACTGTGGGCAAGACTCCTTTAGAAGAAAGGAAGTAGCCATCATAGTCAACAGAAGAGTCAAAAATGTAGTCCTTGGATGCAATCTCAAAAACGACAGATCTCTGTTCGTTTCCAAAGCAAACCATTCATATCACAGTAATCCAAGTCTACACCCTAACCAGTAATGCTGAAGAAGGTGAAGTTGAACAGTTCTATAAAGAACTACAAGACCTTTTAGAACTAACACCCAAAAACGTTGTCCTTTTCATTAAAGGGGACTGGAATGCCAAAGTGGGAAGTCAAGAAACACCTGGAGTAACAGGCAAATTTGGCCTTGGAGTACAGAATAAAGCAGGGCAAAGGCTAATAGAGTTTTGCCAAGAGAACACACTGGTCATAGCAAACACCTTCTTCCAATAACAAAAGAGAAGACTCTACACATGGGCATCACCAGATGGTCGACACCAAAATCAGATTAATTATATTCTTTGCAGCCAAAGGTAGAGAAGCTCTATACAGTCAGCAAAAACAAGACAGGGAGCTGACTGTGGCTCAGATTATGAACTCCTTATTTCCAAATTCAGACTTAAACTGAAGAAAGTAGGGAAAACCACTAGACCATTCAGGTATGACCTAAATAAAATCCCTTACAATCATACAGTGGAAGTGAGAAATAGATTTAAGGGACTAGATCTGATAGACAGAGTGCCTGATGAACTATGGATGGAGGTTCGTGACATTGTACAGGAGACAGGGATCAAGACCATGCCCAAGAAAAAGAAATGCAAAAAAGCAAAATGGCTGTCTGAGAAGGCCTTACAAATAGTTGTGAAAGAAGAGAAGGGAAAAGTAAAAGAGAAAAGTAAAGATACAACCATTTGAATGTAGAGTTCCAAAGAATAGCAAGGAGAGATAAGAAAGCCTTCATCAGTGATCAGTGCAAAGAAGTAGAGGAAAACAATGGAATGGGAAAGACTAGAGAGCTCTTCAAGAAAATTAGAGATACCAAGGGAACATTTCAGGCAAAGATGGGCTCAAAAAAGGACAGAAATGATATGGACCTAGCAGAAGCAGAAGATATTAAGAAGAGGTAGCAAAAATACTCAGAAGAACTATACAAAAAAAAAATCTTCATGACCCAGATAATCATGATGGTATGATCACTCACTTAGAGCCAGACATCCTGGAATGTGAAGTCAAATGGGCCTTAGGAAGCATCACTACAACAAAGCTAGTGGAGGTGATGGAATTCCAGTGGAGCTATTTCAAATTCTAAAAGGTGATGCTGTGAAAGTATGGAACTCAATATGCCAGCAAATTTAGAAAATGCAGCAGTGGCTACAGGACTGGAAAAGGTCAGTTTTCATTCCAATCCCAAAGAAAGGCAGTGCCAAAGAATGCTCAAACTACCGCACAATTGCACTCATCTTACATGCTAGTAAAGTAATGCTCAAAATTCTCCAAGCCAGGCTTCAGTAGTATGTGAACTGTGAACTTCCAGATGTTCAAGTTAGATTTAGAAAAGGCAGAGGAACCAAAGATCAAATTGCCAACATCCATTTGATAACTGATGAAGCAAGGGAGTTCCAGAAAAACATCTATTTCTGCTTTATTGACTATGCCAAAGCCTTTGACTTTGTCGATCAGCACAAACTGTGGAAAATTATTAAAGAGATGGGAATAACAAACCACCTGATCTGCCTCTTGAGAAATTATGTGCAGGTCAGGAAGCAACAGTTAGAACTGGACATGGAACAACAGACTGGTTCCAAATAGGAAAAGGAGTACGTCAAGGCTGTATATTGTCACCCTGCTTATTTAACTTCTATGCAGGGTACATCATGAGAAACAATGGGCTGGATGAAGCACAAGCTGGAATCAAGATTGCTGGGAGAAATAGCAATAACCTCAGATATGCAGATGACATCACCCTTAAGGCTGAGAGTGAAGAACTAAAGAGCCTCTTGATAAAAGTGAAAGAGGAGAGTGAAAAAATTGGCTTAAAGCTTAACATTCAGAAAATGAAGATCATGGCATCTGGTCCCATCACTTCATGGCAAATAGATGGGTAAACAGTGGAAATACTGACAGACTTTATTTTTGGGGGCTCCAAAATCACTACAGCAGCCATGGTGTAGCCATGATGGTGACTGCAGCCATGAAATTAAAAGACGCTTACTCTTTGGAAGAAAAGTTATGACCAACCTAGACAGCATATTAAAAAGCAGAGACATTACTTTGCCAACAAAGGTTTGTCTAGTCAAGGCTATGGTTTTTCCCGTAGTAGTGTGTGGATGTGAGAGTTGGACTATAAAGAAAGCTGAGCACCGAAGAATTGATGCTTTTGAACTGTGATGTTGGAGAACTCTTGAGAGTCCCTTGGACCATAAGGAGATCCAACCAGTCCACCCTAAAGGGAATCGGTCCTGAATATTCATTGGAAGAACTGATGAGTCCTTGTTCAAACTCCAATACTTTGGCCACCTGATGGGAAGAACTGACTCATTTGAAAAGCCCCTGATGCTGGGAAAGATTGAAGGCGAGAGGAGAAGAGGGAGCAGAGGATGATATGGTTGGATGACATTACTGACTCAATGGACATGAATTTGAGTAAACTCTGGTAGTTGGTGATGGACAGGGAAGCCTGGTGTCCTGCACTCCATGAGGTTGCAGAGTCATTTATGACTGAACAACTGAACTGGACGGAACTGAGAGCTAGAATTAGAAAACATTAATTTTGTATGGTTGCCCCCTCCTGGTACAGTTGTAAAGAATCCTCGTGCAATGAATGGGTCAGAAAGATCCCTGGAGCAGAAAATGGCAAACCACTTCAGTATTCTTGCCTAGGAAATCCCATGGACTGAGGAGCCTGATGGGTTGCAATCCATGGCGGGGATGGGGGTGTGGTTCACAAAGAGCTGGACACGACCTAGAGACTGAACAATGGTTGCTCTAGAAATTACCTCTTCTAAAAATTGTTGCCAGATTATCTTCAAGATTCATATATTAACTGGTAACCTCAAATTGCTGAAAATTTTTTGAAAAAATTATTTTCTTTTTGTGAACCCAGAATCGCTCCTTCTCTTAAATGTATCATGCAAGCAAATATCAAACAAAGGAAAAAAATTTTTAAAAATGGGGAAAATGTCAAAGCTACAAGAATGATACAAGAATGCATGGTAATAAATGAGTGTTTGACAAAAATACCAGACTTTGAGCGACTGAATGGGCTGCTGCTGTTGCTGCTAAGTCACTTCAGTCGTGTCCGACTCTGTGCGACCCCATAGACAGCAGCCCACCAGGCTCCCCCGTCCCTGGGATTCTCCAGGCAAGAACACTGGAGTGGGTTGCCATTTCCTTCTCCAAAGCATGAAAGTGAAGTCGCTCAGTTGTGTCCGACTCTTAGCGACCCCATGGACTGTAGCCTACCAGGCTCCTCTACCCATGGGATTTCCAGGCAAGAGTACTGGAGTGGGGTGCCATTGCCTTCTCCACCGAATGGGATACAAACCTCCAAACTCTCATGATGAAGGTATTGTACTGGGATCCTTCAGAACTCTCATCTAAAAGTCCACAGTCAAACTAGTTTTATCTCCAAATCTACTTGTCATATTCATTAAAATTTGCTAAAAACACATTTTGATGATTTTAATGTTCATCAAATCATAACAATCATTTAAAAAGGGTGATTTGTATCATGATTAGGCCATGCATGCCTATTCAGAGAAGTAGCAAAAAATATCTGAAAAGAATTCATTTAGTTTTCAATATGAATCTTCTTTTGCTGGTAATGTCAGAAGGAGAATGTTAATTTCTTTTTAGATTTTTTTTTTCTGATTTAAAAGCAATTGTGTCAAGAATAAATGTATAGGTAATTTAACTAAATTGTTAATACATACTGCAAAGTCGCTTAAGTCATGTCCAACTTTTTGTGACCCAAAGGACTGTAGTCCACCAGATTCCTCTGTCCATAGGATTCTCCAGACAAGAATACTGGAGTGGGAATCCCTGCCCTCTTCCAGGAGATCTTCCTGACCCAAGAATTGAACCCATGTCTCCTATGCCTCCTGCACTGACAGGCGGGTTCTTTGGTACTAGCACCACCTGGGAAGCCCAAGTGGTTAACTAAAATTACTTTAAATATCTTATTTCAAAACTTTCTCATATGATGTTTTAAAACATAATTTTCCAGTCTCTGTTTCCTTGCTCATAAATCTGCAATAGCATTTCACATGGTCAAAATATTGACAATTAAATGTCTTGCAAATAAAAAATTTTAGTTAAAAGCAAATATTTTGTGTATCTGAAGTGTAAGATACAAAGAGGTAAAACCAAGAGATGATGCTCAGTTGACTCATTCATGTCAAAGAGTGCATTCTGCACTATAAAGGAATTTGAATTATATTTGAAAGACAGTGCAAGGGCATACATTGTTTTAAGCAAGGGAATATCAATTTTAGAAAGGTAAGATTGTTGACAAAAAGAGAGACGCATGGGGAGGGAAGGTGTGACCAGGTGAGATGACAAGAAGCAATAATACAGAAGAGAAGGGGTGTATGAGTACAACAAAAGAAAGACATCAACAACAGAGTGAGGAAGCAATTGTTTGTGGAAAGGAAAGCCCGGTTAGTCAGTTTCAAGCTTGTCTAGCTGGGCCCTTGGACAGAATAAAATTTCATGAGGAGCAGTCCTGGCAGGGCTTTTCTTTAGAACTCTGTGGCAGGCATGATGTAGACATAGAAAACACGGCAGGAAGGAGAGGGAGGAAACGGATTGAGAGAGTAGCATGGACATATATATGTATATTACCATGTGTGAGAGAGATAGACTATGGGAAGCTGCTGTAGAGCACAGGGAGTGTTCTGTGATGACCTAGAGGGGCGGGGTAGAGGGGCGATGGGAGGGAGGCTCTAGAGAAAGGGCATAAATGTATACCTATAGCTGATTCATGCTGTTGAACAATAGAAACTAAAACAACATTGAAAAGCAATTATACTTCAATATTTTAAAAGTACACAAAAACAATAGAGTCTGAGAAAAGCCAATGAGTCTAGTTTTAAACATGATTCTAAATCTACAATGGTCACTGTGAAGACAAATCATTCTTATTCATTAAGTAAAATCAAAAGCACCTTATTCCCTGCCCCTAAATCCTGTTTTACATATCTTTGTATGTTCTTTAAGATTCAACTAAAACATAATAATTTGCTAAGGTTGCTTCCTATATGAGTACTTATAGTAACAAACTCAGTCATTATCATTTAACTTCTTTTAAACTATTCTTCTGAGGCCACCTCAGAAGTCCATACAAAGTCAAACATCAAAGAGAGCTTTCCCCTTTCAATCTGCAACATGCTTTATGTCTACAAGTCTTTAAAAGTCTGTAATACAAAATTATTGGAATGGTATATAAAATATTAATGCATATTGGTTACAAGTTCAAGTGGTACTGTAAGAAAACATAGCTAATGTTCCAAAATGATACATAAAGGAAATAAATCTGAATTTACAAATTTAATTTAATTTACAATTTAATGTCACTTAATGATAGTCTGAAACAAGAAAGATACATATGAAGAAAACAAACACATTTGCTTGATTTCACAGAATTTTTGAAAAGAAAATGAAAGATTTAAAAATCAAATCAGCAACAACACTAACAACAAACCCTAGAACTATATTTATGTGTTGGTGCCAATCTGAAATAACTGAGGACAATGTACGTAAAAGTGTGAAATTCATGAAGAATTTTCTCTGAGTAACCAATATTGATAATTGCTATTTTTGTGTTTACTTTCCACTTTGATTCCTGGGTCAGGAAGATCCCCCAGAGAAGAGCATGACTAGGCACTCCAGTATTCTTGCCTGGAGAATTCCATGGGCAGAGTAGCCTGGCAGGATCACAAAGAGTCAGGCACCACTGAGCGACTAACACTTTCACTTTCACTTTTTCACTCTAAAGTCCTAGAACTTCATTGTAATTTATTGTGAGATGGACTACAGAATCATTTCATTAACAGCAAACGACAAACTATGCTATGCAGAGACCGTTTCAAAATGATGTTCAGTATAACTAGGCTCAGAGAATGCAACTTTAAAAATATATTTGTTTTATTCTCAGGAAAATATGTCTGCATCTCCTAAAGTCTCCAATAGCTCTAAATTACAGATCTCTGAGTTCAAGCTGATGCGATTCCCAGGGATTCACCGTTGGCAACACTGGCTTTCTTTACCATTGGTGTAACCCTACCTCTCAGCAGTTGGTGCTAATATCCTCATCCTCATCACCATCTGCCAGGACCCTGCTCTTCAGCAGCCCATGTACCTCCCATGTATCTGTTTGTGTTGGACATGGGTCTGGCCACCACTGTCATGCTCAAGATTCTAGCCATTTTCTGGTTTGAGTCCAAGGTCGTTAGCTTCCCTGAGTGTTTTGCTCAAATTTATGCCTTTCACTGCTTTGTTGGCATGGAGTCTGGTATCTTCCTCTGCATGGCTTTTGATAGATACATAGCTATTTGTCACCCTCTTCACTATACATCAATTGTCACCAATGCTTAATCTTCAAATCTATCTTGTTCATTGTGCTTCAGAATGGCTTGCTTGTCATTCCAGTACCTGTGCTTGCTGCCCGGCATAATTATTGATCCAGGAATGAGACTGAGCATTGCCTGTGCTCTAATCTTGTGGTCACTAGCCTGGCTTGTGATGGCAGGAGGCCAAACAGCATTAGCCAAATGGTTTTGGCATTTGGAATCGGGAATGATCTAAGTCTTACAATATTGTCATACACTTTGATTTGCACTCTCTACTTAGACTGAACTCAACTGAAGCTGCATCTAAAGCATTGAGCACTTGTAGGTCTCATCTCATGCTCATCCTCTTCTTTTATACAGTTGTTGTAGTGATTTGAGTAACTCACCTAGCAGAGACAAAGCTACTTTGATTCCAGTTCGACTAAATGTGCTGCACAATATTATGCCCTCTTTCCTCAACCTTATGGTGTATTCACTTAGGACTAAGGAACTTAGGGCAAGCTTCCAAAAGGGGTTTTATTTGAGTTTAGAAAAGAAAGTAAGGCACCCAAGACCTTCTCCATGATGTATAGGTACTTCAACATCTTTAAGAGTAGATATTAGACATTCAGAGATGATGGGCAATGTGAATGCCTTTGAGATACCTTTCTCACATTTTCATATAAACAACTGTGAAATTACTCTAAAGAAAAAAAAAAACCTTCACAGTAGCTCCAAATTATGAACAAGAGCTAAATATATGTGAGGAAAGGAAACGCTTTCTAACAAACAACTCAAATGGAATAAAAAACTGTAATTAATGATTTATCTCTTTCCCCTACAATAAATAGGATATAAGAATGGCATACACACACATACACATTTGCAATCAAACAAATGAAAGTGAATGGGATGTGAATTACAAATATTGCCTGTTTGCTGATAGCTGTGACTTGGAAGCAAAGCCAATCTGGCTGAACAAGCATCATTTCAGTAATATGAATGCAGATGCAGTGGTAGAAAATACTTCAGATGAGCAAAGCCCGACTGGACTATAAAGAGGCTTGGGGAGAATATGGCTAGACGAGCAGACTGAGGAGAAAGTCGTAGGTCAGTAGATGAATGCATGAGAGAGAGAGGGAGAGAGAGAGAAATATTCAGAAGGATCATTATCTTGCTCCATTGGTTTCTCCACATCTGCTCTCTGCCCTTTCTACACTGTTCTGTGCCCTAGAAGTCTGAAGCTCATATACCATATGACCCAGTGTCCTTTGTTGTCTAGCATTCAGTTGGATTGAGCTCACTGACAGGAGATTACTGTTCACGAGTTGAAAGAGTTTGGGTTTTTTTTTCTTTTATTCTTAGCCTGCTCTGACATCACGGCTCTGATGTGTCCCTTAAGGTCTTGCCTTGCTGACCATCTGCTTGAGGCTACAGTTCTTATGGTTTTTACCCAAGAACACTTTTTTTTCTCTCTTTTCCCCTTAAGGGCAAGGGAGCAATTCAGTTCTTATGATACCCAACCAGTCAATCCTAAAGGAAATCAACCCTGAATTTCCACTGGAAAGACTGATTCTGAAGCTGAAGCTCCAATACTTTGGGCACCTGATATGAAGAGCTATCTCATTGGAAAAGACCCTGATGCTGGGAAAGACTGAAGGCAGTATAAGGGGACAACAGAGGACAAGATGGTTGCATGGCATCACTGACTCGATGGACATGAGTTTGAGTAAGCTCTGGGAGATGGTGTGGGACTGTGTGCTGTGTGCTGCAGTCCATGGGTCGCAAAGAGTCAAACATGCCTGAGCAACTGAACAACAACAATCCAGTATTTATTTTCTCAACATTTGTTTTTGTTTCCTTACTCCTTCCTACAACTCTGTTAATATCAACTTCACTGAATTCTTTTCTGACTCACATTGTTTGTGAGTCTTTTGTTTATTTTTGTGACTGATTCATCAGCTTTACCTCTATCACCACACCTCTGCTACAAGCTACTTCTCGGCCTCTGACAACAGTCACACAAAGATATAGGCTGCTTGAGTAAGAGAGGAATTTATAGATAATCAAACCAGAAATATTTGTAAGGCAGGAGGCAGATGCAGAATTTTCATCCCAGTGAAAAATCTTGCCCTGAATTTTATTTTTTTCCACGATCTTAAAACCAAAGATAGCAGAAACAAAGCTTAGGCTATTAGTGTGATATATTTCACTATGTTCTGGGCTGGTTTACATTGAGCTCATGCTTGCTATCATTGTTGTTCAGTTGCCAAGTCCTGCCTGACTCTTTGCAATACTATAGACTACAGTACGCCAGCATCCTCTGTCCTCCACCATCTCCTGGAGTTTGTTCAAATTCATGTGCACTGAGTCGGTGAGGCCATCCAACCAACTCATCCTGTTTCATCCCCTTCTTCTTTTGCTGTCTGATAATCTAATCCTCTGTCACCCCCTTCTCTTTTTGCCTTCAATCTTTTCCAGGATCACAATCTTTTCCAGTGAAATAGCTCTTTGCATCATATATTTTGTTATGATCTGGGCTAGTTAAATTGAGCCCATGCTTAGAATGTTTCATTAACTTGCTGAGATATGTTATGGGTTACCACTTGAAAAATGAGGTCTAATTTTATGCAGGCCCACCAGATGTTAGGAATTCTATTTCACATTGATGATAGTCACTCATTTTATAGCTAGAATTAAAAAGTAAATTCTATCATTCTCAAGTATTCTGAAAACAGCATGGAGTATTTTTCTTTATTAATCTGGCTTTTCACACAAACTTGCATTTATTTATATTCATTTAGAGGCTGACAAAGAGAAAACTCAATGTTCCATGCACTCGTAAAACTATGTTCTTTAATAATAACATATTTCAGAGCATTAAAATAATATAAGTAAACACATGCTTGATATTTTCAATAAAGATACAAGAAAATGGCACTTCTGTTAAATAACAATGACACCATCAAAGTGCCATGAAAGAAAGCAAAAATTTCCTGTCATTCCAGCAGAGATAACCTACACATTACAGTCTAACAGAATTTAAATGTCAAGAATTTATGCAAGAGTAACAGTGAGAATTTTTAAAGGCATTAAAAAAATGAGGAAAAGTTTATGAGAAGCAGTAAGAAGTGCAGACCATGAATTTTCAAAATAACCCATTAACTTTGTTACAAGAAAGAAAATCAATCAGCTGCAGAGGTTTTGAGCAGCAGAAGTTGTCTTGGTGCATTGGTGAGAGGCTGCTGGGCCAGAGCTGGTACTCTGTGATGCTACAGCCTGAGCAGTTCTGAAAGCTGTTTTTCCAGCTTATCTATAGAGCTGTTCATCTTTAGCAGCATTTCAATATCATAGATCTTCTTAAAATGGACAAGATGATTCCCACTTAGATTTGATGCACTTGAAGAGTCATTTGCAGTAGTTGACCTCAATAGCAATGGATTCATTTGTGACTATGAACTCCTTAAGCTGAAGGAAGCCCATATGCCATACCAGGATATTAAATGAGAGAAATTATGCAAAATTCTACATTGGATAGCAACTTTTTGAATAAGTATGGGATGTTTGACAAATTTATTTATATTTTCCAAGAGGTAAAAAGTAGTGATAATTGACAAAATCTCCCACAAAGCAGTTAACAGGGAAGAATGGATTTGCAGTCAGGATCTTCAGAGCCACCAGTGAAGGAATCAGTTTATGCTCTCCTTCTAAATTGCTGCCCTTTACGTTGGCCTGTATTTTATCTCTATGTATCGTTTTCCCTGTTAGGATGTCCATCTTTTGGAGCTTGTTTAGATGATTAGATATGAATATTATTAGACAGCAATTTTGATTTCCATACAGTGTTCTATTTTTTACTTGAGAACTCTGGTCAGAGGGTATGTGGATATGAGTGTCCTTTGCTTATTGTTATAGCAGTAAAAATTTTCCAGTGTCACTAACTGTTTGTTTTTGTTTCCTTACTCCCTCCTACAACTCTGTTAATATCAACTTCACTGAATTCTTTTCTGACTCACATTGTTGAAGAATATAATGCAAGCTCTTTATAGACTTTAATTCTTAAAATCAGTGGATTTCTACAATATTCTATCTGCCTGATCCTTTTTGTTCCTTTAACAATATTTTGTTACATTAAATAAGTGCAGATTTTTCTACTTTTTAAAAGGGAAAAGTAAATAAGTAAAAGCATACAATTATGTAAGAAGTTGGAGGAGAACATGGACACACACTCCAGTATTCTTGCCAGGAGAATTCCATGGACAGAGGAGCCTGGCGGGCTCAGTCCATGGGATCACAAAGAGTTGAACATAGCAGAAGCAACTTGGCATGGCATGTGAAAAGTAAGTAAAAATGTATGTTATAGAGAAAAAAGAGTACCTTAAATGTGCATTTTTCTCTCATATCCAAAGTGTAAACAATTGACATAATTTCTCCAAAATACTTGATTTGATACATGCTTATTTGTTTTAAAACTTTGTCATCAAACTGTTCAAATTTGAAATGGTGTTGAATGTGACACTTTTGAGGCGAGACTATGCTCAAACTGAAACATGTACGGCCGTCGAGTGTGCTGCATGTACACATGTGCTCAGTAGCTTCAGTCATGCCTGACTCTGCAACCCCATGGACTACACTGTCCATGGAATTCTTCAGGCAAGAATACTAGCGTGGGTTCCCATTTTCTACTCCAGGTTATTTTCCTGGCGAGGGATCTAGCCCGGGTCTCACACACTGCAGGCAGTTTCTTTACCATCTGAGCCACCAGGTATATGTAGGACTTAATGTACTCTTGCATTTTCAAGCTGTTAGCTGTGGTTTTCAAAATCATGATGTTACTCTAACTCTAAACACTGAGGTAACTTGGTAGCAATGCATTACTTCAAAATAAAAGATTTATGTAATAAAGAAAAGAAAGTCAAGGAAATGCATTAAGGATATAATGAGCATTTATTCTATACAAATGTAGACTCTTGAGACTGGAAATCAAGAGGGTTTCTTTCGGTTTTAGGAAGCAGAATCTCCCTTAAACCAACATCAGCCAAAAGTATGTGACTTAGGAGGGTACAGAGGCTTATCACAGAAGCCAGGGAGAAAGTGAAACTGGGCTTCCCAACTCAGAAATTTGAATTCCCGTATTAAGTATTTTATGCCTTTGAGCAGCATGGTCTCTTACCTTCTCTGTGCCTATGAGAGAGACATAGAAAGAGAACTAGCCCAAACTTCTCTTCATGTAGGTTAGTTTCCTCCGCTTCTCTATGAGTGTGGCTAGGCGTACATTCAGGTTTTCTAGATTCTGAAGCACATGCAAATTTAAGGATCCACTTAAGAATTAACCACAAAATAAATATTTACTTAGAATTGAGAAAAAATTAATAACACAAATTTAATAGCTGTAATTTCACATATACTACAGAATCCTGAAAAATATAATTTATTACCAGGTAAATATCAATAACAAAATTTAGATATAGCTTTTACTGATATAATTTCATGTTTATAGAGTAGTTGTAGAAGTAAAACAAGTTCTGCATATTCTGTCACAGATTCACCAATAGGTTGCATTTTGCACCAATTTTTTTTAAATTTTCTCTCTTTCCATTTGTATATGTGTATATTTATATACTATTTTTTTTCTGAGCAATTTTGAAGTAAGTTGGAGAGACTATGACTGTTTACTTTTACAAATTTTAGTGTGCATTTCTAAGAATAAAGACATTTACTTGCATAACCATAACACATACAACAGAATCAGGTAAATTATGCTGATACTTTACAATAATCTAATCCATACTACACATCCAAATTTTGTCAATGGTCTTTATGATGGCATTTGTAGCAAATCTTTCTAGGTTTGGGATAAAATCCCAAACATTTCAGTTGATTGCTCTATGTTTTCATTTTGATATAAGGTTTCCTCACCTTACTTTGGATCTTTATATTTTATAAGAGATATGGTAGGCATTTGCAAAACATCCCTAGGTTTGGGATTGACTGGTGTTGTCTCATAATTAGTGTGGTGGCCTTGGACATGTGCCTTCAAGAGAAGCTGATTTGCGTAGCCCTGTTGATGACAGCTGACTGCTGGACCTTGGAACGTGCCATGACACTCACACCAAGATCGTGCTTCCCTTGGCTGTTCCAAGACAAGACTGAACAACGTAGAGGAACTTGAGCTAGGTCCTTCCTGCCAAAAATGGAGCTTTTTTAATGATCCGACTTTGCTTGTGGACTCCCTTGTAGCCTGGTTGAGACATTCTCAGAGCTGCACTAAAGATCTAAAGTACCTAAAATTAGTGATTGTCCCTACCCTGCTGCTGCTGTGTTGCTTCAGTCGTGTCCGACTCTGTGCGACCCCATAGATGGCAGCACACCAGTATCCCCCGTCCTGGGATTCTCTGGGCAAGAATACTGGAGTCGGTTGCCATTTCCTTCTCCAATGCATGGAAGTGAAAAGTGAAAGTGAAGTCGCTCAGTTGTGTCCGACTCTTAGCGACCCCATGGACTGCAGCCTACCAGGCTCCTCCATCCATCGAACTTTCCAGGCAAGAGTACTGGAGTAGGGTGCCATTGCCTTGTCCTTATCCTATTTTGGTTTAATTCTCCAGTCTAGCCCTTGCAGAAAGAAAGATAGATCTGGGAGATTGGCTGTAGGCTACTGAAAGTTCGATCAAGCAGCAGCCGCGGTAGCAGTTGCAGGGTCTGAGATTGTATCTATGTTAGAACAGGTTAATCAAGCCCAAGGTACATGATATGCAGCAACTGATCTGGTAAATGAATTATTTACTAATTTAGTTAAAAATGGGGGGAATCAGAAATAGTAATGATTCAAGTGGAAAATGCAACTGTACTCCTTTAAGGCTTTCTCCAGGGTTGGAATAGTTTGTATTATTTTATAAGTTTACATTCTTGGTGATTTTGTGTGTACTTGTTCTATCCATTACAGAAAGAGGAAATTGAAATTTTCATTTGTATTTTTGGATTTGTCTATTTTTCTGGCAGATCTGTATGTTTTTACTCCATGTATTCTGAATTCCTCTTATTAGACTCATAAGCATTATGAAATTGACCTTCTTTATCCCCTTGGTAAAATTATTTGCTCTAAGAGTATTTGATATTAAAATAGTCACTTCAGCTATCTTTTGACTAGTGTTGTTGTTGTTGTTTAGTTGCTAAGTCATGTCTGACTCTTTGTGACTCCATGGACTATAGCCCGCCAGGCTCCTCTGTCCATGGGATTTCTCAGGAAAGAATATTGGAGTGGGTTGGTATTTCCTTCTCCAGGGAGTCCTTCCAATCCAGGGATCAAACCTGCATCTCCTGCTTGGCAGGCAGGCTCTTTACCACTGCACTACATAGGAAGCCCTTTTGCCTAGTGCTAGCATTGTATAACTTTCTTCGTCCTTTAACTTTTAACCTATTTGTGTCTTCTTACTTCAACATTACCGTTACTATTAAAAATGATTATTGAAATGGTTAACTTTAGTCTATCATCTTTTACTTGGTTTTTATTTATCATGTATTCTTTGTTACCTTTGCTTCTTATTTTATTTTATTTTTTTTTTTTTGCCTTCTTGAGGATTAAATAACTATCATGATTGCATTTGATTTTCTAGCTTAACACAGTTGCAAGAACAAATAAACAGAAAAACTAATAGTGGAAGATGTGAATACACTATTTTTCTTCCAAGGCAAATCAAGAGTATACACAAAAAGTAAGCCTAATAAATGACATATTTATGGACATATACCCCAATAAGAGACAATATTCATTCTTCTCAGGGGCATGTGAATAATTAACAAAATATCATGCTCTTGTAAAGGAGATTACACAATACCATCAGCAAGCCCTGTAGAGAGAAATAAAACAAGCAACTCTCATCACAGTGAATCAAAACTAGAAATATAAAATTTTAAAATAGCATTTTTCATAAGTAACCAAGTGCATAATTAAATGACAATAAGACAACAGTTTCTTATCAAATTGGCACATAATTTTTGGAATGGAAGAGGAGGACTCCAATACAAAACAGGAATTTGTCTTGAGGAAATAATCAGATCAGAAATGTAAAAGTTTCACATATGGGTCAATTGCTATAGTGTTTAAAAGGATCTATAGTATGAGATTAGGGTATCTTTAAGTAAATTATGAACTTTTATTCAATTATAATAATTCTGAAGGGAATGGCAAGCCACTTCAGTATTCTTGCCTTGAGAACCCCATGAACAGTATGAAAAGGCAAAATGATAGGATACTGAAAGAGGAACTCCCCAGGTCATTAGGTGCCCAATTTGCTACTGGAGATCAGTGGAGAAATAACTCCAGAAAGAATGAAGGGATGGAGCCAAAGCAAAAACAATACCCAGTTGTGGATATGACTGGTGATAGAAGCAAGATCTGATGCTGTAAAGAGCAATATTGCATAGGAACCTGGAATGTCAGTTCCATGAATCAAGGCAAATTGGAAGTGGTCAAACAAGAGATGGCAAGGGTGGACATCGACATTCTAGGAATCAGTGAACTAAAATACTCTGGAATGGGTGAATTTAACTCAGATGACCATTATATCTACTACTGTGGGCAGGAATCCTTCAGAAGAAATGGAGTAGCCATCATGGTCAACAAAGAGTCCGAAATGCAGTACTTGGATGCAATCTCAAAAACGACAGAATGATCTCTGTTCATCTCCCAGGCAAACCATTCAATATCACAATTATCCAAGTCTATGCCCCGACCAGTAATGCTGAAGAAGCTGAAGTTGAACGGTTCTATGAAGACCTCCAATACCTTTTAGAACTAACACCTAAAAAAGATATCCTTTTCATTATAGGGGACTGGAATGCAAAAATAGGAAGTCAAGAAACACCTGGAGTAACAGGCAAATTTGGCCTTGGAATGCAGAATGAAGCAGGGCAAAGACTAATATAGTTTTGTCAAGAAAATGCACTGGTCATAGCAAACACCGTCTTCCAACAACACAAGAGAACACTCTACACAGGGACATCACCAGATGGTCAACACTGAAATCAGATTATATTCTTTGCAGCCAAAGATGGAGAAGCTCTATACAGTCAAAAAAAACAAGACCAGGAGCTGACTGTGGCTCAGATCATGAACTCATTATTACCAAATTCAGACTCAAATTGAAGAAAATAGGGAAAACCACTAGACCATTCAGGTATGACCTAAATCAAATCCCTTATGATTATACAGTGGAAGTGAGAAATAGATTTAAGGGCCTAGATCTGATAGATAGAGTGCCTGATGAACTATGGAATGAGGTTCGTGACATTGTACAGGAGACAGGGATCAAGACCATCCCCATGGAAAAGAAATGCAAAAAAGCAAAATGGCTGTCTGAGGAGGCCTTACAAATAGCTTTGAAAAGAAGAGAGGCGAAAAGCAAAGGAGAAAAAAGAAGATATAAGCATCTGAATGCAGAGTTCCAAAGAATAGCAAGAAGAGATAAGAAAGCCTTCTTCAGTGATCAATGCAAAGAAATAGAGGAAAACAACAGAATGGGAAAGACTAGAGATCTCTTCAAGAAAATTAGAGATGTTAAGGGAACATTTCATGCAAAGATGGGCTCGATAAAGGACAGAAATGGTATGGACCTAACAGAAGCAGTGATATTAAGAAGAGGTGGCAAGAATACATGGAAAACTGTACAAAAAAGATCTTCACGACCCAGATAATCATGGTGATGTGATCACTAATTTCGAGCCAGACATCTTGGAATGTGAAGTGAAGTGGGCCTTAGAAAGCATTACTATGAACAAAGCTAGTGGAGGTGATGGAATTCCAGTTGAGCTGTTTCAAATCCTGAAAGATGATGCTGTGAAAGTGCTGCACTCAATATGCCAGCAAATGTGGAAAACTCAGCAGTGGCCACAGGACTGGAAAAGGGCAGTTTTCATTCCAATTCCAAAGAAAGGCAATGCAAAAGAATGCTCAAACTCCTGCACAATTGTACTCATCTCACATGCTAGTAAAGTAATGCTCAAAATTCTCCAAGCCAGGCTTCATCAATACATGAACCATGAACTCCCTGATGTTCAAGCTGGTTTTTGAAAAGGCAGAGGAACCAGAGATCAAATTGCCAACATCCGCTGGATCATGGAAAAAGCAAGAGAGTTCCAGAAACACATCTATTTCTGCTTTATTGACTATACCAAAGCCTTTGACTGTGTGGATCACAATAAACTGTGGAAAATTCTGAAAGAGATGGGAATACCAGACCACCTGACCTGCCTCTTGAGAAATCTGTATGCAGGTCAGGAAGCAACAGTTAGAAATGGACATGGAACAACAGACTGGTTCCAAATAGGAAAGGGAGTACGTCAAGGCTGTATATTGTCACCCTGCTTATTTAACTTCTATGCAGAGTACATCATGAGAAACGCTGGACTGGAAGAAACACAAGCTGGAATCAAGATTGATGGGAGAAATATCAATAACCTCAGATATGCAGATGACACCACCCTTATGGCAGAAAGTGAAGAGGAGCTAAAAAGCCTCTTGATGAAAGTGAAAGTGGAGAGTGAAAAAGTTGGCTTAAAGCTCAACATTCAGAAAACGAAGATCATGGCATCTGGTCCCATCACTTCATGGTAAATAGATGGGGAAACAGTGGAAACAGTGTCAGACTTTATTTTTTCGGGCTCCAAAATCACTGCAGATGGTGATTGCAGCCATGAAATTAAAAGACGCTTACTCCTTGGAAGAAAGGTTATGACCAACCTAGATACTATATTCAAAGGCAGAGACATTACTTTGCCAACTAAGGTCCGTCTAGTCAAGGCTATGGTTTTTCCAGTAGTCATGTATGGATATGAGAGTAGGACTGTGAAGAAGGCTGAGTGCCAAAGAATTGATGCTTTTGAATTGTGGTGTTGGAGGACTCTTGAGAGTCCTTTGGACTCTTAGGAGATCCAACCAGTCCATTCTGAAGGAGATCAGCCCTGGGATTTCTTTGGAAGGAATGATGCTAAAGCTGAAGCCCCAGGACTTTGGCCACCTCATGCGAAGAGTTGACTCATTGGAAAAGACTCTGATGCTGAGAGCTATTGGGGGCAGGAGGAGAAGGGGACGACCGAGGATGAGATAGCTGGATAGCATCACGGACTCGATGAACGTGAGTCTGAGTGAACTCCGGGAGATGGTGATGGACAGGGTGGCCTGGTGTGCTGCGGTTCATGGGGTCGCAAAAAGTCGGACCATACTGAGCGGCTGAACTGAACTGAACTGATGAAAATGGACTCATAAAGGTTAAATAAAAATACCAGTCTATACTTTCACATATTATGATTTTTTTGTTAAAATATAGATAATAAATATATATATAATTATATTTTATACACGTATTTTTTTTAAATCAGGATAAAATACATATGAAGTTTCCTCTAAGTTGTAGACTATGGATGCTTTTTAATATCTTTTTAAAATAACTCCTGTTTTTCCAAATTATTCAATATATGCTGACATTACTTTTATTATCTGTTTTTAGTAGATAAAAATTGAATCAGTTATCTTTAAAATTACTGCTATTATCATGATTATTATCCTAAGGATATATATTAATCTAATTTTTCCTAACTTAATATGTAAGTATAATATGCTTAAACTGTCGAAGACTTTATTTTCTAGACCACCATAATGTTTATCACTTCCCTTACTTGAAAGTAAACTTTATAAACCAGGGGCCATGCTCACAGACTTCCTAGCTTAGCTTGGAGAGTAGAAAATTCTCAGTAAGCATTATTAAACAGGGAGATGAACTAATGCACGAATAAAAGAAGAAATGTTAACAAATAAATCAAGGTATGAATGAAAAAGAGTCCATACTCAATTGCTTTTGAATGTTTTCCAAAGGGCAGTGGTTAAAGGGAAATATTGCTTGCTATTTAGTTACTAAGCTGTGTTAGATTCTTTTGTGACCGCAGGGACTGTAGCCCACCAGGGTCCTCTGTCCATAGAACTTCATGGTTTCACAATCAAGATTACTGGGGTGGGTTGCCATTTCATCCTCCAGGGGATCTTCCTGGCCCAAGAATTAAACCCATGTCTCCTGTGTCTCCTGCATTGCAGGCTATTCTTTACTGCTGAGTCACCAGGAAAATCCCAAAGGCAAATATACATTTGAGATAAAATATTTAAAAGAAAATATTTAATCCTAGTTTTCATTAAAATAACTTGTGTTTGCTTTCAATCTCTCCCCTAACAAATATACATGCTAATGCACAAACACACATATATGAGAGTGCTCACATATTTGTGTATCATTATTTCAGCACTAAAAGTGGAAAGTGTTTACTCTGTTTCTTCCTCCTATAGAGGATGTTTTGATTCCCACATCAACACTTGTGTCTTGATACTCTGAAATATCCCATTGGGACATTTAACACACATTTTCCTTTAAAGGCTCAGTTTGATAATACAGATAGCAAGGAAGCAAGAGTTTGCTTGCTATGCAAGCACATTTATTCTAAGATTTGAATTTTTTTTAACCAAGACCCTGAATACTTGGGCCAGATTGCCTTCAGCTCACTGTTTTGCTGTGAAAGCAAAACATAAGGTAATTAATATATACAAAAGAAAGGATAATGGCAGGATTACTTTTCTTTCTTTTTTTCTTGTAGGCAGTAAGACAAAGTGAAGAAGGTCTATGGATACATAGCAATTGCTTATTATTTTTCCAGAAATAAATCTTTGATTCTAGTCACACAATTTTAAGGCAGAAATGTTGTATGATATTGGACATTCTTGAAAAAATGTTTATTTCCCCAAGTGTAACATTGTGGTTATGATTATTTCTATTATTTCTCTATCCAAAGAGAAATTAGAAGCAAATCACTCCCATGACAAAGAGAAATAGGAAAATAGTTAGAAAAATGGTTCTCAATCATTAGTCTGATGGTAAATGTGCTCTTGTTTTTCCCTGATTCTTTTCTTATTCCTCAAAATCATAATGTAATTTGCCTTGATTGTGTACTACAGAGACAGACCTATGACTTTTGTTTCATTGATTTTGGATAGAAAAAATTACATGGAGTAAAGAACCCTCAAATGAAAAGAAAAATATGAATCCAAGGATTAAACATGGTCTAATGAAAATACATCTATTACCTATTAAGTTTAAGGATGAAGATAGGCAACAGATATATCAAAGATATATTTTATAAGTGGCCATAGTCCTGTGTTTGTATTATTATTCCAGTAACTCTGACCATACCCCAGTACCCTATTTTTCTTCAACACAGGTAATTATTCTCTCTGCAGAGAAATTATTAAGGCACCAAACTGACATTGTTCACTCTTGTCAAGAGACCCTTTTACTCCAAGAGAAGCTGCAATATTGCATTGTGCACTGCTATTTACAATGCAATATACAGTTCAAGGTTTTTCATTCATTATGTCAGCAAATCTGGAGGACCTAGCAGTGGCCACAGAGCTGGAAAAGGTCAATCCTCATCCCAATTCCCAAAAAGTGTAATACCAAAGAATGTGCTAACCATTGGACAATCACACTCATCTCTCATGCTAATAAGGACATGCATAAAATCTTGCAGGCTAGGCTTCAGCATTATGAGAACCAAGAACTTCTAGATGTCCAAGCTGGGTTTAGAAAAGGAAGAGGAACTAGAAACCAAATTGTCAACATTTGCTGGATTATAGAGAAAGCAAGGGAATTTCAGAAAAAAAAAAAAAAAAAACTATCTCTGTTTCATCAACTATGCTAAAGCGTTTGACTGTGTGGATCATGACAAACTGTGGAAAGCTTTTAGAGAGATGGGAATACCAGACTATATTCCTTGTCTCCTGATAAACCTGTATGCAGGTCAAGAAGGAAGAGTTAGAACCCTGTATGGAACAACTGATTGGTTTAAGATCCAGAAAGGAGTACGACAGGACTGTCTGCTGTCACCCTGTTTGTTTAACCTGTATGCTGAGGATATCATGAGAAATGCTGGGCTGGATGAGTTACAGGCTAGAATCAAGACAGGAGGGAGAAACATCAACAACCTCAGATATGCGGATGATACCAGTCTAATGGCAGAAAGTAAAGAGGAACTAAAGAACCTCTTGATGAGGGTGAAGGAGGAAAGTGAAAGAGCCAGCTTAAGACTAAATATTAAAAAACTAAGATTGTGGTATCCAGCCCCATGACTGCATGGCAAACAGAAGGGGAAAAGGTGGAAGTACAGACAGATTTTCTCTTCTTGGGCTCCAAAATGACTGTGGATGGTGGCTGCAGCCATGAAGTCAGAAGATGATTGCTTCTTGGCAGGAAAGTGATGACAAACCTAGACAGTGTGTTGAAAAGCAGACATTACTGTGCTGACAAAGGTCTGTAAAGTCAAGGCTATGGGCTTCCCAGTGGTCATGTACAGTTGTGAGAGCTGGGCTATAAAGAAGGCAGAACTCCAAAGAATTGATGCCTTCGAACTGTGGTGCTGGAAAAGACTCCTAAAAAAACCTTGGGCAGCAAGGAGATCAAACCAGTCAATCTTAAGGGGGATCATCAACCCTGAATATTCAATGGAAGGACTGATACTGAAGCTGAAACTCTAGTATTTGGTCATCTGATGTGAACAGACAACTCACTGGAAAAGTTCCTAATGCTGGGGAAGACTGAAGGCAGAAGAAGAGGGCTTCAGAGGATGAGAAGGCTGTATAACATCATTGATGCAATGAACATGAACTTGGGCAAACTCCAGGCGATGGGGAGGGACAAGGAGGCCTGGAGTGCTAGGGCCCATGGGGTTGCAAAGAGCTGGACGCAACTGAGTGGCTGAACAACAATACAGTTCAAAGCAGTTTCTCTTATCACAGTTAAGAGAAACAAGAAAGGAATAGAAATCATATTTTTCAGTTAATTAGAATTATGTCAAAATTGATAGATGGTTTAAGTAGTTTATCTTTATTAACCAAACCAATATATTTGTTCTGTGTTTGTCATCTTATTCTTAGCACTCTGTATTTTGTTTCCCTAGTTTATCAAGAGAATGTTTATGTGTGTATCTTTCTAGCAATCTCTTTTAAAAATTAATTTTTATTAGAGTATAGTTGATTTACAATGTTGTGTTAGTTTCACATATACAGCAAAGTGAATCAGCTTTACATATACATATATACACTCTTTTTCAGATTCTTTTCTCATATAGGTCATTACAGAGTATTAAGTAGAGTTCCCTGTGCTATACAAAAATATCATATCAGTTATCTTATATATAATATCTGTATATTTCAATCTTAATTTTCCAGTTTATCCCTCCCCTCCTTTCCCCCTTGGTAACCATGTTTGTTTCCTATATGTGTGACTCTAGAGATCTTGAGGAAGATGCTTTGTATTTTTTATTCTACTAGTTTATTTTATGCATTCCAAGTAATACTAATTAGATTATAACTTAAAAATTTTCAAAGTCAAACATAAAATGTTATTCATTTATTTATTTCCTCTTTCATCCATCTGTTTGAAAAGTTATCTGATATGTATCAGGTGGTTGTTAGATACTGGGGGTTTTAATGTAAATACAAACTGTCCTTTTTTAAAAATATACAAACTGTCCTTAATGTAAATAATTTTACTGAATTGTGGAGGATTCCCACTATGAATTGATTTTTATAGCACCATGAGTTAAATACAATGAAAATAATTATTATTTGAATAAATCAGTTCCTTGCCTCTAATTATGGCAGTTTATAACTATATTATTTTAAGATTATTTATAGAATGTTTCACTACTGTCACATTCAAGAGGCATTCAATTCTTTCTGAAGAATTTTTTTTAATGAATATGAATTAACTATATTTGATGAAGGTTGGAAGATGAACACCAAAATGGCAGAGAACCACATATCACAAAGCAGAGAATATCAGTGTGATATGAATAGAAAGCAGCAGGTAGCGTCCTGTGACAGTCAGCATAACTGTCTGAGATTTTGTAATGACACAAGGAGAAGTCCTTGAAGGGCATGTGTATCAATATGTGCAACCTGTGTTTCTTTTTTTTCCAAAACTTTAACAAATCTAACCTGTCATTTCTTGGTGGCACTTTCTGATGCAGAATTTCGAAGTGATTATATTCCCTATAGAAAATGACATTGAAATAGGCACATTTATTAATGGAAGGTAGAACGAATATTCTCTCAAATGGAACACAGTAAAGGATTCATTTAGTGGCACTCAATGGTTTTCTAGAGCATTAATTTTTGTAAGCATTCTAAAATTGCTGTCAGTCTGAAAAAAATTTACAAATATTCAACACAGAAAATGTGGTAATGTGTTTCAGTATGCTCCTTCAATGTTCTCTTCAATATGATTTTCTGATTTTAGTAGCATAATATACACATGAAATTTTCACAATTACATCTTGATGATTTTTTACCACCGGAAACCCATTTCTCTCCCAACTAGATCAAGAAAGACAATATTCCCAGTATGTCACTAGAGCCCTCTTCCTCATGCTTCTTTTCACTCATTCACACCTGGGAAAAACACTCTTCTATGTTAATAGCACTTATTTCTTTGACCCATTTTTGTATTTAATGTGAATGGTGTTAAATATTACATTCTATTTTGTCTGCTGCTGCTGCTGCTAAGTCGCTTCAGTCGTGTCCGACTCTGTGCGACCCCATAGACGGCAGCCCACTGGGCTCCCCCATCCCTGGGATTCTCCAGGCAAGAACACTGGAGTGGGTTGCCATTTCCTTCTCCAGTGCATGAAAGTGAAAAGTGAAAGTGAAGTCGCTCAGTTGTGTCCGACTCTTAGCGACCCCATGGACTGCAGCCTACCAGGCTCCTCTGTCCATGGGATTTTCCAGGCAAGAGTACTGGAGTGGGGTGCCTTTGTCTTCTCCATTATTTTGTCTAGTTTTCAAAATTAAGTTTGTGAGATTTATATTTTTCATATTGTGCATGTAGTTATAGGTTGTGTATTGTCATCGTTTCACTGTGGGAACACACCAAAATTTATTTACCCATTCTGATATCAATAGAAATTTAGATATCTTCCAGGTTTAGATTGCTAATATATTACAAAGAATATTGGAATAATCATTCAATTAATAGTTGATATGTTCTGGCAAAAATATGTACACATTTTTAGTTGGAATGGATGTGATGGCTATATGTACACTCACCATCAAGATATGCCAAAACTATTTCAAACCTACACTCATACTAGTAGTGTATGAGAATTCCAGTCATTCCAATACTTGGTATCTTTTATGCTTTTTCGTTTTAACTATCTGGTTTGGTATGTGTTCATATGCCATGAGACATTCAGATTGCATTTATTTTCCAAATTATTATAAAAATTGGTGACTACTTACATGTTTACTCTCACTTTTTTCCTCTTTTGTGAAATATATATTTTATGTAATTTGTCGCTCCCTCTTTTTCTTATTGCTCTTGTAAGAGTGTTTTAGATATTTTGAATATTAATTTTTGTTGAACTTATGTGTTGCAAATATCTCCTCCTAGTCTGTGGCTCATTTTTCATACTTTTGGCAGTGTTTTTTAATTAAAAAAAATTAATTTTAACTTAATTCACTCTGTCATTTTTCTGTGGGTAGCACCTTTTGTGGTCTCTTCCAGATATTAAAGAAGATATGTATATTGCATTTCATATTTAACTCTACTTTTAAAAAAACTGTTGTATGAACAAAATGTGTATCTTTTCCTGCAATGTATATCCAACTGATCCAGTAATACTTATAGAAAATGGTGTATTTTCTCCCAATCTATAGTGTTTCCTTTGTCATAAATTAAATGGCTTAATGTGTGTTTCAGAATTTGGTTTCTGGGTTCTGTATTTCTTATAATAGTATTTTTCACCACGTTTAAAAGGATGAGTAATTTATTTTTTAAGGAAGTTATAGAAATTATCCTCATGCATATCTTTAAGAAATGGAAAGATAAGGTTAAAATCTAAAGATATATTTCTCTTCTATACTGCTCTACTTGTACTACCTGATCTTGGACAAATTGAGATGTAATAAAATCTCAAGGAGATTAAGTGAACTACAAAAATCAATTATAGAATCCAATTTTCTATCCTATAAATTGGTGGGATTTCCATCATGATAGTTGACCATGTTTCTAAAAAATCAGATAAACTGTTTCATATTCTGGTAATTATAGGGTTATTAAGAAGGTGTTTAATAGAAACCAATATTTTATTCTTGGGAAACTGGTCACAGAATTATTTTCATTCTACTAAATATAAAGCTTACATACATTTTTGGTGATTTAGAGCCCACTGGCTAAATTATTATCTGTTGTTTGCAATCAGCCTTAGGCTTGCATGAAGCTCATTTTTCTTACCTGTTTAGCAGAGACTACAATAGCACTAAATTTTTTCCTTCCTTCTTCTGACCTAACTCCTAGACACTGCAGACTGTATTTCTTAAGGGAGGGGTAGGAGAGGAAGGCAATGGCACCCCACTCCAGTACTCTTGCCTGGAAAATCCTGTGGATGGAGAGCCTGGTGGGCTGCAGTCCATGGGGTCGCTGAGAATTGGACACGACTCAGTGACGTCACTTTCACTTTTCACTTTCATGCATTGGAGAAGGAAATGGCAACCCACTCCAGTGTTCTTGCCTGGAGAATCCCAGGGATGGCGGAGCCTGGTGGGTTGCCGTCTATCAGGTTGCACAGAGTCAGACACGACTGAAGCGACTTGGCAGTAGCAGCAGCAGGAGAGGATTCTAGCTTCTTCACTGTCCAATGCTTTCTAAGCACCATGAAGTTAATTAATGGCTCTCTGGATATTTATGAATTATTTATCACTTATTATTTAGCACCAATGAAGTTCCTATTATCTGAGAATTGCAAAATTCTTTCTGGTTTACCTCCTGGCCACGCATCTAAATTATCACTTGTCCCCTCCACCCCAGTGACTTCTCATAAACTTGATCATTTGATTTCCATACTTTTGAATATTGATTCTTTTCTCTGGAATTCCTTTTATTAAATGTATCTCCTTTACAGCATGTTTTCCCTTCTGAATAGTTATCAAACACCTTCTCTTAATATAGTCTTTCTTTATAATCACCAATTCTTCCTTCAACATCCCATCAACAACAATAAATATCCTCTTTAAAAGTCTAGTGCTCATTTAGGAGGTTGCACATACTTTTAATTCTTATTATATTCATTGTGATAAATAGTATGCATCTTTGTCCATTAACTCTGATGTCCTTAATGAGTGAAACTCTTTGTTTTCCACATTGTCACATTTTAGATGTTCAATACATATATGTGAGAAATTAAAAAATTAATGAAAGGATGAGGTAGCATTTACTTATCTCAAATACTTAAATTGAAAATGAGATTTAGCCATAAGCATGGAATTTGGAATTAATTAATTTGCTCTTAGATGAGAAATACATTTGATGTGTGGTAAGAAATATCAAGTGTAAAGTTGCATTTATTTATGTTGTCTCCTACTAGAACTCGACTAACATGTGTTCCATTGTGAAATATATGAAAATGTAAATTCAAAAGATCAGAGACAACCAAAGAGAAAACAACAAAAATTGGAGATGTCAGTGTATTTATTGAATGATAAATATTACTAGAGAAACAAGCATAATCAAGACAAAGTACATGAATTATTTTAGTAAAGTATAATAGTGGGAAACTAGTTTGCTTTGTTTTTGGTACAGACACCAGATAATCTCAGAGGACAATATTTAAAGGTAAAGTAGAAAGATTGGTAGAAAGACATAATAAAAAAAAAAGATTCATTACCATTGATATATTTATGCATCCTAAACAAGATTAGCCACTAACTTACTGAAAGCTTATTCTGATTAGAAATTAAAAGCATTCTAATAAATGCACATAGACCATGATAAGAAAAGGCAAAAATGAGTCAATTTAAATGTGAAGAACCAAATCAAAATTTTTCTGATTTGTGAGACCCCGATCTCCATTTAGAAATGCGTAATTTAATATTTAAAAAAGGTTTCAAACAGTGCCTTAATAATTAAATATCAGTGATCATCTATTAAACAAGAATAAGAATTTTTAAAGTCCTCATATGTTTTGGTTCATAGGTATAGTGACCAAAGGACACTAGGATCACATCCACAGGGAGATCTATATATTTATTAACAAATGAAGTTTTCTATCCAAAATCTCTTTAGAGAAGATATAACAGAATTACTTTTTATTATAAATCTATGAGGGTGAAAAACTAGTTTTAGAAAATAATTTTGAATCAGTGTCTGTGATGTGAACTTGAATTGCTTAATAAAAATTTGCTGAGTGAATAAATGAACTAATCAATAAACAAACAGAAGACATACTCACTATCACTCAGGAAAGTTGACTGATCAAATAAACTACAGAATTTTAAAACACAGAAAAAGAGAAAGTAACCATAAACTATATTTTCTCTTGTCTTTATCTTACTCCAGGGAAAGTCACACAAAGTTTAAGTCTATTTGATTATGCTAATGCTGAATAAAACGGAGTGGGTCCCACCCTCATTCATTCTGAATGGAATCCCAGGACTGGAAGATGTTCATATTTGGATTTCCTTCCCATTCTGCTCCATGTATGTTGTAGCTATGGCAGGGAATTGTGGCCTCCTCTACCTCATCTACTGTGAGGACTCCTTGCACAAACCTATGTATTACTTCTTGGCCATGCTTTCCCTAACTGACCTTGTCATATGCTCTAGCACAGTCCCTAAAGCCCTCTCCATTTTCTGGTTCCATCTCAAGAAAATCAGCTTTGATGGATGCCTGATCCAGATGTTCTTCGTCCACACCTTCACAGGGATGGAGTCTGGGGTGCTCATGCTCATGGCCCTGGACCGCTACGTGGCCATCTGCTACCCTCTGCGCTACTCAACTATCCTCACAAATCCCATCATTGCAAAGGCGGGTCTCTCCACCTTTCTCAGAGGGGTGTTGCTCATCATTCCCTTCCCTTTCCTCACCAAGCGCCTGCCCTACTGCAGAGGCAACGTAATCCCCCACACTTACTGTGACCACAT
>NW_024070201.1:46275571-46303071 GCF_014754425.2 Oryx dammah | reverse complement strand
GGCAGAAGTTCAGTTCAGCTCAGTCACTCAGTCATGTCCAACTTTGCGACCCCATGAATCGCAGCATGCCAGGCCTCCCTGTCCATCACCAACTCCTGGAGTTCACTCAAACTCACCTCCATCGAGTCCATGATGCCATCCAGCCATCTCATCCTCTGTCGTCCCCTTCTCCTCCTGCCCCCAATCCCTCCCAGCATCAGAGTCTTTTCCAATGAGTCAACTCTTCGCATGAGGTAGCCAAAATACTGTAGTTTCAACTTTAGCATCATTCTTTCCAAAGAACACCCAGAACTGATCTCCTTTAGAATGGACTGGTTGGATCTCCTTTCAGTCCAAGGGACTCTCAAGAATCTTCTCCAACACTACAGTTCAAAAACATGAATTCTTCATCACTCAGCTTTCTTCACAGTCCAATTCTCATATCCATACATGACGACTGGAAAAACCATAGCCTTGACTAGATGGACCTTTGTTGGCAACATAATGTCTCTGCTTTTGAATATGCTATCTAGGTTGGCAGTGCAGAAGACCCCGGTTCAATTCCTGGGTCAGGATGATCCCCTGGAGAAGGAAATGGCAACCCACTCCAGTACTCTTGCCTGGTAAATCCCATGGATAGAGAGGACAGAGGAGCCTGGTGGACTAAGTGGACTTAGTCATAGCTTTTCTTCTAAGGAGCAAGTGTCTTTTAATTTCATAGCTGCCATCACCATCCTCAATGATTCTTATCATATAATAATATGTATATTATAATATATAAAGAACTATGTGGTACTGATGAAATAAATCATAAATATTTAAATGAAAAAATATACAGTGCTCATGAATGTGAAGATATCAATTCTTTCCAAAATAATATGCAGATGCATATATCAGTCAATTTTTACCATAAGGAAGAAGTTTTGTAGCTCAACAAGGGTCTTATCTAAGGGTGAACAGGGTCAGGTCCTGGGAAATGGGAGAGATTTGGTCACAGGGCTTTTGGAGAAATCACATTAGGAACTTACAATTGTTTTTGACTTGGTGAGCAGTTATCTAGGACATGCAACTACACGGGGATGCAGTGTTAGTGTGAGGACCCCACAACCAAACAAATGGATGCAGAGGCAGAGATACTATAAGCCAGCTTAGCTAAACACTTAGTGCAATCTCCAAACACACCCAAAAATAATGTTTAATCTAGGCACACCGTGGCAATTGTGTTGACACATAAAATGAAACACCACAATGAAAGGAATTAATACATGCAAAACATGAATTTTGAAACATCCTAAGTGAAAAAGTCAGATAAAAATAGTTCATATTTTGTCATTCCATATAACTGAAATGGCTAGAATAAAAGTCATAGAAAAGAATGCAAATTAGTGTTTGTCCTATTCTGAAGGGAAGAGGCAATAGAAAATGATGCTTAAAGAGTATTGGCCTTGCTTTTAATGTAATGGAAATATTCTACAATTAGGTAGAGAGGTAGCGGTTACACATCATTGTGAATGTACTAACAAATGCTGAATTGTCCATTTTTAAATTGTCAAAATAATTCATTTTATGTGTTTCATCTTAAAATAATAAAAGTAAAAACATTAAGCAAAATATTTTTATGTATATTTAATATTATAATTTCTTGTATAAAATAATCTTAGCTACCCAAGAAAATAGCAGTATTTATATTTAATATGATGTCATTCAAGTTTTTGTTAAAAACACATATACTAATATATATTAAGAAGTTTCATAGAGAAATATTTATCAGAAGAGAGATATGTTACCTCCACTTAACAGAATTTAATGGTGTTTTTAATCTCCTTCCAAAGTCATTTTATTTTTACATATTAATCAAAATATATTGATATTACCTTTATTGTCTAATTGAAGGAATGTAAATATAGAATCAATTTTTGTATTTTATTATTGCTACTATCTTAATCATCATTTTTATACTAAATTATTCCTAACCTACACATATGCATAACAAGCCAGAACTTTTTTTTTTTTAAATTTTTATTTTTACTTTATTTTACTTTACAATACTGTATTGGTTTTGCCAAACATTGACATGAATCCGCCACGGGTGTACATGAGTTCCCAATCCTGAACCCCCCCTTTCACCTCCCACCTCATATCATCTCTCTGGATCATCCCCATGCACCAGCCCTAAGCATCCTATATCCTGTATCGAACATAGACTGGCAATTCGTTTCTTACATCATAGTATACATGTTTCAATGCCATTCTCCCAAATCATCCCACCCTCTCCCTCAGAGTCCAAAAGTCTGTTCTATACATCTGTGTCTCTTTTGCTGTCCCGCATACAGGGTTATCATTACCATCTTTCTAAATTCCATATATATGTGTTAGTATACTGTATTGGTGTTTTTCTTTCTGGCTTACTTCACTCTGTATAATAGGCTCCAATTTCATCCACCTCATTAGAACTGATTCAAATGTATTCTTTTTAATGGCTGAGTAATACTCCATTGTGTATATGTACCACAGCTTTCTTATCCATTCATCTGCTGATGGACATCTAGGTTGTTTCCATGTCCAAGCCAGAACTTTTGATGTCATTTTAGAAAGCCATAATATTCATCACCTTCAGTATCACCAATTCAATGGACATGAGTTTGAGAAAACTCTGAGAGATAATGAATGACAAGGAAGCCTGGTATACTGTAGTCCATGGGGTCACAGAGAATCGGACATGACTTAGCAACTGGACAACAAATTCAGTTGCAAGTAAACTTCTTGAAAATTAGGGTGCATTTTTTCTGACTTTTGCAGAGTTCCCAGTATAATTTGGGGAGTACTAGATCTTCTTGATGGTTTAGACATGACAAATAAAACAAATAAAAGAATAAATTAATGAATATGTGAGTGATTGAAACATTCTGTATTGAAGAGCTTTCGACTTGTGTCTTAGAATGACTTAGAATGACTTCTTCCAGGGAAAGAAACAATACTGAAATCATTCACTTTTACTAAAACTGATTTATGTTCATTGTAATTCCTCCCCATTGAATACATTCTTATACATAAACACATGCATAGATATAAATCTATGGAATAAATCCTTTATTTATTATCATGTAACTATAAGAGTGGAAAACTTTTACTCTTTTTCCTCCTCCCATTAGGTTAGCTTGATTGCTTTACAAGCATCTGTGACTTCAGTGTTCTGAAATATTCCATTGAGACATATAACACATATTTTTCTTAAACGCCCAGTTCAATAGAATAGATATCAAGGGATTTAGAAGTTAAAGACTATGCAAGTACATATATTATACAGTCATGATATTTTTTAACCAGGATTCTTAACACCTGGACTAGTTCATATTCAGTTCACTGTTCTGCTATCCAGAGTTAAGGTATTTAAGGAAATAAACAGTGGGAGTAGTGATAAGATATTATTAGGGTAATAAGATAATGTGGAGAGAGTTTTGAATGTATATAAATGGTTTATGATACTTTTAGAAATGCAGATAACATTATTTGAAGGCAGAATTATACTGAAGGTTGAGAAAATGTTTATTTTTCCAATTCTCAGATTGCACTTCAATGTAAATTTCCATCATGTTTATGAATAGCTAATCTATAGGAATGATTTGTTCAGTTGCACTAGAAATCAGGTATAAATCACCCTCCCAAGAAGGAGAAATAGGTAAATAGGTTGAGAGTATTACTCAGTCATGGTTAGAACACTCTAGCTTTTTACCTTCTCTCCCCTCATTCTCAAATGAACATCTAATTTTTCTTGGTTCATTTTTTTAAAAGACCTAGTTATGACTATATTTTAACCATTTTAGATAACAATATTTGCCTGGAAGAGTCCACTGTCACATGGAGAGAAAACAAGGGTTTTAAAGATTGAGGACTAGCTAGTGAGAAAGCAATCTGATCATCTACAGGGTTTGGGATAAAGAAGAAAAAACAGGTATTCATGTGCTAATGTTACTATTAATATACCTGTCTACATTCACAGCATAATATTAGTTAATTTTCCTTGCGAGGAAAAATAAATTATGATGTATTGAAATAATTTAATGTTTGTTCTGGAAAATGTCTTATTTAGTTTGTGGCTAATACTATATTACTTTGATATAAGTATGAATCTGACAGTGTTGCAAATGTATTGAAGACAGGACTCAATTTTTAATTGTAACAAGAAAGTTTTGGAAATTAAAAACACATAGCTTTGTAAAGAACACACGAAAGTTAAAACAGGATATTTACCTGATATTTAGGAAAAATATTCTTCAGAATGCAGCAAGTCAGTAAATAAACTGTTTATTTTTCAGTTATGAATATTTATACTTTTCCTGATTTCTCTACTGTTCAAATGTTTTAAGAAATAGAAATGAATGTTGATACTATTTTTCCAACAATTTATGGCAATTTAGTACATACTAGCTAAATATTTATCAAAAACAAATTTCAGTGTCTATTTTATTTTAATGGTTATTATATATATGCATAAATGTATGGACATATATACGTACCTGTGATTTTCATAGCATCTTTATTTCTTTTAGTACATCTGTGAAAGTAATCTGAAAAATATATGTCATATTCAAACATAAAATGTACTTTTACAAGCCTGACAGAAAGAAAGTTGATTGCAATTTTGGGATTCATGGAAACACAACTCTTATACTGTAAATCCATAGTATTCTTTATTTCCAAAGTATGACATGTAAAGCTTTTGCTACTCTTGGTCTTAATAATTTAAAGCAACATCAATGGCACTAAAATAAGAAATGGAGGATCGGCTAATAAGCTGTGACATGATTTAAATGATGCCCAATTTTGGAACTTCACCTGTGGCTCAATAAAATGAGCAAATTTATTTTAGTACCTAAAGAGGGAACAGTTTGATACATTAACTTTAACTGCTCTATATCAAGCCTTTGTCTATTTTTCTCAAAAGTGATCTTCATTCAACATTTTCTTGCTTTTATTTCGGCATTGCCTGAAATCAGTACTTCCTCCCAAATTTCTTGATGTGTTTATATTATTTTGGTGTTTTCTGTTTCCCATAAAATTTTGTGCATACTTTCAGCATGGTTTTCTTTCTCACATGCCTCTTTTTAAATATATGTATCTTAAAAATAAAGCTTTAGTTTAAATGATTGATCTTATTTGCAAACAAATATGTTTATTTTGTCTATCACATTATTATTCTTGCTTTCTTGAGATTTCTTTTGTTTTCTCCACTTTATTATGTACAATTTCTGGTGATTTATTGGATAATATTGGAGAAGGAAATGGCAACCCACTCCAATACTCTTGCCTGGAAAATCCCATGGACAGAGAAGCCTGGTAGACTACAGTCCATGGGATCACAGAGTCAGACAGAACTGAGGGACTTCACTCACATTAGATACATATTATATTTTGTTTCTTCTGGTGGTTACTTTATATCTTCCAAATAATAATGTTTGGACTACAGCATTTAATTTAACAATGTTTAAAGTCAAGAATAAAAGTATAATTCATAATCTGTTAATTCATTAAAAATATTTATTGACATCTAATATGTACTAAGTGTCTTGCTATACAATGCAAGTATGAAGTAAAATCTTAGTATTAAGTATTTTATTATATTGTGTATGATTTAAGAATATAATAAGATTTTATAATATCATGATATTAAGCTAGTGGAAAAATGATTTCATCTACAAATTTATTCTGTGACTATAAGCCAAGTATTTTGCTAATTATATCATATTAAGAAGCTTTAGAGATTGGCACTCTAACCTGTCCAAGAGAGTTGAATTTTCATGAAAAATGTAATATAGAGGTTATTTTAGAAAGGATGGGGGAGTCAAAAAAAGGAGAGAAGACTGTAAATTCACAAAGCTAAAAATGTCAGTATGATTTGAATAGGAAAAAGCAAAAGCAAAAAAGAGAAAGTATTGCTCTACCTGTTTGGTCTGCCAGAAATATAAGCCTGCTTCAGGTCTAAGAGAACCCACTCCAGTATTCTTGCCTGGAGAATCCCAGGGATGGGGGAGCCTGGTGGGCTGCCGTCTATGGGGTCGCACAGAGTCAGACATGACTGAAGTGACTTAGCAGCAGCAGTAGCAGTCCATTTCTCCTAGAAAGTTTTCTTGATGTAACTCTAAGTTTACTTAGTTTTCGTTTCTATCTGCTGTTATATTAGTGTAAGGTTTTCATGTTTGAGTAAACTCTGGGAGTTGACAATAGACAGGGACGCCTGGCATGCTGCAGTCCATGGGGTTGCAGAGTCGGACATAATTGAGAGCCTGAACTGAACTGAAGGTTTCCACAGTGGCATAGGAAGAGTAATTTAAAGAGTGCTGTAAGAAACATGATTATCCTATATTGCTTTACTATTTCCAAAAACGCTCCTTTTGCAGTGGTTTAACCTGTCATCCTTGGTATAAATACATGAAGATAAAACCAAAATGTAGGTAGAAAAACTGACTAAGGAACAATCTGATAGCTCCAATACATCTACCATTTTAAACACTGGTACTTTTATTCTATGGTGACTGGAAGTTTATTCTGGGAAGAAAGTTTAACAGGTAATATAAATGCATATATTTCAGGTGTGACAAAGGTCAAGAGAGAAGCATCATTAAATATGGGAAGGTTGAATCTCATATCACATTGAAGTGTGAGATCACTCCAAGATCACTGGCAGCCTGTTATGTAACCCTCCAGGATGTAGATTACTGGATTTTTTTTTGGCAAACCATGAAAGCTATTCAGGAAAAAAGCTATGAACCTGATAACTGTCTCCAACGAAGCAGAAGTTCCAACCTGAGGACTCAAAATAAATGCTACCAGTTGATGAGACTCACCAATCACTGGTATTTAGAATCAGAAATTTCTACAACCTCTTTCTTAAGCATAAATTAATAGTCAATGGTTATCATACATTTCAGTAACACTTTCAAATAAAAGGCAAAAAATCTTGAAAAATAAAAATTGGAACAGACATTATCAAAATAATACATTTGAAGCATATATATATATAATATACACATATATAACCTATGTGTATTAAGTATATATGAAAATATTGTTCTCAGAGTCACAAAATTCAGCAAAAGTAAGATCTTGTAAAATCCATCAACAATAGTACTACACAGGGGTGTAGTGTTAGTGTGATTTTAGAAAATATAGTTGAATTTTCTAGAAAATGAATCCAAAAAATGAATTGATTCAAGATGAGAAAATTTTTAAACACAAAGAGAAGAAAAAGCCCAGAAAATTCAATATCTGGCAAAAAGTAATTGTAGTAAAATAACAAGGACCATGGATGGGAAGAAATGATCAAAAGTTAATAGAAGAAAATTTCCAAAATGAAAGTTCATGACCATAAATTTCCAGATTCACAATGTCCAGTAAGTGACTTCACAAAAAAAGATATCAGTCAGTTCAGTTCAGCAGCTCAGTCATGTCCAACCCATTAGGACCCCATGGATTACAGCATCCCAGGATTCCCTGTCCATCACCAACTTCTGGAGCCTACTCAAACTCATGTCCATTGAGTCGATGATGCCATCCAACCATCTCATCCTCTGTCGTCCCCTTCTCCTCCCACCTTCAATCTTTCCCAGCATCATGATCTTCAAATAAGTCAGTTCTTCCCATCAGGTGGCCAAAGTATCGGAGTTTCAGCTTCAGCATCACTCCCTTCAATGAATATTCAGGATTGATTTCCTTTAAGATGGCCTGGTTGGATCTCCTTGAAGTCTAAGGGACTCTCAAGAGTCTTCTCCAACACCACAGTTCAAAAACATCAACTCTTCAGTGCTCAGCTTTCTTTATAGTCCAACTCTCACATCCATACATGACTACTGGACTACTTTGACTAGATGGGCCGTTGTTAGTAAAGTAATGTCTTTGCTTTTTAATGTGCTGTCTAGGTTGGTCATAGCTTTTCTTCCAAGGAGCAAGCATCTTTTAATTTCATGGCTGCAGTCACCATCTGAAGTGATTTTGGACCCCCCAAAATAGTCTGCCACTGTTACATCTGTTTCCCCATCTATTTGCCATGAAGTGATGGGACCAGATGCCATGATCTTAGTTTTTTGAATGTTGAGTTTTAAGCCAACTTTTTCACTCTCCTCTTCCACTTTCATCAAGAGGCTCTTTAGTTCTTCCTTGCTTTCTGCCATAAGGGTGGTGTAATCTGCATATCTGAGGTTATTGATATTTCTCCTTGCAATCTTGATTCCAGCTTGTGCTTCTTCCAGCCTGACATTTGGCATGATGTACTCTGCATATAAATTAAATCAGCAGGGTGACAATATACAGCCTTGACATACTCTTTTCCCAATTTAAACCAGTCTGTTGTTCCATGTTCATTTCTACTGTTGCTTCCTGACCTGCATACAGATTTCTCAGGAGGTAGTTCAGGTAGTCTGGTATTCCTATCTCTTTCAGAATTTTGCATAGTTTGTTGTGATTCACACAGTCAAAGGCTTTGGCATAGTCAATAAAGCAGAAATAGATGTCTTTCTGGAACTCTCTTGCTTTTTCAATGATCCAACGGATGTTGGCAATTTGATCTCTGGCTCCTCTGCTTTTTCTAAATCTACCTTGAACATCTGGAAGTTCACGGTTCATGTATTGCTGAAGCCTGGCTTGGAGAATTTTGAGCATCACTTTGCTAGTGTGTGAGATGAGTGCAACTGTGCGGTAGTCTGAGCAATCGTTGGCATTGTGATTCATTGGGATTGGAATGAAAACTGACATTTTCCAGTCCTGTGGCCACTGCTGCATTTTCCAAATTTGCTGGCATATTGAGTGCTGTACTTTCATAGTATCATCTTTTAGAATTTGAAATAGCTCAACTGAAATTCCATCACCTCTGCTAGCTTTGTTCATAGTGACACTTTCTAAGGCTCACTTGACTTTGCATTCCAGGATGTCTAGCTCTAGGTGAGAGATCACACCATTGTGGTTATCTGGGTCATGAAGATCTCTTTTGTATAATTCTTCTGTATTCTTGCCAACTGTTCTTAATATCTTCTGCTTCTGTTAGGTCCATACCATTTCTGTCCTTTATTGTGCTCATCTTTGTATGAAATATTCCCTTTATTCATCACCATTATCAGCATTAAACTTGAAAGCACAAACACTATAAATTTTTTTTAACTATTTCAGAGCCAGAAAGTAAATAAATGAAGAAAAACAAAGGAAGGAGAGGTAGTGTCAAAAGGATCAAAATCTTCTTAATACCTATACCTGAGGCTAGAATTTGAAAAAACCTATGACATTTATGTATGAAGAAAATTTCTACCAAGGGTTTCCATTTACTCATTTATAAGGTACAGACCATTAAAAAGACTAAGAGCCAAAGAATTGATGCTTTTGAGTTCTGGTGCTGGAGAGGACTCTTGAATGTCCCTTGGACAGCAAGGGGATCAAACCAGTCAATCCTAAAGGAAATCAACCCTGAATATTCATAGGAAGGACTGATGCTGAAGTTGAAGCTCCAAAACTTTGACCACCTATGCAAATAGCTGACTCATTGGAAAACACCCTGATGCTAGGAAAGATTGAGGGCAGGAGGAGAAGGAGTTGACAGAGAATGAGATGATTTGATGGTATGATCAACTCAATGGATGTGAGTTTGATCAAACTCAGGGAGTTAGTGAAAGACAGGGATGCCTGGCGTGCTGCAGTTCATCAGGTCACAAAGAGTCAGACACGACTTAGAGACTGAACAACAACAGCAGCAAAGTACAGATTAATAAAAGATTACTTTCTGAGCTTGTAGTGAGGACTAAATGAGTTAATCTTTGTAAAATCCTAGAACTGTGCCTGGTTTACAGTAAGCATAGACATGAACTCTGTTAGAAATAAGAGCAATATTAAATGCATCCTAACCACGTCTATTGTGTCACTGATGAGTAATTAATGAGATTTTCCTTAAGAAAACATGCAAAAGGAGATGTGTACAGTAATTAACATTTAAATAGGATTAAATAATAATTAATTAGAAAGACTAAAACCAATTAATTTAATTAAAAATTTATGAAGATTTATCTATTTTAAGATTCTTATTTATCAATTATAGGAATTTTTCTTTTGTTCAAAATAATGTTGTTGCAATATATGTGATAGTGCCTGGGATATAATAGGTGATACGTATATATTTGTTGAATGAATTGATCATTTAATGAATTAACAAAGACTATATACCTGGTTTAAGCTATGTGTAAATAAATATGTCCCTGCATTAAAATGTTTGACTCTTTGATTTAAAATGTAAATTTAACAGAGACAAGAGACAGATAGAGGAACCGCCACTGAGATTTCTTTTTCTTTTTTCCAAATCTAGGAGGGTCAAAAAGCAAAACAAAACAAAAAATAAAAGTGAAACCATATAAGCTCCTTAGTGACTATACCGGCCTGATCATGATAATGCTGAACCAAACAGATGTGACACCAGCCTGTTTTCTTCTTAATGGGGTGCCAGGACTGGAGGACATGCATATGTGGATTTCCTTCCCATTCTGCTCCATGTATGTTATAGCTATGGCAGGGAACTGTGGCCTCCTCTACCTCATTCGCTGTGAGGACTCACTACACAGACCCATGTATTACTTCTTGGCCATGCTTTCCCTAACTGGCCTTGTCATGTGCTCTAGTACCACCCCTAAAGTCTTTGCATCTTCTGGTTTCAACTCAAGGAAATCAGCTTTGAAGAGTGTTTGGTCCAGATGTTCTTTATTCACACCTTCACAGGGATGGAATCTGGGGTGCTCATGCTTATGGCCCTGGACCGCTATGTGGCCATCTGCTACCCTCTGCGCTATTCAACTATCCTCACCAATCCTGTCATTGCAAAGGTCGGGGTCGCCACTTTGCTGAGAGCAGTATTTCTCATCATTCCCTTGGTTTTCTTCACCAAGCGACTACCCTACTGCAGAGGCAACATAATACACCATACCTACTGTGACCAGCTATCTGTAGCCAAGCTGTCTTGTGGAAATATCAAGATCAATGTCATCTATGGTCTGATGGCTGCCTTCCTAATTGGAGGCTTTGACATCCTGTGCATCACCATCTCCTACACCATGATCCTCCGGGCGGTGGTCAGCCTCTCCTCAGCAGAAGCTCGGCAGAAGGCCTTCAGCACCTGCACTGCCCACATCTGTGCTATAGTTTTCTCCTACAGCCCAGCCTTCTTCTGTTTCTTTTTTAATCGCTTTGGGAGCCATACAATTCCTTCATCTTGTCACATCATTGTGGCCAATATTTACCTGCTCCTACCTCCCACTATGAACCCTATTGTCTATGGGGTAAAAACCAAGCAGATACGAGATTGTGTCCTAAGGATCCTTTCAGGTTCTAAGAATACAAAATCGTATATCACATATCTTTCAGGGAAGAGATGAAAGGCAAAGGGAAAAAAACAAACTGATACTTCTGTTGGATGTTTGGTCAGGATCTAAAACTATCTTTTTAAGTGTAACATTTGGGTCACAACAAGTGAAGGTGCTGATTGAGGCAATGTCTTCAGAATGCCTAAAGCCTTGACACACCCCTGCCCCACGCACACACACACTGTCTTACGAATTTTTTATCTCCTCACCTCTGTGAAAGACTAGTCTCCTCATTAGCCCAAGTTACAATGAAAAAAACATAGTAAAAATCAGAATAACTATTAAAAAATGAATAAGTAAGGAACAGATATCTGCCATAGATACCAGTTTTCTTTTCAAATAGTGATGGAAAATTTCAGTTGGAAACCTCAACATACCTCTCTCAACAATGGATAAAACAACTATACAGAAAACCGACAAGAATATAAAACCCAACAGAAGTTCAATCAACAGTATCTAATAGATCTTTATAAAATAATTTCCCCAACAATACTAGAATATACATTCTTTTTTTCACGTGTACATGAAACATATACCTATAACAAGAATTATCCTGAGCCATAAAAGAAACCTAAATATTTCAAAAAGATCAAAAGCATATACTGTGTATTTTCCAACTACAACAGAATCTGACAATAAATAAAAAAAATTTAAAAGAATAGGAAAACCTACAAACATTTGGAAAGTAAGCAAGACACTTATAAATAATCCATGAGTCAAAGAGGAAGTCTCAAGGAAAATTTAAAAAATACATTGACTAAAAATAAAATTCAATGTATCATAATTTCTGGAACACAATAAAGTATTGTTGAAAGGGTAATTTAGAGCACTTGATACATACATTAGAAAAGAGGAAAATAGCCAAGCAATATTCCAATCTCTCACCTGAGAAATCTAGAAAAAGAATGACAGTAAGTTGGTGTAAGTTGGTCCGGGAGTTGGTGATGGACAGGGAAGCCAGGTGTACTGCAGTCCACGGGGTTGCAAAGAGTTGGACATGACTGAGCACCTGAAATGAACTGAACTGAACTGAACGGATAACTCCTACAATGACTACTGTTTCATTAGTAGAAGAAAGGGAATGATAAAGAGGAGGAGATAATGAAATTAAAATCAGAAAAATAAAGCTAAATCAATGAAGCATATAGTTTGCTACTTCAAAATATCATTAACTAACTTGACTATTAAATTCACTAACTTCTATCAATATTGATAAGGAAAAAAAGAGAAGAAACAAATTCACAATGCCAGGAATGAAACAGAATATCATGTTGGACTTTGAAAAAATTGGCTGTCTGGGGAGGCCTTACAAATAGCTATGAAAAGAAGAGAGGTGAAAAGCAAAGGAGAAAAGGAAAGATATAAGCATCTGAATGCAGAGTTTCAAAGAATAGCAAGCAGAGATAAGAAAGCCTTCTTCAGCGATCAATGCAAAGAAATAGAGGAAAACAACAGAATGGGAAAGACTAGAGATCTCTTCAAGAAAATTAGAGATACCAAGGGAACATTTCATGCAAAGATGGGCTTGATAAAGGACAGGAATGGTATGGACCTAACAGAAGCAGAAGATATGAAGAAGAGGTGGCAAGAATACATGGAAGAACTATACAAAAAAGATCTTCATGACCCAGATAATCATGATGATGTGATCACTCATCTAGAGCCAGACATCTTGGAATGTGAAGTGAAGTGGGTCTTGGAAAGCATCACTACCAACAAAGCTAGTGGAGGTGATGGAATTCCAGTTGAGCTGTTTTGGATCCTGAAAGATGATGCTGTGAAAGTGCTGCACTCAATATGCCAGCAAATGTGGAAAACTCAGCAGTGGCCACAGGACTGGAAAAGGGCAGTTTTCATTCCAATTCCAAAGAAAGGCAATGCAAAAGAATGCTCAAACTCCTGCACAATTGCACTCATTTCACATGCTAGTAAAGTAATGCTCAAAATTCTCCAAGCCAGGCTTCAGCAATACGTGAACCGTGAACTTCCTGATGTTCAAGCTGGTTTTAGAAAAGGCAGAGGAACCAGAGATCAAATTGCCAACATCCGCTGGATCATGGAAAAAGCAAGAGAGTTCCAGAAAAACATCTATTTCTGCTTTCTTGACTATGCCAAAGCCTTTGACTCTGTGGATCTCTATAAACTGTGGAAAATTCTGAAAGAGATGGGAATACCAGACCACCTAACCTGCCTCTTGAGAAATCTGTATGCAGGTCAGGAAGCAACAGTTAGAACTGGACATGGAACAACAGACTGGTTCCAAATAGGAAAAGGAGTACGTCAAGGCTGTATGTTGCCACCCTGCTTATTTAACTTCTATGCAGAGTACATCATGAGAAACACTGGACTGGAAGAAACACAAGCTGGAATCAAGATTGCCAGGAGAAATATCAAGAACCTCAGATATGCAGATGACACCACCCTTATGGTAGAAAGTGAAGAGGAGCTAAAAAGCCTCTTGATGAAAGTGAAAGAGGAAAGCGAAAAAGTTGGCTTAAAGCTCAACATTCAGAAAACGAAGATCATGGCATCTGGTCCCATTATTCATGGGAAATAGATGGGGAAACAATGGAAAACAGTGTCAGACTTTATTTTGGGGGGCTCCAAAATCACTGCAGTTGGTGATTGCAGCCATGAAATTAAAAGACACTTACTCCTTGGAAGAAAAGTCATCACCAACCTAGATAGCATATTCAAAAGCAGAGACATTACTTTGCCGACTAAGGTCTGTCTAGTCAAGGCTATGCTTTTCCCTGTGGTCATGTATGGATGTGAGAGCTGGACTGTGAAGAAGGCTGAGCGCCAAAGAATTGATGCTTTAGAAATGTGGTGTTGGAGAAGACTCTTGAGAGTTCCTTGGACTGCAGGGAGATCCAACCAGTCCATTCTGAAGGAGATCAGTCCTGGGATTTCTTTGGAAGGAATGATGCTAAAGCTGAAGCTCCAGTACTTTGGACACCTCATGTGAAGAGTTGACTCATTGGAAAAGACTCTGATGCTGGGAGGGATTGGGGGCAGGAGGAGAAGGGGACGACAGAGGAGGAGATGGCTGGATGGCATCACAGACTCGATGAACGTGAGTCTGAGTGAACTCCGGGAGATGGTGATGGACTGGGAGGCCTGGCGTGCTGCGATTCATGGGGTTGTAAAGAGTTGGACACGACTGAGCGACTGAACTGAACTGAACTGAACATGGAAATACTACACTAAACAAATTCTTGACAACTGCTCAGAAAACATACCAAAATGTACTCAGTATGCAAAATACAATTTCAATAGCACTGTTTCCGTTAATGACATTGAATTTTTGTTAAAAAAAATGTAATCTCCAGAGCCTTGTATTTTCACTGGAGAATTCTACCAAACTTTTGAAGTATTAACACCAATTCTATGCAATATTTGCTAGAAAATAGAAAAGAAAGGAATACTTCACAATTCTTTCCATTAAGTTAGAGTTATTCTGATACTCAGACTGGGCAAAGACAGAACAAACAGCAATAAAATCTATAAAACAATATCTCTCATGACTCCAGATGGCAAAATTCCTAAAAAATGCCCAACAAATAAAATTCAAAAATGCACAAAAATTACATACCATTGTTAAATAATTAGTACAGTGGATTTCATTCTCAGCATTCAAGATTGTTTCAATATTCAACAATCAACCACATTAACAGGTTAAATAATAACCATCATGTTATCATACAATTGTTAAGGGAAAAGGATGACAAAATTTAAACCCATTCTTTTATATTATTGTGGTAAATAAAGATAACATAAAAATGATCATTTAAAGGATTTTTAAATTTACAGACCCAAGAGATGTGGTTTTGAACCCTAGATCAGAAAAATCCCCTGGAGGAAGAAATGGCAACCCACTCCAGTATTCTTGCCCAAAAAATTCCATAGACAGAGGAGCCTGGCAGGCTACAGTCCATGAGGTTGCAAAGAGTTGGACACTACTGATCACACACACACATGTGCACCCATAGTTGTATACAGATAACTCTATGCACATTGTTGTATACAGATCTCTAGAACTTTCTCTTGTCTTGCAACACCAACACTATATACCTATTGAACTATTCCCTTTTTCTCCTCCACATCTCTGGTAACCACCATTCTATTTCTCCTTTCTAAGAGTTTGATTGCTAAAAAAATTATTTTAAGGGTAGTAAATGCACACAACATAAGATTTACCATATAAACCATTTTTACAGGTACATTTAAGCAGAGTTGAATGTATTTACAATGCTGTACAGCAGAACTCTAGTACTTGTTCATCTTACAAAGAAGAAACTCTTTACAGAGTGAACAGCAGTTTTTCCATTTCTCCCTCTTCTCATCACTTTGTACCAACATTCTACTTTTTGTTTCTATGAGTCTCATTATTATAGATGCCTCATATATGTGTAATTTTGTGTGTCTTTTTATGACTATCTTTTTCACACAGCATAATGTCCTCATGGTTCATTCATGTTGTGACATATGATTTCCTTTTTTAAGATTGAGTAACATTCTATTGTATGTATATACCATATTTTATTTATTCTTTCAGCGGTCTGCTGACATTTAGCTTGCTTCCACTTTTTGACTAATGTGAATAGTGATGAAATGAACATTGCTGTGCAAATATCTCTTCAAGATCTTGTTTTTACTTCTTTTGGATATACATCCAGAACTATGATTACTGAATTATATTTTAATCCTATTGTTAACTTTTGGAGGAAATCTCTTCTTTTTCTATGATGCCACACCCTTTTACATTCTCAACAGGAATGCATGAGGATATCAATTTCTCCACATCTTCACCAGCACTAGTTATTTTACATTTGTTTGTTTGTTTGTTTTTAAATTGGCCACTATTCCGTGTGTGAAGTGATATTGTATTGTGGTTTGGATTTGTATTTTCCTAATCAAGAACTGATGCTTTTAAACTCTGGTGCTGGGGAAGATTCTTGAGAGTCCCTTGGACAGAAAGGAGATCAAATCAGTCAATTCTAAAGGAAATCAACCTTTAATATTCATTTGAAGGATTGATACTGAAGCTGAAGTTCCAATATTTTGGCCATCTAATGCAAAGAGCCAATTTAGTCCAAAAGACTCTGTTGCTGGGAAAAATTGAGGGCAAGAGTAGAAGGAAGGGACAGAGGATCAGACAGTTGGATGGTGCCACTGACTCAATGGACATGAGTTTGAGTAAACTCAGGGAGATAGTGAAGGACAGGGAAACCTGGCATGCTGCAGTTCATGGGGTTGCAGAGAGTTGGACATGACTTGGCGACTGAACAACAAAAATCAGTGATGTTGAACATATTTTTGTGTGCTTGCTGTTTATTTGTATATCTTCTTTGGAGAAACATTTTTCAGGTTTTTTTCTTAACAATTTAAAAATTAGATTGTCTTTTTTTGTTGAAATGAAGGTGTTCTTTATATATTCTGATATTAATCCCTTTCAATATATGATTTGCAAATAACATAACTTATCACATCCCAGGGATTTCCTTTTTACTCTGTTAATTGTTTCCTTTGTTGGAGATAAGTTTTTAGATTTTATATAATCCATTTTTCTAGGTTTTGCTTTTGTTGTCTGTGTTTTTGTTATAATATCTAAGAAACCATTTTCAAACACAATTATCATGAAGAGTTTTCCCTATATCTTATTTTTCAGTTCTTATGTTTAAGTATTTAACTAGTTTTAAATTAATTTTTGTATATGGCATAAGGTAATGGTCCAATTTTATTTTTTTGTAAATGGGAATATCCAGTTTTCCCAGTGTCATTTGCTGGGGTCCTATGCTGAGGAGACAAACCCTCTTGGCTGGATAAGAGAATGACTGAAACAGGTAGAAAGGTTGGAGAAGCCTGGACTCTGCTTCTGAAAAGCATGTGCCTACTGGTTTGTCCCCAGAAAGGGCAGAAAACGTCTGTCCTAGCAGCCATTGTGATTCCTGCAACTGCCTTGTCACGTTCTCCAGTCCCAGGCCTGGTGAACTCTCTGGACTGACTCGTTTCGTGCTGCAACATGGTGCTGAATCTGAGGTGGCCAGAACCAGAGAAAAGATTTGACCAGGCTGTAGATGCAACCCATTCCTGGGGCAGAGTCTGGGTGAGGTGGTGTTGGCATTGCTGACCTTACCCAAGTGGGACCCCAGAAGTAGCCAAGACTTCCTACAATAACCACTCTACCACAGCTCACACCTGTGCCCCCATATAGGCAGAAAAAACACAAGGGTCCAGTCTGCCCTGAAGAGTAATCCCACAGGGCAGAAGCAGATAAAGAAGCTGGGGACAGTGGTCAGATGTGAGAGACAAACTGGGTCTCTTTGAGAAGTTAAGCTGTAAAAATTTATGTATCTTTTTTTTTTTTTTTTGGAACATCTGTTTTCAAGCAGGACGAGAAGGGGACAACAGAAGATGAGATGGTTGGATGGTATCACTGACTCAATGGACATGAGTTTGAGCAAGCTCCAGGAGATGGTGAAGGACAGGGAAGCCTGGCATGCTGCAGTCCATGGTGTTGCAAAGAGTCGGCCATGACTGAACAATAAAACAATATCTCACAGCAGAATTGTTGAGTCATATGGTAAATCTGTGTTTAAATTTTTTAAATTAAATAATTTATCTTAATTAGAGGCGAATTACTTTACAATATTGTAGTGGTTTTTGCCATACATTGACATGAATCAGCCGTGGGTGTACATGTGTCTCCCATCCTGAAATTCCCTCCGACCTCTCTCCATATCCCAACCCTCAGGGTCATCCAGTGCACTGGCCCTGAGAGCCCTGTCTCATGCACCGAACCTGGACTGGCAATCTATTACATATATGATAATATACATGTTTCAATGCTATTCTCTCAAATCATCCCACCCTTGCATTCTCCCACAGGGTCCAAAAGTCTGTTTTTTACATCTGTGTTGCTTATGCTGTATCACATGTAGGGTCATCATTATCATCTTTCTAAATTCCAAATATATGCACTAATATACTGTATGGGTGTTTTCTTTCTGACTTACTTCACTCTGTATAATAGGCTCCAGTTTTATCCATCTCATTAGAACTGACTCAAATGTGTTCTTTTTAATAGCTGAGTAATATTCCATTGTGTATATATACCAAAACTTCCTTATCCATCCATCTGCCAATGGACATCTAGGTTGCTTTCATGTCCTCAGTTCAGTTCAGTTCAGTTCAGTTCATTCGCTCAGTAGCGTCCAACTCTTTGGGACCCCATGAATCGCAGCACGCCCAGCCTCCCTGTCCATCACCAACTCCCGGAGTTCACTCAGACTCGCGTTCATCGAGTCAGTGATGCCATCCAGCCATCTCATCCTTGGTCGTCCCCTTCTTCTCCTGCCCCCAGCATCAAAGTCTTTTCCAATGAGTCAACTCTTCGCATGAGGTAGCCAAAGTACTGGAGTTTCAGCTTTAGCATCATTCCTTCCAAAGAAATCCCAGGGCTGATCTCCTTCAGAATGGACTCGTTGGATCTCCTTGCAGTCTAAGGGACTCTCAAGAGTCTTTTCCAACACCACAGTTATTGTAAACAATGTTGCAATGAACATTGGGGTACACCTGCCTCTTTCAATTCTGGTTTCCTCTGTGTGTATGCCCAGCAGTGGGATTGCTGGGTCGTATGGCAGTTCTATTTCCAGTTTTTTTTAAGGAATCTCCACACTGTTCTCCATAGCGGTGTACTAATTTGCATTCCCACCAACAGTATAAGAGGGTTCCCTTTTCTCCACACCCTCACCAGCATTTATTGTTTGTAGACTTTTTGATAGCAGTCATTCTGACCGGCGTGAGATGGTACCTCATTGTGGTTTTGATTTGCATTTCTATACACAAACAATGAGTGATGTTGAGCATTTTTTCATGTGTTTGTTAGTTATCTGTATGTCTTTGGAGAAATGCCTGTTTAGTTTTTTGGCCCATTTTTTGATTGGGTCGTTTATTTTTCTGGAATTGAGCTGCATGAGCTGCTTGTATATTTTTGAGATTAATTCTTTGTCAGTTACTTCCCTGGTGGCTCAGATGGTAAAACATCTGTCTACAATGCAGGAGACCCAGGTTCAACACCTGGGTTGGGAAGATCCTCTGGAGAAGGAAATGGCAACCCACTCCGGTACTCTTGCCTGGAAAATCCCATGGAGGGAGGAGCGTGATAGGCTACAGTCCATGGGGTTGCAAAAAGTCGGACATGATTGAGTGACTTCACTATTACTTTGTCAGTTGCTTCATTTCCTATTATTTTCTCCAATTCTGAAGTCTGTCTTTTCACCTTGCTTATAGTTTCTTTAGTTGTGCAAAAGCTTTTATGTTTAATTAGGTCCCATTTGTTTATTTTTGCTTTTGTTTCCATTACTCTGGGAGGTGGGTCAGAGAGGATCTTGCTGTGATTTATGTCAGAGAGTGTTTTGCCTATGTTTTCCTCTAGGCATTTTATAGTTTCTGGTCTTAAATTTAGATCTTTAATCCATTTTGAGTTTATTTTTTTGTATGGTGTTAGAAAGTGTTCTAGTTTTCTTCTTTTACAATTAGTTGACCTCTTTTCTCAGCACCACTTGTTAAAGAGATCGTCTTTTCTCCATTGTATATTCTTGCCTCCTTTGTCAAAGATGAGGTGTCCATAGGTGTGTGGATTTATCTCGGGGTTTTCTATTTTGTTCCATTGATCTACATTTCTGTCTTTGTGCCAGTACCATACTGTATTGATGACTGTAGCTTTGTAATATAGCCTGAAGTCAGGCAGGTTGATTCCTCCAGTTCCCTTCTTCTTTCTCAAGATTGCTTTGGGTATTCGAGGTTTTTTGTATTTCCATACAAATTGTAAAATTATTTGTTCTAGTTCTATGAAAAATACCATTGCTGGCTTGATAGAGATTGCATTCAATCTATAGATTGCTTTGAGTAATGTACTCATTTTCACTATATTGATTCTTCTGATCCATGAACACAATCTATTTCTGCATCTATTTGTGTCAACTTTGCTTTCTTTCACCGTGTTTTATAGTTTTCTATATGTAGGTCTTTTGTTTCTTTAGGTAGATTTATTCCTAAGTATTTTATTCATCACAATGGTAAATAGAATTGTTTCCTTAATTTCTCTTTCTGTTTTCTCATTGTTTGTGTATAAGAATGCAAGGGATTTCTCTGTGTTAATTTTATATCCTGCAACCTTACTATATTTATTGATCAGCTCTAGTAATTTTCTGGTGGAGTCTCTAGGGTTTTCTATGTAGAGGATCATGCCACTGCAAACAATGAGAGTTTTACTTCTTCTTTTCCAATCTGGATTGTTTTTATTTCTTTTTCTTCTCTGATTGCTGTGGCTAAAAATTCCAAAAATATGATGAATAGTAGTGGTGAGAGTGGGCGCCCTTGTCTTGCCCCTGAGTTTCAGGGAAATGCTTTCAATTTTTCACCATTTAGGATAATGCTTGCTGCGGGTTTGTTATATATGGCTTTTATTATGTTGAAATGTGTTCTTTCTATGTCTGCTTTCTGGAGGGTTTGTATCATAAATGGATGTTGAATTTTGTCAAAGGCTTTCTCTGCACCTATTGAGATAAACATATGGTTTTATCTTTCAATTTGTTAATGTAGTGTATCACATTGGTTGATTTGCGAATATTGAAGAATCTTGCATCCCTGGAATAAAGCCCACTCAGTCATGATGTATCATCTTTTAAATATGTTGTGGATTCTCTTTGCTAGAATTTTGTTGAGGAATTTTACATCTATGTTCATCAGTGATATTGGCCTGTAGTTTTCTTTTTTTGTGTGTAGCATCTTTGTTTGGTTTTGGTATTAGGGCGATGGTGGCCTCAGAGAATGAGTTAGGCAGTTTACCATCCTTTGCAATTTTCTGAAAGAGTTTGAGTAGGATAGGTGTTAGCTCTTCTATAAATTTTTGGTAGAATTCAGCTGTGAAGCCATCTGGTCCTGGGCTTTTGTTTGTTGAAAGATTTTTGATTATGGTTTTGATTTCTGTGCTTGTGGTGGGTCTGTTAAGGTTTTCTATTTCTTCCTGGTGCAGTTTTGGAAGGTTATACTTTTCTATGAATTCATCCATTTCTTCCAAGTTGTTCATTTTGTTGTCATATAATTGCTGATAGTAGTCTCTTATGATCCTTTGTATTACCATGCTGTCTGTTATGATTTCTCCATTTTCATTTCTAATTTTGTAGATTTAATTCTTCTCCCTTTTTTCCTTGATGAATCTAGCTAATGGTTTGTCTATTTCATTTATCTTCTCAAAGAACCAGCTTTTAGTTTTGTTGATTTTTGCTGTAATCTCCTTTGTTTTCTTTTTCATTTATTCCCTAATTTTTATGATTTCTTTCCTTCTACTAACCCTGGGGTTCTTCATTTCTTTTTCTTTTTTCTTTTTTCTATATGCTTTAGGTGTAAAGTTAGGCCATTTATTTGATTTTTCTCTTGTTTCTTGAGTTAGGCTTGTATTGCTATGAACTTTCCCCTTAGCACTGTTTTTACTGAATCCCATAGGTTTGTGGTTGTCGTGTTTTCATTTTCCTATGTTTCTTTGCATATTTTGATTTCTTTTTTTGTTTTTTCTGTGATTTGTTGGTTATTCAGAAGCGCATAGTTTAGCCCCATGTTTGTATTTTTAAAAGCTTTTTTCCTGTAACTGACATCTAATCTTACTACATTGTGCTCAGAAAAGATGCTTGAAATGATTTCAATTTTTTTGAATTTACCCAAGCTAGATTTATGGCCCAGGATGTGATCTATCCTGGAGAATGTTCTGTGTGCACTTGAGAAAAAGGTGAAATTCATTGTTTTGGGGTAAATGTCCTATAGATCTCAATTAGGTCTAACTGGTCCATTGTATCATTTAAAGTTTGTATTTCCTTGCTAATTTTCTGTTTGATTGATCTATCCATAGGTATGAGTGGGGTATCAAAGTCTCCCACTATTATTGTGTTACTGTTAATTTCCCCTTTCATACTTGTCAGTATTTGCCTTATATTTTGTGGTGCTCCTATATTGGGTGCATATATATTTATAATTGTTATATCTTCTTTTTGGATTGATCCTTTGATCATTATGTACTGTCCTTCTTTGTCTCTTTTTATGACCTTTATTTCAAAGTCTATTTTATCTGATATGAGTATTGCTACTCCTGCTTTCTTTTGATTTCCATTTGCATGAAGTATCTTTTTCCAGCCCTTCACTTTCAGTCTGTATGTGTCCCTTGGCTTGAGGTGGGTCTCTTGTACACAACATATATAGGGGTCTTGTTTTTGTTCAATCTAGCCAATCTTTGTCCTTTGGTTAGGGCATTCAACCCATTTATATTTAAGGTAATTATTGATAAGTATGATCCCATTGCCAATTAATTTGTTGATTTAGGTTCGAGTTTATAAACCTTTTCTGTGTTTCCTGTCTAGAGAAGTCCTTTAGCATTTGTTGAAGAGCTGGTTTGGTGGTGCTGAATTCTCTCAGTTTTTGCTTGTCTGTAAAACTTTTGATTTCTCCTTCATATTTGAATGAGATCTTTGCTGGGTATAGTAATCTGGATTGTAGGTTCTTCTCTTTCATCACTTTAAGTATGTCCTGCAATTCCCTTCTGGCCTAAAGAGTTTCTATTGAAAGATCAGCTGTTATCCTTGTGGGGATCCCCTTATGAGTTATTTGTTGCTTTTCCCTTGCTACTTTCAATGTATGCTCTTTACATTTGATCTTCATTAACTTGATTAATATGTGTCTTGAGGTGTTTTGCCTTGGGTTTATCCTGTTTGGGACTCTTCGGGTTTCTTGGATTCGTGTGGCTATTTCCTTCCCCATTTTAGGGACGTTTTCAACTATTACCTCCTCAAGTGTTTTCTCATGCCCTTTCTGTCTTCTTCTTCTGGGACTCCTATGATTCCAATGTTTAGGAATTTAACATTGTCCCAGAGGTCTTGGAGGTTGTCTGCATTTCTTTTAATTCTTTTTTCTTCTCTCCTTCATTTATTTGCATCATTCTATCTTTCACCTTGCTTATCCTATCTTCTGCTTCAGTTACTCTACTCTTGGTTCCCTCCAGACTGCTTTTGAACTAGGTTATTGCATTATTCATTACTGATTGACTCTTTTTTATTTCTTCTAAGTCCTTGTTAAACATTTCTTGCATCTCAATCCTTGTCTCTGGTCTACTTACCTGTAACTCCATTTTGTTTTCAAGATTTTGGATCATCTTTGCTATCATTATCCTGAATGTTTTTCAGGTAGACTCCTTATCTTCTCCTCTTTTGTTTGGTTTGGTGGGCATTTATCATGCTCCTTTACCTGTTGAATATTTCTCTGCCTTTTCATTTTGCTTAGATTGCTGTGTTTGGGGTGGCCTTTCTTTAGGCTGGAAGTTTGTGGTTCCTCTTTATTGTGGAGCTTGCTCCCTGTGGGTGGGCTTGGACTAGTGGCTTGTCAAGGTTTCGTGGTTAGGGGAGCTTGCATCTGTGTTCTGCTAGGTGAAGCTGATCTCTTCACTCTGGAGTGCAATGAAATGTCCAGTAGTGAGTTTTGAGGTGTCTATGGGTTTGGCATGGCTATGGACAGCTTGTATTTTAATGCTCAGGGCTGTGTTCCTGCGTTTCTGGAGAATTAGTGTGGTATGTCTTGCTTTGGAACTTGTTGGCTCTTGGCCAACATCTTGGAAGATGATTTCATTGTAAGTATGGAGGATTTTGGATGAGTTCTTGTCTATTAATGTTCCTTGGAATCAGGAGTTCTCTGCTGCTCTCAAGTTTTGGATTTAAGCCTCCTGCCTCTGTCTTTCAGTCTTATTCTTACAGCAACCTCAAGACTTCTCCATCCATACTGCACAGATGATAAAACATCTAGGTTAATGGTGAAAAGATTCTCCACAGTGTGGAACACCCAGAGAGGTTCACAGAGTTATATGGAGAAGAAAAGAAGGAGGAGGGAGATAGAAGTGACCAGGAGGAGAAGAGGGGGAGTCAAAAGGGGAGGGAGCAATCTAGCCAATATTCAATACCCATGTGCTCTCCATGGTCCAGAATACCCAGGAAGTTTCAGGGAGTTACACAGAGAAGAGAAGAGGGAGGAAGGAGATAGAGGTGACCAGAAGAAGATGAGGGGGAGTCAAAAGGCGAGAGACAAATCTAGCCAGTAATCAGTTCCCTACGTGTTCTCCACAGCCCAGAACACCCAGAGAGATTCACAGAGTTAAGAAGAGAAGAGAAGGGGGAGGGAGGAGATATAGGTGACATGTGGGAGAAAAGGGAGAGTCAAAAGTAGAGAGAGCAATCAAGCCAGTAATCACACCCCTAAGTGAAAATGGATAGTGAAGATTAGATTCTTAAAAGTACAAAATTGATAATGAATACCAAGAAGCAAAGATTAAAAATCTAAAGTAGACGTTAGACTCTCAAAAATACAATATTAAAAATACAAAACAAAATCAATCACAAAAATGATAATATATATATATATAATTTGCTTTAAAAATACAATCTTTTTTTACAAAGTAGATTATAGTAGGTAGATTACTAGTAGATTATAAAAATGAAAACTAAAGGAGTAACAAAGAACTTAAAAAGAAAATAATTAAAAAATGATAATAGTAAAAAGATATATATAAGAATTTATGTGGAGCTGTTGAGGGCAGTGTGGGGTCAGTTCAGTTTCAGATAGTTCCTTGTTCCAGCTTACAGTTCTTCTCAAGGTCTATAGGCCCCTTACAATGCTTAGTCAATGTTAACTACAGGGTTTTAAAGTGGTTCCCTCTTCTTTGTTTATTTTAGTTTCCTCTGTTTGCAAGTCTCTTCAGTGTCTAATTTCTATCCTGAAACAAGGGGGTGAAGGTGGTCACTTATTTAGCCTCACTTGTTCAGCTGTGTTGTGGGGTGAGGGGACACTGCAAACAAATATCACTGGTGTGTGGGGGGAGTACTTGTAGTGTATGGACCACACTGGGTTTTCCCCAGCTCACAGCAGTGTGTTCTTTCCCGGTCTATATTTCTCAGGCTTCAGACTGCTCTACAGGGGAACTGTCCAAAGCAGGCCCTACATTTTGTGCACTTCCCAGGTCTAAGCTGCTCAGGTTCAGGTTCTTGGGTACTACACAAGGGCACAGATTCGGTTGAGTGTGTGTTTTGTGCCCTTCCCAGGTCCAGGCAGCTCAGGCGACCAGGTGCTTGGTGAACACATTGTCCCAGGTGGGCCATGCAACATAATCACCTCCCTGGTCCCAGCTGCTTTGTTTTCAGGGTACACCATGAGAGTACCATCTCAGGTGTGCCGTCTGTCTCCTCCAGGGAGCTGATCTCTGACTGTGACCCTCCTGGCAGATGTCAACCATCCAGGATCCCAGAAAGACTTGGTCAGCAACTGGGAGCTTGCTCACAATCTGGTGGAAGATGCTGGTCTCTGGAGCCGAGATTGCCCCTTACCTTCTGGGCTGTTGCACGCCTGCCTCTCTGCGTCCAGTGTGGGGAGGAGCCAGTACACAGCTGGCTAGCTCTCCTTTGGTATTCACTCAATCCTTTCTTCTGTGAGAGTGCCAGGATGCATTAGGTTAGAACATTCCATGGGAAAGTTCTCTCTCTCTCTTTTTTATTTTTATTTTTTTCTTCTGGCTATCCCACAGTTTGGGTTGCTATCTCATGCTAACTCCCTCAGATAGCCCTAAGGGCATTTAGGTCCAGTTCTTACCCTAAGCATGCAACCTGTGCCTCCCTGTCCAACCCCCTCTCGCTAGTGGTGGATGTGAGGATCTGGACTACTTCTCTACTGTGAGTGTAGTTAGGCACGTATTCTGCGGGATTTTTCTTTTTTCCTTCTGGTTATGTTGCCTTCAACAACATGAGAGGACTCTTCACATGAAAATCACTAGATGGTCAACAATGAAATCAGAATGATTATACTGTTTGCAGCCAAAGGTGGAGAAGCTCAATACAGTCAATAACAACAAGACGGGAGCTGTCAGACTTAAATTGAAGAAAATAGGGAAAACCACTAGACCATTCAGGTATGACCTAAATCAAATCCCATACGATTATACAGTGGAAGTGAGAAATAGATTTAAGGGATTAGATCTGATAGACAGAGTGCCTGAAGAACTGTGGATGGAGGTTCGTGACATTTTACAAGAGACAGGGAGCAACAACATTCCCAAGGGGAAAAAAATGCAAAAAAGCAAAATGGATGTCTGAGGAAGCCTTACAAATAGCTGAGAAAAGAAGAGAAGCAAAAAGCAAAGTAGAAAAGGAAAGATATATCCATTTGAATGCAGAGTTCGAAAGAATGGCAAGGAGAGATAAGAAAGCCTTCCTCAGTGATCAATGCAAAGAAATAGAGGAAAACAGAATGGGAAAGACTAGAGATCACTTCAAGAAAATTAGAGATACCAAGGGAACATTTCATGCAAAGATGGGCTCAATGAAGGACAGAAATGGTATGGACGTAACAGAAGCAGAAGATATTAAGAAGAGGTGGCAAGAATACACAAAAGAACTATACAAAAAAGATCTTCATGACGCCAGATAATCACGACAGTGTGATCACTCACCTAGAGCCAGATATCCTGGAATGTGAAGTCAAATGGGTCTTAGGAAGCATCACTATGAACAAAGCTAGTGGAGGTGATAGAATTCCAGTTGAGCTATTTCAAATCCTGAAAGATGATGCTGTGAAAGTGTTGCACTCAATATGCCAGCAAATTTGGAAAACTCAGCAGTGGTCACAGGATTGGAAAAGGTCAGTTTTCATTCCAATCCCAAACAACGGTAATGCCAAAGAATGCTCAAACTACTGCACAATTGCACTCATCTCACACTCTAGTAAAGTAATGCTCAAAATTCTCCAAGCCAGGCTTCAGCAATACATGAACCGTGAACTTCCAAATGTTCAAGCTGGTTTTAGAAAAGGCAGAGGAACCAGAGATCAAATTGCCAACATCCTCTGGATCATGGAAAAAGCAAGAGAGTTCCAGAAAAACATCTATTTCTGCTTTCTTGACTATGCCAAAGCCTTTGACTGTGTGGATCACAATCAACTGTGGAAAATTCTGAAAGAGATGGGAATACCAGACCACCTGACCTGCCTCTTGAGAAACCTATATGCAGGTCAGGTGGTCTGGTATTCCCATCTCTTTCAGAATTTTCC
>NW_024070201.1:46168487-46275471 GCF_014754425.2 Oryx dammah | reverse complement strand
AAAATCACTGTAGATGGTGACTGCAGCCATGAAATTAAAAGACACTTACACCTTGGAAGAAAAGTTATGACCAACTTAGACAGCATATTAAAAAGCAGAGACATTACTTTGCCAACAAAGGTCTGTCTAGTCAAGGCTATGGTTTTTCCAGTGGTCATGTATGGATGTGAGTTGGACTGTGAAGAAGGCTGAGCGCTGAAGAATTGATGCTTTTGAACTGTGGTGTTGGAGAAGACTCTTGAGAGTCCCTTGGACTGCAAGGAGATCCAATCAGTCCATTCTGAAGGAGATCAGCCCTGGGATTTCTTTGGAAGAAATGATGCTAAAGCTGAAACTCCAGTACTTTGGCCACCTCATGCGAAGAACTGACTCATTGAAAAAGCCTCTGATGCTGGGAGCGATTGGGGGCAGGAGGAGAAGGGGTCGACAGAGGATGAGGTGGCTGGATGGCATCACCAGCTCGAAGCACATGAGTTTGGGTGAACTCCCGGAGTTGGTGATGGACAGGGAGGCCTGGCGTGCTGTAATTCATGGTGTCGCAAAGAGTCGGACATGACTGAGGGACTAGACTGAACTGAACTGATATGTGTTCTGAATGCTAGATCCTTTTCAGATCTGTAATTTGCATGTATTTTCTTCTAATCTTTGATTTGTCTTTTTCTTGCTACTATTCTTTGATATAAAAGAAACCTGTTTGCTTTTGAATTTTGATAAAGTTCAATTTATTTTTCTTCTTTTTATCCTCAAGCAGTATTTTCATATCTAATAAGCTACTGCCAAATCTAAGGTCATGAAATTTACCTCTCTTTTTTTGTGTAATTGGTTTATTGTTTTAGCTTATATTTAAGTATTTGATCTAGTGTAAATTTTTGTATGTGCTGTGAGGTCAAGATCCAAATTCACTCTTTTGCATGTGGGGATCCTGCCATCCCAGCATTATCTGTTGGAGACAACACTTGCCTCATAAAAAGGTCTTGGGGCTAGAGTCTAACAAATATACCTTAGATGTATGAGTTTATTTCTATGCGTTTAATTCTACACCATAAGTGCCTATCGTCATGCCAATATTGCATCTTTTTTCTTATCATGGCTTTGTACTAAGTTTTAGAATTAGGACATGTGAGTCATCCAATTTTATTCTGTTTTCAGATTGTTTCACCAATTTACATTTTCTTGAAACTGTAGGAATTGCATTGAATTTTGGATAATATTGTCATTTTAATAATATTGTCTTATAATTCATAAACATGGGAAGTCTTTCCATTTGGATAGGTTTTTTTAAATTCTTTTCATAACTTTTTGGTCATCAGTGCATAAATTTTATGCTTCCTTAGTATAAAAGACATTACCCGATTACATTACCTCTTTTACATATAAACATATAGACATTACCCCATTTATATATATTGTGATTACTCTCTGGAAGGACTGACTTCTGTCATTTTGCTGTTTGCTTGGCTAGTATGTTTCTTATCTTTTTAAATGAGCAAATAACTTTTGTAGGTATGCTCCAAAGAATAATAATACAAATAGCCAATAAATACATAAAATGACTAATATTGTTCATCATTTGGCAAACGTCAACCAAAACCAAAATAAGATAACAATACACCCACTAGAATGGATACAATAACTAAAAATATATAAAATGGCAAGAGTTAGCCAGGATGTAGATACACTGAAGCTTTCATACATTGCTGGTGAGAATGTAGAAAGCTGTGACCACTGTGGAAAATAATGTGGCAGGTTTTCAGAAGCTGCATATAAAATTACTGAGTGGTGTAGCCACTCAGTGTTTAAGTATTGAATCAAAATAATTGAAAACAGGTGTTATAACAAATATTATTTTGGTACATATATAATCATTTATATGATAATTCATAAGATCTCTTGTAGCATCATTTACCAAAAAGTACAAAGAAGCTACATGTCCATCAGCTGCTGAATGGATAAAGAAAATGAAGCATATCCATAAGATGGATCATTATTCAGCCAGGAAAAGAAATGAAATACTTATACATGCTGCAGCATAAATGTATTTTGAAATAATTATGCCAGGGAAAAAATTCAGACACAAAGGATATGTATTACATCATTTCATTTCTATGAAATGTCTATAATAGGTGAATCCATAGAAATATAAAGAAAATAGCTGTTGCTAGGAGCTGAGGAATGGGGCAATCATAAGCGACTGTTTAGTAGGATTTCTTTCTGAGATAGTGAAAATGTTCTGAAATTATATAGCAATGATGTTTGAATTGCATTGTGAGTGTACTTTAAACCACTCAGTTGTACAACTTAAATGGTTAAAATTATTAATTTTATGTTGTGTGAATTTAATTTAAAAAAGAAGTTCAAAAGTTCAGTGCTAAAATATTCTTTAAATATATATCTATTCTTTTATTTCCTGTGAAATAAAAGTAACTTCACAGAAGAGGAAAATTGTGGAAAAAATTGTTAAATACATACTATGAACTTTTATTCAACCAGGAGGTCCAACCAGTCCATCATAAAGGAGATCAGTCCTAGGTGTTCATTGGAAGGACTGATGCTAAAGCTGAAACCCCAATACTATGGCCACCTCATGCTAAGAGTTGACTCATTGGAAAAGACCCTGATGCTGGGAGGGATTGGAGCAGGAGGAGAAAAGGATTACAGAGGATGAGATAGCTGGATGGCATCATTGACTTGATGGACATGAGTCTGAGTGAACTCTGGGATTTGGTGATGGACAGGGAGGCCTGGCGTGCTGCGATTCATGGGGTGGCAAAGAGTTGGACACGACTGAGTGACTGAACTGGAGAAGAAAATGTCAACCCACTTCAGTAATCTTTTTTAAATTTATTTTTGATTGGAGAATAACTGCTTTACAATATTTTGTTGGTTTCTGCCATACATCCACATAAGTCAGCCATAGGTATACATATGTCCCCTGCCTCTTGAACCTCCTCCCACCTCCCACCCAATTCTACCTCTCTAGGTTGTCACAGAGCATTAGGTTTGAGCTCCCTGCATCACAGATCAAATTCCCACTGGCTAACTATTTTACATATGGTAACATATATTTTTCAATATCACTCTCCCAATTCATCCCACACTCTTCTTCCACAACTGTGTCCACAATTCTGTTCACTATGTCTGCATCTCCCCTGCTGCCCTGCATAAATGTCATCATTATCATCTTTCCAGATTCCATATATATGCATTAGTGTATGATATTTGTTTTGCTCTTTCTGACTTACTTCACTGTGTATAATAGTCTAAGTTTATCCACTTCATCAGAACAGACTCAAATGTGTTCTTTTTATGGTTGAGAAATATTTCATTGTATCTATGTGTCACAACTACTTTATCCATTCATCTGTCAATGGACATCTAAGTTGCTTCCATGTACTAGATATTGTAAATAGTGCTGTAACGAACACTGGGGTAGCTGTGTTTATTTCAATTATCATTTCCTCAAGATATATGCCAAGCAGTGGGATTGTGGGTCTTGTGTTTTAGGGTCTTAAGTTTTATCTTTTAAGTTTTATTCCTAGTTTTTTTTTTTTTTTTAAGGAATTGCCATACTATTCTCCATAGTGTCTGTACCAATTTACTTTCCCACCAACAGTGCAAGAGAGTTCACTTTTCTCTACACCCTCTCCAGCATTTATTATTTGTAGATTTTTTGACGATGGCCATTCTGACTGTTGTGAGGTGATACCTTATTGTAGTTTTGAATTGCATTTCTCTAATAATGAGTGATGTTTAGCATCTTTTCATATGTTTATAACCATCTATGTCTCCTTTGGAGAAAGGTCTGTTTAGGTCTTCTGCCTCTTTTTGATTGAGCTATTTGTTTTCCTGATGTTGAACTGTATGAACTGCTTATATATTCTGGAGATTAATCATTTGTCAGTTGTTTCTTTTGCAATTATTTTCTCACTTTCTGAGGGTTGTCTTTTAATCTGGTTTATTGTTTCCTTTGCTGTTCAGAAGCTTTTAAGTTTAATTAAATCCCTTTTGTATATTTTCATTTTTATTTCCATTATTCTAGGATGTGGGTCATAGAGGATCTTGCTCTGATTATGTTAAAGAGTGTACTGCCTATGTTTTCTTCCAAGCTCTTTATAGTTTCTGGCCTTATGTTTAAATGTTCTATTTTAATTCTATTACATGTAGCTATCCAGTTTTCCCAGCACTACTTATTTAAAAGGTTGTCTTTTCTCCATTTTATATACTTGCCTCCTTTGTCAAAGATAATGATGATTTTAGCTGGGAAATCCTGTGGACAAAGGAGCCTGGCGGGGTATAGTCCATGGGATCTCTAACTGTCAGACACAACTTAGCAGCTAAACAACAGCAACAAACAAATCAAGCTTTAGGTCAAAGACCATTCATCTTTCCTTTTTGTAAAAAATCCTGATCCCCTCCAAAATTTTGCTTAGTTGCCATTTCCTGACTACTTCTTTATTACTTTGAGTTTATAGTAACACAATATAAGTCTTTGAAAAGCACTCTTATGAAGTAGTTTGCCATGTATTGCTTTGCTATTTTCAAAACAAGTCACTTTTTACAATACCTAAACTGTCTTCCTTTGATGCGAATGTGTACATGCCAAGTTGCTTCGGTTGTGTCCAATTCTCTTAAAGACCCTGTGGACTGTACCCTGCCATGCTCTTCTGTCCATGTATTTGATGTGAATACATAAAGGTAAAATGGGATGTAGCTAGGAAATACAATAAGGAACATTTGAAATCTTAGGTTTATTCACTATTTTAAACAATGCTAAATGCTGATATAATCTTATGATGACTAGCAGTTTACTTTGGGAAGAATATTTAACAAAAAAGTGTAAATATGATGCCAAATATGAGGCATCATAAAAATGAGAAGGCTTAATTCAGCATTCACATATATGGTATGATTTCCACTGTCCTACTATTCACTGTCAAGAATGCTGACAACCAGTCACATATTCTTACAGGAATAAATTGGTGGATTATATTCAGGAAAAACTGAAAGTCCATGAGAGAAGATCACTTCCAACTAAGAATTACTACAATGAAGAAAAGAACACTCCAAGTAAATACTATCAGTAGATGAATCTCAGTAATTACATAGCTTCAAATCCACTTTCTAAAGGCTTTTGATTAGTGTCGGGTAACAGTAAACCACTGCAAGACATTTAAGAAAGAGTTCCAAAATTAAAAAACAATGCATGCTGCTAAAATAAATGATTGATACTTAGAAGTTATAACAATATATGATGCAACATACATATGTATGTAAATACATAACTTTTATTTACCTTTCTTGGTTATGTTAAAAGTCAATGAAATACTATTACATGGTTTAAGATTAAGTCCACCGAGTCCATATTAATATTTTTTCTGTAGATAGTATAATTTTGAACCATCTAGTATTAAAATATCATGCCTTTATATCATGTATTTAATATTTTAAAAATTCAAAGAAAAGATAACAAACAGCTAGAAAAAGATCACAAAATATTCTTTGTTCAGTTTTTAAATTAAAATATTAATAAAAGATGAAATCAAGTATGCCTTAGATATGGTGTCAGTGATTTTAACAGGTTGTCTGTCAAAACATTTATCTCAGCTTCATTGTTTTATATTTTGATGTCTGCTTTATTGAGTATAGTGTGACTGTTTGGACTCCTCCAAGAAGAAAAACTCTGTCCAAATAAGGGAAAGTTGCTTAAAACCAGAATCAACTGGATTCAAAAATAGAAATTTCCCAACCATATTTGTATATTTCATAGTTGCTGCTGCTGCTAAGTCACTTGGCATTAAATAGCTTATCAGTATTTGCAGAAGTCAGCTTTTTCACACACACAAAATTATATACTAACCTACCTCATATATTTTAACAAAAATTAAATGATATTCATGAGTATTTCACAAATGTTCATGTATTTGATAAAAACGGTTGTTGGGTTTTTTTTTTTTTTTTAAATATATAGGTGTGTGTTAACTTAAAATGTTACCCCAGGCCTTTGTATGTTTAATGATGTGTTTTATATCTTTATAAATAAAGAACTCGAACAGAGATTTCTCTAAAGAAGATGTGGATGGCCAACAAATACATGAAAAGATTTCAACGTAACTAAATTCAAATCAAAACCACAAAGATAATAATGTATAACCTAAAAAGCTTTTTTCATAAATAGTGTAGATATTGGCAATTTTGTGGAAACATTAGAGTTATTGTACATTGCTGCAGGGTATGTAAAAAATCACACAGGAGCTGTGGAAAACAGTTTAGCAATTACTTGTTTTGAACACAGTTACTATATGACTCAGAAAATCAACCCTTAAGCTTATAACCAGACAATTGGACACAAATGTAAAAACAACTTATACACAAATGTTTATCCTATCAGTATTAAATTTAAAAAGCAGAAAGAAGCCAAATATCATTGAATGTTAGTTGAGTGAATAAACAGAACTAAGCATATCTGTATCAGGCATTTTTAGTCGTTCATAAAATGATGAAATGCTGGTACATGCTCTTACATATATGAAATTTGAAAACACTATGCTAAATTTAAAAAGAAAGACAAAAATGGCTACATGTTGTCTGACTTCAATTACATGAAATCTCCAAAATAGGTAATCATTAAACCAAAGGCAAATTTGTTTTGGCAAGAACTAGATGGACAGGCCAAGAAGAAGTGACTGATAAATGGCTACAGATAGTTCCTTTGTAACAATGGGAATGTTCTGAAATTATATAGTACTGATGTTTGCACAGCATTTTGAATGTACTAAAAGGCAATCAATTGCACATTTTTAAGTGATTTAAGTAGTTATTTTATAGCATGTGAATTTCACTTCAATCAAAAATGATTTATTATTTTTATATTTCAGTATAAAAACATTACACCATCTCTGTCTGTCTGTCTCTCTATATATATATATAGTTAAAATCATTTTAACTATTTATCACATAGCAGCAATTTAAAATTGTAGAATTTATGTTTCAGTATGGTATTATTCAAATTTTTTATCAAACATATATATAGAAAATGCATATTAGACAATCTATCAACAGTTACCTCTAGATTATAGAAATTAAAGGGTTTGATTTATCTATTTCTAAAATCATTTTTTCCAATTAATAAAAAATATAGGAATCAATTTTAATATCTAATTAATGAAAACAACTAGAATCAGTTGTGTATCATTATTATTTTTTATATTATCACCACCATCATTATTATCCCAAAAACTGGGCATCAAAATATTACTAGCATAATTAGTCTGAACTATTGACTGAAGTTCTTCAATGTTCATCATCTTCCTTACTTGAAAGAAAACTGAAATGATAAAAGGATATGGCAAAACCAATACAGTATTGCAAAGCAAAATAAAGTAAAAATAAAAATTAAAAAAAGATTAAGATTAAACCTCTCTTAAATTAGAATTTTACATAATTTTAGTGAAACTGTGAACAAGCCTCATATCTAATATCTGACTGGTATCTTAATTAATATGTTAATAAAGACATAGATTAATTCTAAAAAAAAACAAAGGATATAGGAATGTGTGTGATTAAAACTTTCTGAACATCCACACAAGGAAACAAGCAGAACTCTTTAATAAATATTAAATCTATAATATTTATTAAAATTAGGTTGCATTCATTCTCATTCTCCTGTACACATTCCTCACATTCAAGCACACGAATTAGATATGTTCAGATAAATTTGTTCTTCACGTGTTATCTCATAGACTGTGGGTGGAAACTCCTACTCTTCCTTCTCCAGTAGAATTCTCATACCAGCACCTGTATTTCAAGTGCTTTGCAAGACCCTCTTGGGATATATATCATATTTCTAAAAATATTCAGTTCAACAGTACAAATATCAAGGGATTTAGAATTTGAGGACTGTGAACGTACATATATATTGTAGATTCGTGATTTTTTTTTTTTTTTTTGGCCAGAATCCTGAACACTTGGACCAGATTGCATTCAGCTCATTGTTTTACTATCCAGAAACTAAGGTAATAAAGGACATGGAAAAGTGAGAGTGGAGGCAGATTTTGTTTTTTCACTCTATAGGCAGTGAAAGTGGCTTCCCAGGAGGTGCAAGTGGTAAAGAATCTGTCTGCTAATGCAGGAGACTCAAGAGTTGGGGATTGTATTCCTGGGTAGGGAAGATCCCGTGGAGAAGGAAATGGCAACCCACTCCAGTATTTCTTGCTTGGAAAATTCCATGGACAGAGGAGCCTGGCAGGCCACAGTCCATCAGGTTGCCCCGAGTGGGACATGACTGAGCACACACACACACACACACACAGGCAGTGAAAAATGTGGAGAGGGCTTTTGAATGTACAGAATTGATTATTATATCTACATAACTTCAGGTGTGATTCCATCTACCCATTTGAAGAGAGGAATATTATGAAATACTGGATTTTCATCTCAAAATATTTATTTCTCCAATTCTCAGGTTGCAATACAGTGTAACTTTCCATGATTATTATGAATAATTATTCTAAGAAAATACAATCCTTTGATTCTGTTGTGGTGGATGTCAGATATGAATCGTCCACATGACTAGAAGAGATAGGAAAATAGCAAGAGAATGGTTCTTGATCACGGGTCACAACTATCTGCTCTTCACCTATCCCCCCACTGCTCTCAGAATAAGAATCTGATTTCTTTTCTTTAGTCCTAGAGACACTTATTTGTGACTGTGTTTCATCCAGAATGGGGCTTCCCCCAAAGCTCAGTAGGTAAAGAATCTGACTACAGTGCAGGAGATACAGGAGACGCAGGTTTGATCCTTGGGTCAGGAAGATCCCCGGGAGAAGGAACTGGCAACCCACTTCCCTGGTGGCTCAGACAGTAAAGCGTCCACCCACAATGCGGGAGACCCGGGTTCGATCCCTGGGTTGGCAAAATCTCCTGGAGAAAGAAATGGCAACCCACTCCAGTATTCTTGCCTGGAAAATTCCATGGACTGAGGAGCCTGGTAGGCTACCGTCCATGGGGTCACAAAAAGTCCTCACGACTGAGCGGCTTCACTTTCGCTTTTCTAGTATTCTTGCCTGAAAAATCCCATGGACAGAGGGGTCTGGCAGGCTGTAGTCCAAAGGGTGGCAAAGAGTCGAACACGATTGAGTGACTAAACACATACATACACACAACCTTGGGTAATGGTGTCTTGGGCTTTCTGCCTCACAATAATGCCTTGTGCTATGCATTTCATCCATATTAGACAGGAAAACATTCTTTGAGGAACAAACTTTATGTTAGGAAAAGAACATGGGATGTAAAATTTAGGACTGATTAGTGAGGAAACAAACGTTTTCTATGGAGTTTAGAAATGGGAATTCTCAATATTTGCTATGATAATTGAGCTTCCTGGGTGGCTCAGTGGTAATGAATTCACCTTCAATTCAGGAGCCACAGGAGACAGGATATCTATCCCTGGGTTGGGAAGATCCCCTGGAGGAGGGCCTGGCAACCCACTTCAGCATTCTTGTCTGGAGAATCCCATGGACAGAGGAGCCTGGCGGGCTATAATGTGGTCGCAAAGAGCTGGACACGACTGAAATGACTTAGCATGCATGCAGACTATGGTAATTGTACATATAAATAAGAAATCATATTCTTGTGTTAATGTAACAACTTTGATACATTAGTCTCTGATAGAATAATATGAGTCCATTTTACTTGCAGAAAATTAAGCTATAATGTACAGAAATAATTCAAATTTTGTTTGGAAAACATCTAATATAAGTATGGTGGATACTACAATATTTGATGTGAGCTTGGATCATTAACTAGGGAGTTTTACAAATGTATTGCAAATGGTACCTAAACTTTAATGTAAATAAAACCAGTTTTAGTAATCAACCTTCAGTTCAGTGCAGTCGCTCAGTCGTGTCCGACTCTGCGACCCCATGAATTGCAGCTCGCCAGGCTTCCCTGTCCATCACCAACTCCCAGAGTTCACTCAAACTCAGACCTAACAAAAAACCATGAAGGATATAAGTAGGATACTTATTTCATATTTAGAACCTATATCGTTAAGAATAGAGCACAATCAACCTCAGAGATATAGTTGCTGTTCTCAATTTATCAGTTTCTATGCTAATTTCTCAACCTCCTTTCGTTACACGTTCACATAGAGTTAACAGTTAATGATTTAAATGTTTTGAGAGGAAGAAATGCATAATGATCCTATTTTTTCAGCAGTTCTGAAAATCTGTATACACAAGTGAATTATTTATAAGACTACATTTCAAACTTTATCTTGTTCTACAGTAATCAGTTAAATATATGTAATTATACATATACATGAGTTATTACAGTTTTATTTCTTATTGAAAAATTTAAAAGAAATGTGGAAAGTATAATGGCATACAAACATTAGGAACAAATTTACAAGCCTCATGAGAAAGAAACTTGATGGCAATTTTAGTATATATAGAAACATATTCTTATATGTTAAACTCATGTTATTCTTTGTCAATAATGAAAATTCCAAGATTTTTGTTAGCCTTGTGACTGTTAGCTTAAGTCTTGTGCTGTTAAACAGGATATTGAGAATCAGTTAATAATTTGTGATTGCTTTAAATTCCCAACTTTTATGTTTTCTACCATGTATTAATCAAGTTAATATGATAATTTCAGTATATTCTATTATTTTGCTTGTGGCTAATCATAAGGAACATGGGAATGAAACAATTTGGTGCACTAAGATTTAATTACTGTGTGTAAAATGTGTCATCTATTATTTTATGAAAGTTAAAGTGTTAGTCACTCAGTCATGTCCGACTCTTTTGTGATTCCATGGACTGTAGCCTGCCAAGCTCCTCTGTCCATGGAATTCTCCAGGCAAGAATACTGCAGTGGGTTGCCATTTCCTTTTATGAAGGTGATCTTACTCCATATACTTGTTTGAGTTTCTAATTTGCCTCTTATAATATGTCTTCCTTATTTGGGAGTATGTGTTTGGTGTATTAGCATAACATTTCCTTCCAAATATCTTGTGCATTTTCAGTTTACTGTTTTCTTTGCAGTTTTTTTTTGGTGATTCATATTTATACATATATATTTCATTGCATAAGTTATGTCTATCTTCTTGGTGACCCCATGGACCTAGCCTTCCAGGCTCCTTTGTCCATAGGATCTCCCAGGCAAGAATACTGAAGTGGTTGTCATTTCCTTCTCCAGGGTTTTTCCCGACCCAGGGATGGAATTCACATCTCCTGCATTAGCAGGCTGGCCCTTTACCACTGAGTCACCAGGGCTAATCATGGAGGTTTATACATATATATTTCATTGCATAAACACTTGCATATAATCAATGGAAAATATGGTCAACATGTAGTGTTGTCTAACTGACTGAACTTAATTTACAAATCTAACATACTTGTTTTCACTGTTGACTTATTTTGTTCCATGCTCCTTTGATTTTTTTTTAATCTATTGTGCAGTGGGGAATAATTTTTTTTAAGAATTTAATTTTTCTGTTGAATTATGAAATAGACAGTATAGTTCTTTCTTCTGATGTTTCCTCTTATAGCTTCCAAAACTAATGTCTAAAATACAGTGTAATAATTCCTAAAGTCTTACAAAATCTGAGTCATTTATTCATTAACCTCTTCATTCACTCAAAAATATTTATTGATATCAAATATGTGCACATTGTCTTGGCTGACAATGCAAACATTAACATAAATACATATGTTTAAGGACTCAGATTTTGGATAAAATCTGGTGAATTCATGTTATTGATACTTTTATAATATTATGATGTTAAATGAGAAATACATTTCAATCTACTGCCAGATATACACCATACCTACAATGCCTGCATCTTTTGCAGTTAAATTAAGAAAATTCAAAGGACCGCTCCCTGTCTTCTCTGACAGAGAGCTGAGTATTCTCTTTTTTTAATTTTTATTTATTTTGGGGTCTGCTGGATCTTCATTCCTGCAAGGGTTTTTCTCTAGTTGCGATGAGCAGGGCCACTCTCTAGATGCAGTGCTCAGGTTTCTCTCTGCTGTGGCTCCTCTTGTTTTCTTACAGCACGGGCTCTAGAGCACAGGATGAACAGTGTGACACAGAGGCTTAGCTTCTCTGCAGCATGTGGGATTGAACTAGTGTCTCCTGCATTGGCAGGTGGTTTCCCTACCACTGAGCCACCAGGAAAGTTCACAGCTGAGTATTCTTAAAGAATGTGATATTTGAAGTTGGATTTGGTTGTGGTTGGGCACAAAATAGAATATAATATTGCAAAATTACAAAGCTAAAAATATTGGTGAAAATGAGTAGAAGAGCAAACAACTATAGAAGAAAGCAAGACACTGATCTAGCAGAATTCTAACCATGCATTAGACGTAACATCATTTCTCTTTTACTCTTTGAGAATTCTCTGGATCTCTTCCAAACTTTTACTTAGTTTCATTTCTACTCATATGTGTATCACTCTTTTCTCAAAAATGTGAAAGTCCCTGGGTGGGGGAGGGGGACCCATGAACTAGGAAGGTCAACAGTGAAGCAAAGAGGACCCTACAGGAGCACACAAAGTAAATCCTACCAAGTAATGATATCTGCTCATCATCTGCAGTTTCAAATCAGTTTTCCAAAAACTCTCTTTATTAACTGTGAATTAATAGTCAAAGAATGTATGACATTTGATAAATAGTTCCAATGTTAATAATAAAAGCAATGAAAACTATAAAATAAAATATTGAAATTTAGAGGTTATTAAACTGGACATGGAACAACAGACTGGTTGCAAATAGGAAAAGGAGTAGGTCAAGGCTATATAGTGTCACCCTGCTTATTTAACTTCTATGCAGAGTACATCATGAGAAACACTGGGCTGGAAGAAGCACAAGCTGGAATCAAGATTGCCAGGAGAAATATCAATAACCTCAGATATGCAGATGGCACCACCCTTATGGCAGAAAGTGAAGAGGAACTAAAAAGCCTCTTGATGAAAGTGAAAGAGGAGAGTGAAAAAGTTGGCTTAAAGCTCAACATTCAGAAAACGAAGATCATGGCATCTGGTCCCATCACTTCATGGGAAATAGATGGAGATACAGTGGAAACAGTGTCAGACTTTATTTTTTGGCTCCAAAATCACTGCAGATGGTGATGGCATCCATGAAATTAAAAGATGCTTACTCCTTGGAAGGAAAGTTATGACCAACCTAGATAGCATATTCAAAAGCAGAGATATTACTTTGCCAACAAAGATCCATCTAGTCAAGGCTATGGTTTTTCCAGTAGTCATGTATGGATGTGAGAGTTGGACTGTGGGGAAAGCTGAGCGCTGAAGAATTGACGCTTTTGAACCGTGGTGCTGGAGAAGACTCTTGCGAATCCCTTGAACTGCAAGGAAATCCAATCAGTCCATCCTAAAGGAGACCAGTCCTGGGTGTTCATTGGAAGGACTGATGCTGAGGCTGAAACTCCAATACTTTGACCATCTCATGTGAAGAGTTGACTCATTGGAAGAGACTCTGATGCTGGGAGGGATTGGGGGCAGGAGGAGAAGGGGATGATAGAGGATGAGATGGTTGGATGGCATCACCGACTTGATGCACATGAGTTTGGGTGAACTCTGGGAGTTAGTGATGGACAGGGAGGCCTGGCATGCTGCGATTCATGGGGTCGCAAAGAGCCGGACATGACTAAGCGACTTAACTGAACTGAAAATAACATATATGAAGCAGAATGAGTATATTTGCATAAATATATATCTTCTTTACTATTTTTATTTTGTTATAAGTATAATGAATATCATTACTTTCTTTGAGATGAATATATTCACCAGGTGTGTGTATCCTTACTGTTTTTCTGTAGATACTACAATTACCAACCACAGAGTTTTTCAAAATTACATATCCTGATAATACATGCTAAACATTTAAACTATTGAAAGGAAACAAATAAGTAGCAATATTTAGGAGAAACTGATTATGCAAATCTCAGTTTTTAGATTAAAATGAACAAATGATTAAATTAAAAATTTGATAAATACAAAGTAATTTAATCAAGTAATTCATTTCAAATAATTTTTCTGAAGCTAAGTTTTAATTATCTGTTTTACTCTTATAGTATGATTATCTGGAGTGCTCCAAAAATCAAAACTATGTCAAGTAGAGGAAAATTACTGAAAACCAGAAACAATTGCTTTTACATTATGCTGAGATACATCAATTATTTTTCTTTTCTTTTGTTACATGATTTCATATAGGTTATTAGCAATTTTGATATCAGTTTATTCACTAAAACCAGTATATGATAAATTACTTCATATATTTTAATTAAAGTGAATAATACTCATGATTATTTCACAAAGTTTCATGACCTGGAAAAAAGTTATTATCAATATCATATAATTTAGTGTTACCTAAATATCTCCATACTCAAAAATCTTTACACTCATGCTGCTGTTACACTCATACTATATATTAATATTGTCTCTAATCATCCAACACTTTAGTAAAACCAACTCTAAGATGCCAGGCTGTGAAATTAGAGGGCTTTCATTTTGTCCGAATTCCATGATCTCCAGGCTGAAGATAGTGACCAAGGTTCCAATTTTCACTAATTTTTTTTCCTCAGTCTTGAGAAGGACAAAACAATATGAACTGCCTTATGGTATGAAGTTTGTGTTTTGATTAACTAAGCCAACAGGTAATGTTACAAAAGTTCCTGTTTAACTAGAAATATCCAATACATGTTAGTGCTGGGATGAGAATAAAAAAGACAATGACTCTGTACCACCACTACCACCAAGAATATCATGAACCCAAGTAACTCCTTTTCAAACACTGTCAGAGAAATTATTAAGAACAGTAACCTTGCATATTTTTCCTCTTAGTGAAGATGTTCCAGGATCTCAGAGATTCCAACAGCTCAAAGTTCCAGGTCTCTGAGTTCATTCTGTTGGGGTTCCCAGGCATTCACAGCTGGCAACACTGGCTATCTCTGCCCCTGGCTCTGCTCTACCTCTTAGCTCTCAGCGCCAACATCCTCATCCTGATCATCATCAATAAGGAGGCAACACTGCACCGACCCATGTACCATTTCCTGGGCATCCTGGCCATGGTAGATATGGGCATGGCTACCAACATCATGCCCAAGATTTTGGCGATCTTGTGGTTCAATGCTAAGTCTATCAGTCTCCCTGAGTGCTTTCTGCAAATGTATGTCATACATACATTTATGCTTATGGAATCAGGCATCTTTGTCTGCATGGCTATAGATAGATATGTAGCCATTTGTCGACCACTACGCTATCCATCAATAATCAACAAATCTTTTGTGGTCAAAGCCACTGTGTTCATGACAGTCAGAAACAGTCTGTCTTCTATCCCTGTGCCTGTGTTGGCTGCTCAGAGACACTACTGCTCAAAAAACCAAATCAGGCACTGTCTGTGTTCTACTCTTGGGGTCACTAGCCTATCCTGTGATGACAAGAGAATCAACAGTGTCTATCAGTTACTTCTGGCCTGGACACTCATGGGAAGTGATTTGGGTTTGATTATTATATCCTATGTTCTAATTCTTCACTCTGTGCTGAAACTGCACTCAACAGAAGCTGCATCCAAGGCTTTAAGTACTTGCACTTCCCACCTTATCCTAATCCTTTTTTTCTATACAATTCTTATTGTCCTTTCTGTCACCCATGGTGCAACAAAGACAGTTCCCCTTATCCCAGTTCTACTCAATGTACTTGAAAATCTTATTCCTCCTGCCCTCAACCCCATGGTCTATGCATTCAAGAACAAGGACCTGAGACATGGCTTATATAAATTCCTTAAGCTGAATTGCTAAGGCAGCTAACTTGGAGAGGATGCTCACCTTTGTAATATCCCCACATATATATTCATTATATCCTCCTAGGATTGTAGATGGAAGAAGAATTAAGAAACATTGACATTTTTTTTGGTTGATTTAAGTAGTCTATTGCAACTAATGATGCTTCCAAAAAAGCAGTAAAACTAATATTTGGAACCATGTTTTTCAAGAAATTTCTCTGTTATCCAAAATGATGATTCTCTCAAAAATCCAAAGGAAAGAGAAGCAGAATAAATATTTTATTTTCTTACCTAGTTGCCCTGGCTAAAACTTCCAGATCATGTGGTTAAATCAGATACCTGCCATTCTATTCTTTTTAATTAGAGCCTTTAAACCATGTACATTTGATATAATTACTGATAGGGTAGCACTTCCTCCTACCATTTGTCTATTGGATTTATGATGTGCAATTATCTTTTTAAAAAAAATCAAAGACTTGAATGGACATTTCTCTCAAGAAGATATACGATCACCGACAAGCACGTGAAAAGTGTTTAATATATGCACTCAAGAAGAAAGAGGTCAGTTAGGGCTTATATAAGTTTCTTAAGCTAGACAACAAGAGCAATTAATATGGAGAAGGTGTTCATTTTCCCAAACATATATCCATCGTATTTTCTGAGATTTTGAAATGGCAAAAGAGATAAAAACACTGACACTGGCAGTTTTTCAGTTAGCATAAGGAATTTGTTGGCCACCTCATGCGAAGAGTTGACTCATTGAAAAGACTCTGATGCTGGGAGGAATTGGGGGCAGGGGGAGAAGGGAACAACAGAGGATGAGTGGCTGGATGGCACCACTGACCCGATGGACGTGAGTCTGAGTAAACTCTGGGAGTTGGTGATGGACAGGGAGGCCTGGCGTGCTGCGATTCATGGGGTCGCAAAGAGTCAGAAACCACTGAGTGACTGAACTCAACTGAACTGAAGGAATTTGTGGTGGAAAATGAAACTTCAAAAAAAGTAGTGAAACTAATATTTGTAATCTTAGTTGTCAAGAAAGATCTTCATTTAAAGCAGAATAACACATTGATTCTCATTACTTCAAGAAATTCAAGAGATGTGCAAGTAGAATATACATTACTTTTCCAGACAAAAATGAAGAGACACAATTAAACTAAATATCTGACAGTCCTTTCTTTTTAATTAGAGAATTGAATCCAGGTACAATTTATATAGCTTCTGATAGCACAGGATTTACTTCAGCCATTTGTGCATTTTTCATCCTAATGCATTTTATATCTTTTTAAATGGACAAATAACTTGAATAGGTATTTCAATAAAGAAGATGTACAAAGCCTACAAGCATATGTAAAGATGCTCAACATTATTTTTCTTTAAACAAATTCAAATCAAAACTGCAAAAGAGACCACTATTTCCCCTAAAAGGATTTTTTAGTTTTTTTTCTTTTTTTGGTAAAATGAAATTAGCAAGTGTTGGTGATTTTAACATATCAGGGTCCTAGTACATTGCTTTAGAAATATAAAATCATGCAGGAGCTGTGGAAAACAGTTCTGGCAATTAGAAAGACACATTTGCTGTGTAACTCAAGAGTTCAACACTTAAGTGTTTACCCAAAATATTGGAAAGCTTGTATGAAAAAAGACCTTGTATATTCATATTCATAGTAGCACTACTAGAAAAAAGCTAGATAGAAGACTTCATCTATTGAAAGTTAAAACAAAACTATATATATACTTATACAAGGAGTTATTAATCATCATATAAAATGAAGTACTAATATATACTGTTATGCAAATGCTGTAGAGGATGTGGAAAAAGAAAACACCCCTGCATTGTTGGTGGGAATATAAACTGGTACAGCCATCATGAGAAACAGTAAGGACGCTCCTCAGAAAACTAAAAATAAAATTGCCATATTATTCAGCAATCCAATGCTTGGTCATACGGCCACACAAAACTCGCATCCAAGAAGATACAGGCACTGATATGTTCTTAGCAGCACCATTCACAATAGCCAAGACTATTTTACATACTTCTGGGAAACACCCAAAATAGAACCAATTTAAATGTCCATCAACAGATGTATGAATAAAGGAGATGTGGTACATATATATAATGGAGTACTATTCAGCCATAAAAAGAACAAAACAATATCACTTCTAGCAACACAGGTGGACCCAGAGATTGTCATACTGAATGAAGTAAGTCAGACAGAGAAAGACAAATCATACAATATCACTTACATGTGGAATCTAAAAAAGTGGTTAAAATGAACTTATTTACAAAAGGGAAATAGATTCATAGATATAGAATACAAATGTATGGTTTACTGGAGAGAGCAGATGGGGGGAAAGATTGAGTGGAGATTGAGTTTAGCTGGGTTTAACAGATGTAAACTATTATATATGGAATGAATAAGCAACAAGGTCCTATTGTATAGCACAGAGAATTATATGCAGTATCCTATGATAAATAATAATGGGAATGAATATTTTGAAATGTATGTATATGTATGACTGAATTTCTTTTCTATATAGCAGAAATCAATACTTTATAAATCAACTATACTTCAATCAAAATAAATTAAAATTATATGCTGTTATGGAGATGAAATTTGAAAGCATCATCTTAAGTGAAAAAGCCCAACATAAATGATTAAGAATTCTATGATTTCTTTTATATGATATATTCAGAATAGGTAAGCTCATTGAATCAGAATGCAAATTATTTATTGACAGGAGCTAGAAAACCGGGGCAATAAGTGACTGATTTCCTTTTGAGGTAACAAAAATGTTTTGGAACTATATAGTGCTGATATTTGCACAGCCCTGAATTTACTTTTCAAAGAGTAAAATAGTTAATTTAATAGTATGTGAATTTCACCTCAATAAAAAATTATGAAGTAAAAAAACACTGTGCTAAAAGTTTTCTTCTACATATAAACTTGTATCATTTTTCTGCAAAATAACATATAAATCTAAGAATGCTGCTACTGCTACTGCTGCTAAGTCACTTCAGTTGTGTCCAACTCTGTGCAAACCCATAGACGGCAGCTCACCAGGCTCCCCCGTCCCTGGGATTCTCCAGGCAAGAACACTGGAGTGGGTTGCCATTTCCTTCTCCAGTGCACGAAAGTGAAAAGTCAAAGTGAAGTCGCTCAGTCGTGTCTGACCCTCAGCGACCCCATGGACTGCAGCCTACCAGGCTTCTCCATCCATGGGATTTTCCAGGCAAGAGTACTGGAGTGGGGTGCTGTTGCCTTCTCCGGTAAATCTAAGAATGGGAAATCATTAAATAAATTGTGTAAATATGTATGATGTACTTTCATTTAGTCATAATTTTGCTGAATTGCCCTGCTGTGAATGTCCATTTAAACTTGAAGAACTTTTGTTTTAATATGACATTGTCAAACTTTTTTCAAAAATACATATAACAAATGACCCAGAGAGATGGTATGGGGAGGGAGGTTGGAGAGGGTTCAGGATTGGGAACACATGTACACTGGTGGCGGATTCATGTTGATGTATGGCAAAACCAATACAATATTGTAAAGTAAAAAAAGATAAAATAAAGTAAAATTTTAAAAAAATAATTAAAAAAGGGGAAAATTTTTGACATATATACCTTATCATGTGTAAAATAGATAACTAGCTGGAAACTGCTATATAACACAAGGAGCCCAGACCTGCCCTCTGTGACAACCAACAGGGGTTGAAATGGATAGAGGGGAAGGAGGCTTGAGAGGAAGCGTGTGTGTGTGTGTGTGTATATATATGCATATATATGCATATATATATGTGTGTATGTATATATATATATGTTAATGAATGTATATAAAGAATATATATAAAGAATAATGAGTATATCAATAATATATAATAATATAAATATTATATAATATATAATATAATGTAATAATATATTAAAATATAATATTCTATATAAAATAATAACTAATTCACATTGGTGTATGCCAGAGGCAACCACAACATTGTAAAGCAATTATCCTTGAATTTAAAAAAAGGAAAAAAATGTATCTGTTTAATAAGTCTGATCTTCTGGTGAAGTTCCTCAATGTCATAAATTCATCTTCAATGTCACTTGAAAGAAAAATAAGCAAATAAAGGGACATGAGAATATATGTGATTGAGAGTAAATTAAAAGCTTTCAAAACATTGTAAATATCTTCAGCTTGTGTCCTTGAGAAATGTATATGCAGGTCAGGAAGCAACAGTTAGAACTGGACATGGAACAACAGACTGGTTCCAAATAGCAAAAGGAGTACGTCAAGGCTGTATATTGTCACCCTGCTTATTTAACTTCTATGCAGAGTACATCATGAGAAACACTGGACTGGAAGAAGCACAGGCTGGAATCAAGATTGCTGGGGGAAATATCAAGAACCTCAGATATGCAGATGACACCACCCTTATGGCAGAAAGTGAAGAGGAGCTAAAAAGCCCCTTGATGAAAGTGAAAGTGGAGAGTGAAAAAGTTGGCTTAAAAGTCAACATTCAGAAAACAAAGATCATGGCATCTGGTCCCATCACTTCATGGGAAATAGATGGGGAAACAGTGGAAACAGTGTCAGACTTTATTTTGGGGGGCTCCAAAATCACTGTAGATGGTGATTGCAGCCATGAAATTAAAAGGCCCTTACTCCTTAGAAGGAAATTTATGACCAACCTAGGTAGCATATTCAAAAGCAAAGACATTACTTTGCCAACAAAGGTCCATCTAGTCAAGGCTATGCTTTTTCCAGTGGTCATGTATGGATGTGAGAGTTGGACTGTGAAGAAAGCTGAGCACCAAAGAATTGATGCTTTTGAAGTGTGGTGTTGGAGAAGACTCTTGAGAGTCCCTTGGACTACAAGGAGATCCAACCAGTCCATTCTAAAGGAGATGGTATGGGGAGGGATGTGGGGGGAGGGTTCAGGATGGGGAACACATGTACGCCCGTGGCGGATTCACGTTGATGTGCAGCAGAACCAATACAATATTGTAAAGTAATTAGCCTCCAATTAAAATAAATAAATTTAAATTAAAAATAATAAAGGAGATCAGTCCTGGGTGTTCTTTGGAAGGAATGATGCTAAAGCTGAAATTCCAGTACTTTGGCCACCTCATGCGAAGAGTTGACTCATTGGAAAAGACTCTGATGCTGGGAGGGATTGGGGGCAGGAGGAGAAGGGGATGACAGAGGATGAGATGGCTGGATGGCATCACCTACTCGATGGACGTGAGTTTGAGTGAACTCTGGGAGTTGGTGATGGACAGGGAGGCCTGGCGTGCTGCAGTTCATGGGGTCGCAGAGAGTCAGACACAACTGAGTGACAGAACTGAACTGAACTGTGTCCTTAAGGGCCTGACATAGAAAGTAGATAATTCTGTGTATGTTAACATTAGTAATATTCCTTAAACACTACAGTGTTCATTCTATAGCCCCTATATACACTTCTTCACACAAAGCAAACAGATGCATATAGATGTGTGTATATGAAATTATTCTCTTATTTATGTCTTATCTTATAGATGATAAGCAGAGAGCTGAATGCACTCTGGTTCAGGTGTTTAGGGTACTAGTCAAAAGATATCGCGATTCTGCAATATATGCACATGCACAATCCTCAATTTCTTAGTCTTTTGTTATTTATACTATTGAATGTGGAATTTAAAGAAAAGAGCTTCCCTGGTGGCTTAGACGGTAAAACGTCTGCTTACAATGTGGGAGACCCAGGTTTGATCCCTGGGTCAGGAAGATCCCCTGGAGAAGGAAGTGGCAACCCACTCTAGTATTCTTCCCTGGAAAATCCCATGGATGGAGGAGTCTCGTAGGCTGCAGTCCATGGAGTCGCAGAGAGTCAGACACAACTGAGCGACTTCACTTTCACTTTTCATAGATGATAAGAATGTAAACCTTCCATTTTCCTCCTCAGATAGGAGTTAGTTTAATTCCCATGAGCAGTCTGTGTACCTTTAACGCTGTGCATATATTCTTGGGCTAAGTTGCACGCATTTTTGAATTTGTTCACAATTTTCCTCTTATATGTGAAGGTTCTGGGAGTACCAAATCCTCAATGATGTTATTTAGAGAGATGAAAAATAAAACAAATAAAAGGAAAATAGATGGGTGAGTGAATGATTGAAATATTCTGTAACTCAAGCGCTTTCAATTTGCCTCCCATAATGTCTTCCACAGAAAGAAACAATACTCTGCAATAAATATTAAAGTCATTATTTTTCATTAAAAATTTTGCATTTATTTTCTTTATTTTCATTCCTTGCTATTTATACATGCTCTCACACAACGCACAAATATACACACATGGAACTATTCACTTATTTACATATCACTATATGGGTAGTAAGAACCGAAAACTTTCATTACTTTTTAATCTTCCCATAGGAGCAAGCTTGATTCCCACAAGAGCACCTGTGCCTCCAATATTTTGAAATCTCCCCTTGGGATTTGCAACACATATTTTTCCTTAAATGCTCATTTCCGTAGTACAGATAACAAAGGATTGAAAAGTTGAGAATTGTGTGCATACGTGTGTATGTATATTTGTAGAATTGTGATGTTTTTTGACCAAACGCCTGACCATCTGAAACAGATTGCATTCAGCTTATTGTTCCCTCACCAGAAAACAAGGTATTAAAGGGTATATAAAAGTGAGAGTGCAGACAGGATTCTTTTACTTAGTAGGCAGTATAAAGAAGTGGAGAGTTTTGGGATGTATATGAATTGACTGTTAGATTCGTACAACTTGGGGTTTGATTCCATCTACCCAGTTGAAGGCAGAAGTGTTGTAAAAGATTGAGCTTTCCTGAAAATGTTTATTTCCTAACAGATTGCAATCCAGTGTAACTTTCCATCATGACTATGAATATCTAGCTATTTTCCTAAACAAATAGGCATCTTTGGTTCTATTGTAGTGGAACTCAAGTCTAAATAATTCCTGTAACAGGAAGAATGGGAGAAAAGCTACAGAATGGTCACGTTCTTCATCATGGTCACAAAACTCTTTTTTTACCTGCCCTCCTATTCTTCTCAAATGAGAATCTAATTTACATTCTAGAGACACTATTTGTCACTGTTTTTTATATCTATTTTAGATGGCAAATTTAGTTGGAGGAATTCACTGTCATATTGAGAGAACAAACAGTTATAAACTTGAGGACAGTCTAGTAAGGAAATAAACTGATTATCTATGGAAACTGAGAGTGAGAATAAATGACAGACTATAAAATATTGTACTTGATAAGTTCTGGTGTTCATGTATTGATGTTACTATTTATTAATCCTTGTATATTGGTATACTTGCCCACTGAAAGCACAGTATGAATCCATTTTCCTTGGAGAACAATTTAGCTTACATTCAAAATCAATGTGAATGTAATTTGGAAAAGGTCTAATTTGTGGTTAATATTTTGTTACTTGGTATAAGCTTCTATCTTTAAGAGTTTGATAAATTTATAGAAAATAAGATATTCTCACATAACAATAGTTAGTTTCATTAATGGCCACTAGAACCATAAAAAGGAAAACACAAGAGACATAAATAGGATATTTCATCTCATATTTAAGAATTATATTCTTAAGAATAGAACGCAGGTAATTTTGGAATATTTATATTCTCAGTTTCTGTGTATCTATGTTTTCCCTAGCTTTTCTACTTTTATCAATATTATATGAATTCCCATAATTGAGTTAGTTGATCAAATATATTGAAAGGGACAAATGAGCAGCAATCTTGTTTTTCATCACTTATGACAATTTCATTTATGCTGGCCAAATATTTTTTTAAAATATATTTCAAAATCTAAATTTTTTCCACTCATACAAACATACATATATCTATGGTGTTTGTGTGCATGTGTTTTATGCATATATATGTATATGTACATATATATGTGAATTGTTAGTTTTGTCACTTTTAATAATACCTATAAAAGTTATCTGAAAAATATAATGTACACAAAGTAGAACTTTACACACCTGACAGAAAAAAAAAAAACCTTGCTGACAATATTGGTAATCAAGGAAACATATTCTTTTATTACCAACATATATTGTTCTTTTGTCTATAAGGCAGATTACAAGGTGTCTGTTAGCTTTGCAGTTATTAGCTTATGTCAACACCAGTGATGATACCTAAGGAATGAAGAATCAAATAATAAGCTGAGATATGGTAAACACTGATAACTAAGGATGCAATGAAGAGGTCCCTAGAAGAATATGCAATAAGTGCTATCAATTGATGAGACTCACTCATAACCTGGAGTTTCAAATCACCTTTCTAAAGATTCTTTATTAAATGTGAATTGGTAGTCAAAAATTGACAATTAAGAAACATTTCCAAAATAAAAGAAAAAACAAAGCAAGCGATAAAAATAAATCATTAAAACTTGTTTGAAATAACATTCAAGGAGCAATATAGTACCTTCCCAACCCAGGGACTGAACCCAGGTCTACTCTCACTGTGGGCAGATTCTTTACCAGCTGAGCCACAAGGGAAGCCCATGAGTACTACAGTAGGTAGTCTATCCCTTCCCCAGCAGATTTTCGCAACCCAGGACTTGAACCAGGGTCTGCTGCATTGCAGGCAGATTCTTTACCAAATTATCAGGGTACTATTTTTTCTAACACACATTTCTCTGTCAAAATTTAGAAGAAACAAATCATAAAAAAAGAGGTCAGAGAGGGCTCAGTTTTGGAACTGAACACACAGCAACTCAGACATGTAGAAGTCTCATCTACACAGTGCCTCCATTTAATCAATTATAAAGTGCAGATTAATTTAAAAATACTTTCTGGACTTGTGAGGATTAATGAGTTAATATTTGTAAAGTTTAGTACAGCAGAAATATAACCCTTTAAAATCAATAACAATAAAAACAACATTGTCTTTTTTTAATGTAAATTTATTTATTTTAATTGGAGGTTCATTACTTTACAATATTGTATTGATTTTGCCATACATCAACATGAATCCGCCACAGGTATACACGTGTTCCGCATCCTGAATGCTTGGGGCTGGAGCACTGAGACGACCCAGAGGGATGGTACGGGGAGGGAGGCGGGGCGGGGTTCAGGATGGGAAAACAACGTTATCTTGTGTCAGGCCGTGCAAGAAGTGATCAACAAAGTTTGCCTTAAGAAAACACTCATCAGAATATGTGTATCACAATTAACATTTAAATAAGATATTCTAACAAAACCTTATTAGAAAGATCTCAATACAATTGCCTTTAATTATAAATTTATGAGGATTTAATCTATGCCATTTTTTATTTCAAAATAATGTGGAAACAATATATGTGACTTGGGACACAGTGACTGCTAAATAACTGTTTGTTGAATGAATTGATAAACAGAATTAACATAGAACACATACTTGGTTTTAACTTAAGTATTCTACTGCATTTAAAAATTTGATCATTTGATATTAAAATGCACATTTGGCTGAAAGAAGTCGAGAGTGAAAGAGAGAGTACAACTAAGATTTTTCTCCCTTTCCACCTCTAATCCTGAAGGATCGGAAAATAGAAAACAAAGAAACCCAGGAAAATCCTACTAGCTGCTTAATGATTATACCAACTTGATCATGAGGATTCTGACCCAAACAGACTTGACACCAGCTTCATTCATTCTTACTGGAATCCCAGGACTGGAGCACAGGCATTTCTGGATTTCTTTGCCATTCTGCACAATGTCTGCTGTGGCTGTGGTTGGTAATTGTGGACTCCTCTACCTCATTCGCTGTGAGGATTCCTTGCCCAGGTCCATGTATTACTTCTTGGCCATGCTTTCTCTAACTGACCTTGTCATGTGCACTACTAAAATTCCTAAAGCCCTCTGCATTTTCTGGTTCCATCTTAAAGAAATCAGCTTTGATGAATGCCTGGTCCAGATGTTCTTCATCTATGCCTTCACAGGGATGGAGTCTGGGGTGCTTATGCTTATGGCCTTAGACCGCTACGTGGCCATCTGCTACCCTCTGCGTTACTCAACTATCCTCACCAACCCTATTATTGCAAAGGCAGGACTTGTCACTTTCCTGAGAGGTGTGTTGCTTGTTATTCCCTTGACTTTCATCATCAAAAGACTACCCTATTGCAGGGGCAATATAATACACCATACCTACTGTGACCACATGGCTGTAGCCAAGTTATCTTGTGGAAATATCAAGATCAATGTCATCTATGGTCTGATGGTTGCCCTCCTGATAGGGGGTTTTGACATCTTGTGCATCTCAGTCTCCTACACAATGATCATCTGCACGGTGGTCAGCCTCTCCTCAGCAGAAGCTCGGTGGAAGGCCTTCAGCACCTGCACTGCCCACATCTGTGCTATAGTTTTCTCCTACAGCCCAGCCTTCTTTTCTTTCTTTTCCCACCGCTTTGGGGGTCACAGGATTCCTCCATCATGCCACATCATTGTTGCCAATATTTATTTGCTCTTGCCTCCCACCATGAATCCTATCGTCTATGGAGTGAAAACCAAGCAGATACGAGACTGCGTCATAAGGATCCTTTTAGGTTCTAAGGATACTAAATCCCACAGCATATGAAAGGGCTATATATATCAGCTAAGGGAAAAGAAATGAAGGGAAAGAGGAGCAAGGGAAAGAGAAAGGAGGAGGAGAGGGAAGGGAATCCAGGGGAGAAAATAGAAGGAAAGGGATATTTCTGTTGGCAATATAGTCAGGGTCTAATAATCCCTTCCTGAGAGCACCATTTTGGCCATGATACTGGGGTCCAGCCCCAGTTGGATCCAGGGTATCCTCAGGGGGATGGCGTCGGCATCTGAAAAAGATTAATTAGAGATCTAGAGGGAGATAAGGAAGGAATGCTACAGTTCAGTTAAGAAAATAGAGGCGAGAAAGAGACTGATATTCCTTGGCTTACGCAGAAAGCCAATAAAGCTCCAGACAAGGAACTTGCTCTGTTCACATAGGCCGCAGGCGCCCTCTCAGTCTCCCGAAGGAGTAAAGACGCAGAGTGCCTTCCAGATCAGGTCTTAGAAGCCCAGGCAAAAAAGTGAATGCAGAGAGCCTCTGAGCTCCAAGAAATCAGCCTGAAAAAGAGATAAAGGGAGAAAGAAAGTACGACACGGGGAGACCAAGCATCATTGAGCTAGGCCCAAACTTTATTTTCTAGGGGTCTTATATACCTTGAGCTGTACATAGAAATACAGAGGTCTCAGGTAATTTACATCATCTTCTGGCCAGAAGGCCTGCTAACATTTTTATGACCCTTTCTGATAATGATTAGTCAACCATAAAACTTATTTTCTCCAAAGGTGATTATTCTAAAGTCAGGCTCCACTCTCAGAAAGCATTAGAAAGGGTTACATTCCCATAGGTTAAGGGTGAAGTGGGCTATAACATGGGAAGAATTTCTGATGTGGTTAAATCAAAGGCTACAGCTTATTTTTCCACATACCAACTATACTAATTAATGTATGTTCTCAAAAACATAATGGGTAAGGAATATGGAAACTTAGCAGCAAATATTGGCTCAACAATGAAACCCTCCACCAGTACTATTCTACTAATTTCTTAACTCCCCATAAGACTCTGTATTTTTAGAATATTATAGGCTTCCTGTGCCTCTCACAGTTGGGAGGCCATAAACAATCACATGCATAACTGCAGGAGCCTGAACAAACCTGTCAGGTTACTTAGAAAATCATCAGAGGGGTTTGGATTGGAACACTCTTATTATGCCCAGGAGAATTATTAACTAAAGCTCTAAGTTGTTTTCTTCAGAGAAATGTGGTCAGGGATAGCCCTTGTTAATGTCAGAAGAGTGTAGTATAGCAGACAGTAAACAGACAGGTTTTGGTTCTGGGGTAGATGCTCGGGCAGAAGACCCCTTGAGACCTGATCTGCCTTGCCTTGTCAGGCTTTTCCGCATGACCTTGTCACGGGTGGGATCTCCCATGCTGGCTCCTGGCATCATGACATAGAAGAGTGTTGACTACTGCATTCCCAGTAAGTGTCTCCAGAATCTCAACATTACTGGCATGGGCACCATACTTTCTAAGTGTTTTCATCTCCTAACCCTGGGAAAGACTCGTCTCATCATTAACCGATATCTCCATGAACAAAAACATCAAAGAATATTGAGACAATTGAGGGAAAGAAAATCAGCTTCAATGATTGTCTGATGGAAAGAGATCATCTGCTGCCAGATTCCACTTTATCCTATATCCAAATAGGGACTGGTATTTCCAGTTTGAAGGCTATTGTTATTTTCCCCTGGAAAATAAATTCTGTACTTTGCTCATCATTATCAAAATTCCTCTATTTTCAATGTTGTCTTTCTGATGGAAGAACTAGGAGGTATACATGAGGTCACTAATTTAATGAAGTCAAAGTCTCTGGATTTCTAATTTAGAAATATATTATTCACCTAACAGCATTCTTCTTTTGTGGATCTCAAATAAAACTGCTTCCCCACAGACTGGTGGGATCTTCAGGTTTATTCAAGATGGCCTTCAAAACTACATAGTCTGGAGAGACAACATAATCTGTTAAACAAATTAAGAAACATAATGATAAATGTTATTTTATAAACACAGGATAAGAAAGGGGGAAAGTACTTATTTTGTGTCTTCTTTCCATCTGAGAACGGAATCTACATTCTCTTTAAATTTTTCACAAATTAATAATTAGAAGAGAGACAAAATAAAATAGTACTTTTACATTAATATTACAGAAGTAATGTAAATTAAATAGAATAGAATAAAGAGAAACTTAATTTTTACTCTGATCCCTCTCTAACCAGCTAACAAGAAAACACATTTTTTCCTTTGATTCAATTTATGTGAACTCATTACATTTTATTTAATTTTGCCCAATTTTCCCCTACTACTTCCATTTTAAAATCATTCCAAAAAACCACCCCACCTCTTAAAATAGAATCTTTTCTCACTTTTAAGAATAAGACTTCTGTAATGAATTGTCAACATTCACTTTTTCCTCTTTCTCAAAACAAAGCCAGCTTAGGTATCTTCTTTCCTACCCATCACCTGGAATTACTTTAGTGACTTCACCATTGCCTTCCAGCTCGAATTGAATAGATTATTCTCCGTTCTCATCCAATATTACCTCTCAGAAATATTGAACATAATGCATTCATTCCTGATGCCTACAAATACATTTTTTTTACCTCAGAAACATTAAAAATTTAATGTTTTCTTCAATTTTCACAATCACCAGTATATGGAGTGGCTTTGGATATCTTGGCCTTGCTCTTTTCTCTTGAGTTTTGTTTTTTTTTTTTTAATGTGGACCATTTTAAAGTCTTCATTGAATGTGTTACACTATTTATTTCTCTTTTATGCTTTTTTTTTTTTGGCTCCAATGTATGTGGAATCATAGCTTCCTGATTAGGGATCAAATTTGCACCACCACCACCACCCCAATGTTGGAAGGTAAAGTCTTAACCACTGGCTGTCAGGGAAGTCCTTCTTTGCCTTGCTTTGATGTTAGTAAGATGAAGTCTGAAAACTCCTTGCTAAGTATGATACAACTTGGGCTTTTCAGTACATATCTTTTATTTAATCAAAAAGTTTTCCTCTTTTTAAAATTTTTTTTATTATAAATTGACATAGAAAGTTATAAAATGATTTTCCATAATTTCTACAAATATTCCATAATTATATGTTTTTTTATCCTTTTTTAATACTGTAAAGAAATATTTAACTTTGCTAGATTAAATCAAAAGTGTATCATTGGAATAAACATTCTTTGATTATTTATATGGTTTTAGAGCACTGTTACTGGTTAACTTTTGTTTATAAATTTTAATATAAATTTATGAAGAAACAACATCTATAACTTTGTTTCTATTGCTATATATTACTTGTACAGTATGCGCCTTTGACCTTACAAGTGCCTTGCAAATAAATTGTACGTCTTTCCTATTTTACTATATCTGGTCATACTTTGTATAAGCCAAGAATTAAGAAACTTGTTCTTCTTCAGTAAAGAGAAACAATATAGATCCATTGTTTTTGACAGCATACTTCCTTGTTAGGGGAATACAGTGGATTGGAGAGATTTGAATAGGAGGTTGATTTCTTTAATAAGTTTTCTTGCTTATGTTTTAATTCTTTTGTGTTATTTTTTGTTTTCAAGTTTGTTAGCATATAGTATTTGTAATGTAAACACTATTTTAAGTTGAGTACATGATGTTCATTTCTAATAATCTTTGAAGGTCTGAATTTGGTTTAATTGTATCTCATTTCTAATTTCCCCTTAATCAATTTTTTTACAAGAAATATATCTATTTGAATATTTTAAGTAACTTTTTGTTTTCCTTAATGTATATTTCATAGTTTTTCTTATTTTAATTGCATGAATTTCTGCTCTTGTTTATTTTCTTGTTTTGAGTTGACTCACTTGCTCTTTGTTTGGACTTTGTATCAAGTATTTTCTTTATTATTGCTAATTCTTCTCTTTTGATAGAGGTTATAAAGCTAAAAATAGAGAAAACTTCTTTGGATATATGCTTTAGACATATCATGATATTTTATCATGAAGTTCTTTAAATAGTATTAATTTTTATAAATGTTTTTTCTCAAAAGTAGTTGCATTATATTTTAGACTCTCCTCTAATTCTTCCTTTGTTATTAAGTTTCAGCTTTATTATAGTTAGATAATATATTTTATTGAGAAGGTTTTTTGAGGGATTCAGATGTTATTTGGAACCCGATATACATTTACTTGTAAATTACACATTTATTACACATCTTCCAGTCTTGTTAATAGATTTATGTTTTCTCTCTGCTTGCTGTGGAATTTCATATCTGCTCACTGTTTATACTTGCTAATCATGTTATTCATGGCTTTTTTTTTTTGCATGTTTCAAGTCTAAGTTCTAAACTCTGTAAAAATTTCTCCAATTACTATATCATTAAAATCATTATTTCTTTAAGCATTTTTAATTATATATTTTTCTCTCCAACTAAAATGTAGGGCTTCCCTGGTGACTCAGTTGGTAAAGAATCTGCCTGTAGTGCAGGAAGCCACCTGCAATGTAGGAGACCTGGGTTTGATCCCTGGATGGGGACGATCCCCCAAAAAAAGAAAATGGCAATCCATTCCAGAATTCTTGCTTGGGAAATACCATGGATGGAGGAGCCTGGTGGTCCATGGGGTAGCAAGCGTCAGACATGTCTGAGTCTTTGCTCGGACCGAGTCTGAGCAAAATGTAATGAATGTCCCTAAAGGCAGAAAATTTTTCCTTCTTGTTCAATGTAACTACTGGGTCAGTTTATGTATGAATTTGGAATAGGCCTCAAAATAGGATTAGTTTTGATTAATAGTGATTCTGATATAGTCTTGGCATTGTCCTTTGTAGAGATAAGATGAGTGGAAAATGATAAGCACATGAATCCCAAGTTCAGTTCTACCACATACTGAGTGATATCAGGCTTTGCTGATTTGTGCATGATTGTGTAGGGCTGGTTGAGGTAGGACTCAGGTGAATGATTGAACTCTTCTTGAAGAGTTACCCAGAAAGAAATTAGCTACTCTGCAGCCTATCAGAGAGTTAGGGTACACTCTTTTTTCTCATTACTCAATGGAGATCAGACAATCTAGGTTAAGTGCAACATGGTGCAAGAATTTCAAGTCTGTTTTCAGGTAGTTTGTCATTTACATATACTGAGAGCTCACCAAGCCAATTACTTTTGGATGCTCTTCTTTCATTTAAAATTGGACTATTTCTAGAGAGACAAATTGAGAGAGAATCCCTCTGCAATTTCTGTATATATAAAATTAAAGTACATACACAAGGAGGAAGAGATGTCACATTCCACTTTTCCTTCAAAATTTTTTTTCAAAAGGCTTTCTATAAAAAGAAAGCTATTCTAAAACATAGATATTTCAACACATTTATGCTTGTTTTAATAAAAGTCTATTAAACTCAAATTAGGAAGTTAGCTAAATGACAAGACTTTAATACTTATCCCTAATTACAACATTCTCCTGGGTTTGACTATGTCAGTCTGACTTGGCTTTTAAAACTCCAGGGAATTGGCTTTCTTTCCATCACAGTAGGCCCCTTGAGTTTATCTCCATCTGTCCTAAAATCTAGAATCCATCTGCATTAGTTGTAAGCCAGTTGCTAGTATACTGAAATTCGACTATACCCAATACAAGTTGAGTACAATACTCCCTACTTAAGATGAGTCAAGTACAGTACCCCCACTGTAAGTACATTGTTGGGGCCAGAGCCAGTCTTTTCATCTTTTGCAGCAATTTGGGGTTATCTTATAGAAGGATTCATTTGTGATGGGAGTATCTGCATAATAATCCTTTAATGTCTCTATAGAAATTATGAAGTGCACTCTGTGTGAAATTAACCTAAATATTGAATGTTATTGACCTTGACATGTCAAAATATTAGAATTTTCCATAATCACTATGTCCTGATATATAAAAAATTATGGTAACGTGTATTAATACCAACATTCTTTAGAGTCATATCTGGTGTTTTCTTAATTTTATTACTTTTTATCTGTAAAATTTTTCATGAAATTTTCCAAGCCCACATTTTAGCTGGCTGTATCTGAAGTCATCATGCTCCAATTCCACTGAGTTTCTGTGGATAATCATGCACTTGTTTTTCTTACCTTTTTGACTTCTAAGAAATATCATGGTATCAGACCTTGATGGGTACTGTCTTGACTGAGGAAACAGATATTTAGGACCCCATTTAAACTGACTATATAAATGTTTAATTGTCATTCTGCCTTAAAAGTATTTTAACTAAGGATTTTAATATAATTTAATTCTTCTCCCAACCCCTGTAGCTAGAAATGAATATTATTTTATAGATTAGAACAGAGGATCCTAGAGGCTTAATCAATTTTTCAAGTTCATAGGACCACATGGAGCTAAATTTTCATCCAAAATATTTGAATTTTTGCTGAACTGAAAGAATAACACATTCAAGCATTTAATTGAAAGGACATGATTTCTCCTACTCTCTGGGCAAGATGTAATATTAATATTTAGCACATATCAGTGGATAAATAAACATAATACAGTTTAAGAATACATTACACAGTTGTTCCAAACCATTTTTCATGTTCAAAAAGCTTTGTCCTAAAATTTTTTGGTGTTTTCATCTAGGTCATTACACTTTCTAAGCTGCAAGCTGGGAGTGTGTATGTATGTTCTTACAAATTCATTACTTTTAGATCTCAATTATATTGAATAGGAATTGAGATGATGGGCACCCCATGGAATTCTCCAGGCCAGAATACTGGAGTGGGTAGTCTTCTCCAGGGGACCTTCCCAATCCTAGGATTGAACCAAGGTCCCCTGCATTGCAGGTGGATTTCTTACCAACTGAGCCACAAGGGAAGCCCAAGAATATTTGGAGTGAGTTGCCTATCCCATCTCCAGCAGATCTTCTTGACCCAGGAATTGAACCAGAATCTCTTGCATTGCAGGCAGATTCTTGACCAACTGAGTTATCAGGGAAGCCCTGTTCCTTAAATAGGTAATTTTAAAATTTTGCTGTATAATGCATATTACAAAAGTTCCCTTTTTGCCTGGTTTAAATTTAATTTGTAAGAATAAATAGATAAAATCAAACATCTCACTGATATACCTTGCCACATTGATTTTTTGTTTAAAATTTAAATGTTTTTTTAATACTTTATATTTTAGAGCAATTTAGTTCACAGAAAAATTTAGCAGAAAGCAGTTTCTCAAAAAATTAAAAATAAGTTTACCACATAATCCAGCAATTCCACCTTTGAATATATATCTAAAATAATTGTAAACAAAGTCTTGAATACATATTTGTACACCCATGTTTATAGCAGCATTATTCACAATCACTAAAGCATAGAAGCATCCCCTGTCCATCAGTCAATAAATGGATAATAGAAATGTGTTACACACACAAAATAAACACACACACACACACACACACACACACGATGGAATGTTATTTATCCTTAAAAAGGGAGGGAATTCTGTAATGTGCTACAAAAAGGATGAAACTTGAGGACATAATGCCAGTAAGAAAAAGACAAATGCTCTATGATTTCCACTCTGATATTTTGAAGGGTCAAAATCATAAAGATAAAAAATGTAATGTTAGTTTCTAGGGGATTTGAGGAGGAAAGAATGTAGAGTTATTTTCTGATAGGTACAGAATAACAGTTTTACAAGATGAAAAGAGTCAGGAGATGAATGATGGTAACGGTTATAGAAGGGAAATATATCTAGTGGCACTGTACCCTTAAAAATAGTTAAGATAATAAATCTTGTTTTATGCCTATTTGGGGGTTTCTCTGGTGGCTCAGATGGTAAAGATTCTGCCTGCAATGCAACCCTGGGTCTGGAAGATGCCCTGGAGAAGGGAATGTCTACTCACTCCAGTTTTCTTGCCTGGGAAAATCATGGACAGAGTAGCTGCAGTCTCAGGGGTTGCAAAGGGTCGGACTCAAGAGTAGGACATGACTGATCAACTAACACTTCTATGTCTATTTTACCCCCTCCCTCCCAAAAATGAGTGGCAGACATAAAAATATCCAATATACCTTTTACACCCTACATACATTTCCCTTAATTTTTTTAATGTAATGAATTATAACTAATAAAATTTTTTGTTAGTTATAAAATAATTTTTAAAATATTACAACTTTAAAATATTTTACAAACCCTAAATGTTCAATCTTGGGTCATAAAATGATTCATTTCATTGTATAGCATTATAAAATAATTTTTACATGCCATGTCCCAATTTTTTATCTTTGTTTTCAATTGAATACTTTCTTAGTATTTTATGACTCTCTTTAAATAAAATCTTTCATCCTTAGAGATTTCTTGTTAATATTTTTAAAAATTCCAGTAGCCTATCATTTTATTTTTATTCTGTTTTCTCTCTTTATATTGAAGTTTGTTGCTATTGTTTAGTCACCAAGTTGTGTCTGACTCTTTTGTGACCCCATGGACTGTAGCCCGCCAGGCTCCTATGGCTATGGGATTTCCCAGGCAAGAATTTTGGAGTGAGTTGCCATATCCTTTTCAGGGGAATCTTCCCGATCCAGGGATGAAACCCGCATCTCCTGTGTTGGTAGGCGATTCTTTACCACAGAGCCACCAGGGAAGCCCATACTGAAGTCAGTTATTTTAATTCCTGTACTAAGTAATTATTCTAAAGCATAAACATTTTTGTTTGTAATATACTCATTTAGGTTATAGACGTGTTAGATATCAGTTTAACTATATCTCTCAAGTTTTGTTTCTCATCGTTTTACTATTCATTACCTTTTGTGATTTTCATTATTATTTACATTTGACCCATTTATTATTTCATATTGTTACTAAATCTTTTCATATATATATGCATTCATAATATTTTGTCTCTTTTATGGTATCAATGTTTTTTAAAAAGTTTTGATTTGTGATCTTTATTTTGTTAATTCTTTTTTTTTAAATCAGATTGGTTTTTCAGATTTTTATTGGAGTACAGTTGATTTACAATGTTCTGTTAGCTTCAGGTGTATAGCAAACTGAATCAGTTATACATATATATAAAAGTGTTAGCGTGCAGTGGTGTCTGATTCTTTGCGACCCCATGAATTGGAGCCTACCAGGCTCCTCTGTCCATGGAATTTTACAGGCAAGAATACTGGAGTAGTTTGCCATTTCCTCCTCCAGGGGATCTTCCCAACCCAGATATCAAAACTACATCTTTCCTAAGTCTCCTGCATTGGCAGGTGGGTTCTTTAGCATTAGCCCCACATGGGACAATACTAGATATATATATATCCATTCTTTTTCAGATTTTTTTCCCCAGTAGGTTATTAGAGATTATTGAGTAGAGTTCTCTGTGCTATTAGTAGGTACTTGTTAGTTGTCTGTTTTATACATAGTGCTGTACTGTCTTAGTCGTTCAGTCATGTCCAACTCCTTGCGACGCTATGGACTCCCACCAGGCTCCCAAGTCTGTGCGGAATCTCCAGGCAAGAATACTAGAGTGGGTTAACATGCCCTCTTCCAGGGGATCTTCACAACCCAGGGATCGAACCCAGGTCTCGAACATTGCAGGAGGATTCTTTACCATCTGAGCCACCAGGGAAGCCCAATACTGGAGTGGGTATATCCTTTCTCCAGGATATCTTCCTGACCCAGGAATTAAACCAGGGTCTCCTGCATTGCAGGCAGATTCTTTACCATCTGAGCCACCAGGGAAGCCCTTATATGTAATAATGTGTGTATTTTAATTCTGATCTCTCCATTTATCCCTCCCCCCCCACATTCCCTCTTTAAGTACCTATAAAGCTTGATTTCAAGATCTTTGAGTCTGTCTCTGTCTTGTAAATATATATCCACTCTTTTTTACTTCTCACTTATAATTAGAACATGGCTTACTTTTATGCTTAAAATGCTCTGTAATCTCATATTTTTTCGTGTAAGTTTATACATAAATTTTTTGGTGCAAAATTGCTTTTAGTGTTGTCAAATCTATATCATTGACAATTTAGGATTAATTTTAAGAAATATTTTGACTTTTTAATTCTCTACTTGTATTTCTTTCAGGTTAAAGTTATGTGTTTAGATTCAGGCAAGGCACAAATATATTGTTTTGTTGAAGCATTCCTCTCATCATTGTATAATTATCATTTTAACTGAATTATTTTCTCTAAAGCATCCAATGTTGATATCACTAAATAGTTTTACTTAAGAATACTTTTTCGTTCTATAATTTGTTTTCAAACTTTGTATTTTAAGTGATTTTTAAAATAAATGCTACATAACTTTTTAAAATTTAATCTCAGAAAGCCTATTTTAATCAACAAGCATACTCCATAGCAATTATTGTGTTTAGAGATATGTGTGAGTTGTCTTTTTCATGTTTTTTTCTAATATTCATGGTTTTATTCTTGACTTCATTTGGCTTTGTTAAAATATTCATTATTTCTTCTAACCCTTGATCGTTTGACGTGATTATTTCTGCTCCCCCTACCCTATCATTGTTCTTTTACATATTTAACATATTCATCTGCCAATGGCTCTAATCTCCTCATGAATAATACAAAAAATCATGGACATGTAAACTGTATAACCCTCCTTCAGTATTTATTAACATAACTAATATATACTGAGTGCCTGTTCAGTGCCAGTCTCTCAGAATAAACCAGTAATATAAATGGCAAATACATCATGCCTTGGTTTCTTCAAGAGATATGTATACTAACTTAATGATCTAGGCTTTAATACACATCTTTTTTTCTTTTTTTAGACAATAAAAACAGGCTTTCTAGTTGCTCATTTCAGTAAAGTGAAAGTTATTTCATTGCTCTAAATTAATGAAGCAATCTCACTATTAAGAACCCATATATCATGCTTAAGGTCATTTTCTTGTTCAGATTTGGGTGTTAAAAGGCCAGATCGAAATCACTGTAACATTTGCCTATAGAGTATCTCTCTAGATTACTATGGGATCTTGACAGTTTTAGAAGATATGTTAAATTTATCCCTTCATTTCAAACGCAAATATTTTTAATTTGATGTTTAGAATATTTAGTAAAATACTGTTTGCTGTATTTCATTAAGAATTAAAAACTTATAGTTCCATCTTCTTCATTAGTTTCCAGAATCTGTTATGCTTTGAATAGAACAGAATGCCATTATCTGGGTTAAGCTAAATACACCCACCAAGTTTACATCAACACTGTTCCTTTGTTTAAACTATAACTTTGAACAAAATTTTTAAAATATCCTGTATTTATATCTTTAATATATGAAATTCTTAAAAGAAAGTAAATAATAACACATCTGGTATAAATACATAGTAACAGTATTGTTTCAATTTTAAAATAACACTAAATAAATACCACATGTAGGAAGGGTATTAGATATAGAGTTACTTGATTTTAGCAGAACTTCTGAAAAAATATTTACCTCAAACTCACTAGTTTGGTTAGTTTTTTGTTATTTATTTTTATGTTTGCTTTAATAGTTATAATGTGAATGTCTGCAGTACTCTAAGAAGCAAATAGATGTTGGAATAGGGAAAAATTACTCAAAAGAAGAGACAACTGGGTTTAAACATACTGAGATTTCCAAGACATTTTTCTCTCTTTCATAGTTGCTTGGTTTTACACAGATTGTTAACATTTTAGGCATTATTTTCCTTGCTATAAAGCAGATATGCTACATGAACTCATATATTTTAATTCAAAGTAATGACATTTCTGAGTACTTTATAAATTCTCAAATCTTCAAAAAGTAAGTTTTTAAAAAATTTATTATATATAGCCTAATATTTTATCTAAAATGACTACATGCATAAAATCTACTACTCTGAGTCTATGTATTTGGTCTCTAAAGAAGACAACCCATTAGCAAATTCAGTCAAGAAACAGACTAATTTCAGAGGACTTTCATCTTGTCCAACTTCCATGACTTACAAGACTGAAGATCATAACAAGGTCCTGATTTCCTTTAATGTTCTATCTTCTGCTACGAGAAGGTGGAAAAATATGACTTGCCTTTATATCATTTTCTGATCATTAGCCAAGTTGACAATAAAGAATGTGTTACCACAGTTCCTGTTTCATTACAAATGTCCAAGAAGTGTTAGTGCTATAATGAGAATAATAAAGATAATGAATTCTCCTTTGATGTTCTTTGATATTATAATATCTTTGATATTATGAACCTGGATAACACCTTTTCAAATATTGTCAGTCAGAGAAATTATTAAGAAAAGTAACTCTCTACTTTTTCACTTAGTGAAGTTTCAGGATCTCAGCAACTCCAACAGCTCAAAGTTCCAGGTCTCTGAGTTCATTCTTTTGGGATTCCCAGGCATTCACAGCTGGCAACACTGGCTATCCCTGCCCCTGGCTCTGCTCTACCTCTTAGCTCTCAGCGCCAACATCCTTGTCCTGATCGTTATCAACAAGGAGGCAACATTGCACCAGCCTATGTATTATTTCCTGGGCATCCTGGCTGTGGTAGACATGGGTTTGGCTACCACCATCATGCCCAAGATTTTGGCGATCTTGTGGTTTAATGCAAAAGCCATCAGTTTCCTTCGGTGCTTTATACAGATGTATGCTATACACTGTTTTGTGGCCATGGAATCAGGCATCTTTGTCTGCATGGCTATAGATAGATATGTAGCCATTTGTCGACCACTACGCTATCCATCGATAATTACTGGCTCCTTTGTGGTCAAAGCAACTGTGTTCATGGCACTCAGAAATAGCCTGACTACTATCCCAATTCCTGTGTTTGCAGCTCAGAGACAGTACTGCTCAAAGAACCAAATTGAGCACTGTCTTTGCTCAAATCTTGGAGTCACTAGCCTATCTTGTGATGATGACAAGACAGTCAAGAGTATCTACCAGCTACTTCTGGCCTGGACACTCATGGGAAGTGATTTGGGTTTGATTATTTTATCATATGCCTTGATACTTCAATCTGTATTGAAGTTGAACTCAGCAGAAGCTGCATCCAAGGCCTTAAGTACTTGCACTTCCCACCTCATCCTGATTCTTTTCTTCTACACAGTCATTATTGTCATTTCTATCACCCACAGTGCAGCAATTACAGTTCCCCTCATCCCAGCTCTACTCAATGTACTCCATAATGTTATTCCTCCTGCCCTCAATCCCATGGTCTACGCACTCAAGAACAAGGAGCTCAGACAGGGCTTATATAAAGTTCTTAAACTGGACTTCAAAGGCAACTAAGTTGGAGAGGATGCTCACCTTTGAAATTTTCCTCCATCTGTGTTCATTACATTCTCAAGGACTGCAGATGACAGAAGAACTAAGGAATTCTAACCATTTTTGATTAATATAAGGAATCACATGCAATTAATGAAATTTCAAAAAAGGGGGTGAAACTAATACTTAATCATGTTTGTCAAGAAAGGCCTTCATCCAAAAGAAAAAAAATGAACAATAGCACAGTTATGCAGATTGAATCAAGGAAGCCAGGGTGAGACAAATGGAATATACATTTCATTTTTGTATCTTGTTGCCCTGACTAGAAATTCTGGAAAATGTTATATAGGGATGGCTAGAGTAGATATCTGACAATCTTTTCTTTTTAATGAGAGTGTCTAACCCATGGACAGGGAGGCCTGGTGTGCTGCGATTCATGGGGTTGCAAAGAGTTGGACACGACTGAGCGACTGAACTGAACTGAACCCATGTACATTTCATGCAATTACTAATAGAGTACAACTTTTGCTTTCTAATGTGTCTTCTATTCTTTAAATGGAAAACGGACTCCAATAGACATTTCTATAAAGATGTGCAACATCCAACAAACATATGAAAAGTTGCTGAGTATTACTGAATTCAAATCAAACCACAAGATACCACTATATACAATAAAATGGCTGTATTTTTTAATTTAACAGAGATTGGCAATTTTCTGGAAACATTAGACATCTTATATATACTGCTGCTGCTGCTAAGTCGCTTCAGTCGTGTCCGACTCTGTGCGACCCCATAGACGGCAGCCCACCAGGCTCCCCCATCCCTGGGATTTTCCAGGCAAGAACACTGGAGTGGGTTGCCATTTCCTTCTCCAATGCATGAAAGTGGAAAGTAAAAAATGAAGGTGAAGTCGCTCAGTCGTGTCCGACTCCTAGCGACCCCATGGACTGCAGCCTACACAAAGTTTGAAACACAATTACTATATGACAGAAGTTCAACTCCTAAGTATATAAGCAGAATAACAATATAAGAGTAGCAACAAAATTTATACACAAATGTTCATAGCATCATTGTTAGTGAAAAATTGGAAAGAATTTAAATATTCATCCTTTTGTTTAATGGATAAATGAAGTGAAGCATACCCATAGTGAGGATTATTATTCATTCATGAAAGGATGAAATACAGATGTATGACCTTTCACAGATAAACTTTGAAAACACTATGCTAATTTTAAAAAAGCAAACACTAAAGGCTACTGCAATATGATTTCAATTACATCAAATCAATTACTGAATCAAAAAACATACTAGATGTTGGAAGGGATCAGAGGAATAGATCAATAGGTAGTGACTGATTAATGGTTATGGAGTTTTCTTTTTATGCAATTGAAATGTCCTGAAATCAGATATTGGTGACGGTTTCACAACATTTTAAAAGTAGTAAAAGGCACTAATATTACATTTCTGAGGTTTAAATGATAACCACTTATGGCTTGTGTATTCCACTTCAATAAAAAAAGATAAAGTGTAACAAACTCTGTGTTAAAATTTTCCTCCTGTTTCTCTCTCTCTCTCTCTCTCTATATATATATATACAATTAATTATTAATTAAATTGTGTAAATACATAGATGCACTTTTATTTAATCATAAAATTCCTGAATAATCATTATTTAAATTAAGTATCATATTCTGTAAATTAAAATAGAAGACTTTATGTTTCAAAATTGTTTTATCCAAATATTGTCTCAACATATATAGAAAATGCATATTAAGAAATGAGGGGAGAATGAATATAGGTATATATGTATAACTGAGTTCCTTCGCTGTCCACCTAAAACTACCACAAAATTTTTAATCAGCTATACTCCAATATAAAATGTTTTTGATGTAAAAAATTTTAAAAATAAATATATCAGAATTTGCATGTATGTTATATAATTTGAATGTAAATGAGTGTCAATAAAACCTTCTGAAACATCATTAGTGCTTTTAACTTCTGTCCTACATATCCTTACAAGGAAAGAAAAAAACACTTCAATAAATATCAAAGTATCCAATATTCATTAAAGCTAAATTGTGTTCATTCTCACTCCCCCATATATAAGACTCGTATGCCAGCACACAGATATAAATACATACAGATAAATTTATTCTCTAACTTGTGTGTCACTTTATAAACAGTAAGAATGGAAAGCTTTCACTTCTTTTCCTTCTCCAATAGGTGTTGACTTAAATCCAATGCCAGCACCTGTATCACAAGTGCTTTAAAATATTCCGTTGGGATACATAATACATTTTAAAATATATTTAGTTCAAAGGTACAAATATCAAGAGATTTAGTAGCTGAGGACTGTGAAAGTACATATAGTGTAGAATCATGACCTTTTTTTTACTAATATCCTGAACACCTGGACCAGATTGCATTCAGCTCACTGTTCTGCTTCAGAAACTAAGGTATGCAAAAGCAGGAATAGAAACAGGGTTTTTGCTTAATATGTAGGCAGAAAACATATGGAGATAATTTTTGGATGTACATTAATTAATTATTAACTTCACAGGACTGAAGGTTTGATTCCATCTGCCTATTAGAAGGCAGAAGTAAAGATTGGATTTAAATCGAAAAATGTTTATTTCTCCAATTCACAGATTGCAATATACTGTAATTTTCTATGATTATTATGAGTATGTAGCTATTTTTCAAAGTAAATAGGAATCCAAATCTGTAGTGGTAAATATCAAGCCAGAATCACCCTCATGACCAGAGCAATGGGACTACAGCAGGAGAATAGTTCTTGAGTATGATCACAACACTTGCCATTCACCTACCTCCCATTGCTCCCCAGAAAAGAATCTCTTTCACTTACTTTATTTCTGCTGCTGCTGCTGCTAAGTCACTTCAGTCCAGATACATATTTGTGACTGCATTTAATCCATTTTAGACAGTGAAACCTACTCGGAGGAATAAACCTCATGTTCGAAAAAGAACATGGGATGTAAAATTGAGGACTGACTAGTGAGGAAGCCAACATTTTCTATGGAGTTTAGAAATGGGAATAGTCAACAGGTGACAATAATTGTACTTATAAATAAGTAGCCATGTTCTTGAGTTGATGTAAAAACTTCAACACACTTGTCTCCTACAGAATAGTATGAGCCCATTTTCCTTGTAGAAAAATTAAGTTATAATGTATTGAAATCATTTTAAATTTGTTTTGGAAAAAACCTAACATAATTTTGGTCGGTACTACAATATTTGGTGTAAGTTGGGATTTTAACTGAGTGTTTTTGCAAATGAGACCAATACTTCTCATGTAACAATAAATCCAGTTTCAATAATCAACACTAGAACTATCAAAAGGAAATATGAATGACAAAATAGATATTTAGCTCATATTAGGAGCTATGTCCTTAGGAGCAGAGCAGAAGTGAACTCAGTTATGTTTGCTATTCTCGATTTGTGGGTATCTATGATTTCCCTACTTACTTCTTTTGCTTGGACATATATAGTTAAGAGTTGACTATTCACAATATTGTAAAGCAATTCTCCTCCGATAAAAGAAAAGAGTTGACTATTCAAATATATTGAGAGGAAGAAATGAGTAACAATACTATTTTTTCAACAACTATTAAAATCTGTATACACTAGTCAAATAGGTATCAATAATACATTTCACAGTCTATTCTATTCCATAATAATCAATTATAATGTGTGAAAATATATTTGTAACTGCATGTATATATATATATATATAAATTGTTACAGTTTTGTTCGTTAATGACAATTTTCAAAGAAATGTGGAAAATATAACCGCATACAAACGCTAGAAGCAAACTTACAAACCTGATAAGAAATAAATCTGATAACAATTTTGGTATGTAAGGAAATGCATTCTTATAAACCCATATGATTCTTTGTCAAAAATGCTAATTGCAAAGCCTTTGTTAAGCTTCGAGATTATTAGTTTCAGTCAAAATCAGTGTTGCTAAATAGGAATGCTGCTGCTGCTGCTAAGTCACTTCAGTTGTGTCCGACTCTGTGCAACCCTACGGACAGCAGCCCACCAGGCTCCTCTGCAGAATTCTCCAGGCAAGAACCCTGGAGTAGGCTGCCATTTCCTTCTCCAGATAGGAATGAGGTTCAATTAATGTTCTGATTGCATTAAGTGAGTTCCCCACCTTTAATATTTGCATTGTATGGGGACTTCCCTGGTGCCTCAGACAGTAAAAAATCTGCTTGCAGTGAAGGAGATCCAAGTTTGATTTCTGGATCGGGAAGATCCCCTGGAGAAGGGCATGGCAACCCACTCCAGTATTCTTGCCTGGAGAATCCCATGGACAGAGGAGCCTGTCCGTCTACAGTCGGTGGGGTCACAAAGAGTCAGACACAACTGAGCGACTAACGCACTAACTCACTGGCCACCTTTATATTTTCTACCATGTACTAATAAAGTGAACAAGATAATTTTAATTTATTCTTCTATTTTGCTTGTGGGCAGCAATAAGAAACAGAGAAATTAAGCAACTTGATACAATGAGGTTAAACTGCTGTGTGTAAAGTATCTCATCTATTGTTTCATGAAGGTGATCTTGGTCCACTATTTATTGAGTTGGCCAAAAAGTTGGTTCAGGTAGTGAATATATTATTCAATACAGCTCTGGATGAAAATGAAAAATGTGTCTTTTATTTTTACTTAAAACCAAATGAATTCTTTGGCCAACTCAATATTAGTTTGGATTTCTATTTTGTATTTTGTAATATTTCTTCCTTAATTTGTGGGTATGTTTTTAGTGTATTCATGTAATTTTTGTTTAATTAGTATAAATTTTGCTTCCAGAAATTTTGAGCATTTTCAGTTTATTATTTTCTTTGCACTTTCCTTATGATTCATATATATATATACATTTTATTGCATAAATATTTGCACATATTGCATAAATATTGCACATAATATTTGCACAAATAAGGGCTTCCCAGGTGGCACTAGTGGTAAAGAACCTGCCTGCTGCTGCAGGAGACCTGAGATGCAGTTTTGATCCCTGAGTCAGAAAGATCTCCTGGAGAAAAGGGGGCGGCAACCCACTCCAGTATTCCTACATGGAGAATCCCATGGACCGACGAAGCTTGCAGGCTACAGTTCACAGGGCCGCAGAGTGGACACGACTGAAGCGACTTGGCTTGTATGCATGTGGTGTAAAATGCCACCAATTTGTAGTGCTGTTTTACCAACTGAACTTTATTTCTAAATCCAAATATCTGTTTTGACTGCTGCCTTATTTGTTACCTTCTTTTTGAAATTCTTTTGTTATCTCTTTTGTGATGAGGAAATTTTTTTAGATTTAAGTTTTCTCTTGTCTTGTAAGTAGAATTTATACTTCGGTTTCTTCCTTTTATACTTTGAAAAAATAATATTTAAATACATGTTTAAATACTTAGAATGGCATTGAAACACGTATATTATCATATGTGAAATGGATCGCCAGTCCAGATTCGATGCCATGATACAGGGTGCTTGGGGCTGGTGTGCTGGGATGACCCAGAGGGATGGGATGGGGAGAGAGGTGGAAGGGGGGCTCAGGATGGGGAACACATGTACACCCATGGCAGATTCATGTCAATGTATGGCAAAACCAAGAAAATATTGTAAAGTAATTAGCCTCCAACAATAAATAAATTAATTAATTTTAAAAAATAAAAAAGAAATTATGTTTTGTACTATGTAAGTATAAATATAATTCAAAAATCCTTAAAACCCTGAGATAATATTAAATTAATTACTGATTAATCATTTGGTAGCTAGACTTTTAAAATTTAATTTTAAAACATTGATTAATAAAAGCATAATTTTAAGTTCAAATAAATAAATACTTTGGAGTGCAATAGTTCATCAAGTTTTATGAAATTTGAATCATTAGTTCAGGAATCTATTATTCACTCAAAAAATTATTGATATTTAAAGTGTGACATGTTGCTCTACAATGCAAGTGAGTTAGTTGCTCAGCCATATCTGACTCTTTGTGACCCCATGGACTGTAGCCACACAGGATCCTCTGTCCATGGGATTCTTCAGGCAAGAATACTGGAGTGGGATGCCATACCCTTCTCCAGGGCATCTTCCCCACCCAGTAATCAAACTTGGGTCTCTTGCATTGCAGGCACATTCTTTACTGTCTGAGCCACCAGGGAAGTCCCCACACAGTGCATCAATTCAGTTCAGTCGCTCAGTCGTGTCCGACTCTTTGCCACCCCATGAATCGCAGCACGCCAGGCCTCCCTGTCCATCACCAACTCCCGGAGTTCACTAAGACTCACGTCCATCGAGTCAGTGATGCCATACAGCCATCTCATCCTTTGTCGTCCCCTTCTCCTCCTGCCCCCAATCCCTCCCAGCATCAGAGTCTTTTCCAATGAGTCAACTCTTCGCATGAGGTGGCCAAAGTACTGGAGTTTCAGCTTTAGCATCATGCCCTCCAAAGAAATCCCAGGGTTGATCTCCTTTAGAATGGACTGGTTGGATCCCCTTGCAGTCCAAGGGACTCTCAAGAGTCTTCTCCAACACCACACTTCAAAAGCATCAATTCTTTGGCACTCAGCTTTCTTCACAGTCCAACTCTCACATCCATACATGACCACAAGAAGAACCATAGCCTTGACTAGATGGACCTTTCTTGGCAAAGTAATGTCTTTGTTTTTCAATATGCTATCTAGATTGGTCATAACTTTTCTTCCAAGGAGTAAGCGTCTTAATTTCATGGCTGCAATCACCATCTGCAGTGATTTTGAAGCCCCCCCAAATAAAATCTGACACTGTTTCCACTGTTTCCCCATCTATTTCCCATGATATATAAATATAAATACAATAAGTTCAAATATTAAGATTTTGCTTAAATTCTGGTGGATCCAAGTTGTCAGTTCTTTTTATACTATGATGCTAAATAGTATGATGCTAAAATAGAAAGAGATATTGATCCATTGACAAATATATTCCATACCTATGATGCCTGCTTCTTTTTTATTTACATCATGTTAAGTAGTTTAAAGGATGATTCCCTGTCCTCTCAGAGATAAAGTTGATATTCCAAAATAAAGTTGTGCTTGAAGTTGCAGGGGTTGTAGGAGGGCACAAAATAAGATAGAAAATTGCAATTAACAAAACAAAAAATAGCAGTGAACTTGAGAAGAAAGCAGAGCACAGTAACAGAAGAAAGAACCTGATCTAGCATGCTCTAAGACCATTTTCCTTTTCCTTTTTAAATTCTCCAGATATCCTCCAAATTTTTGCTTAGTTTCATTTTTATCTACTCTTATATTACTTCAAGAATATATAGCACAAGAAAGGTCTTTGAAGGGCACTCTTATTAAGCAGTTCATACCATGTTACTTTACTATTTCCAAAAAAGTTGCTTTTTGCAATATCTAAACTGTCCCCTTTTGTTGTGAATATATAAAGTTAAAACAGGGTTGTAGGTAGAAAAATTAACAAGTAACAACTTTATATCCCTGATTCATCCACTATTTTAAACAATGCTAACTATACTCTTAGTGTAGAGTTAGACTGTACTATAAGTATATATAGTAACATGATGGACAAAGTTTAATTTAACACATACTGTGATAAATTAATTTATGTTATGTTATTTAACATAGTATATGTTAAATTAATTTAACATAGGGAAAAATTTAACATATACGATGGGTACAAATATATCAGATGTGATAAAGTCCAAGGATAAGAAGGCATCGTTAAAATTGACAAGGTGAATCAAATTTTTATATTTAACTGTGAGATTGTGTCCCTCTACTACTCAATATCAAGAACACTAGAAGCCAATCACATATTTCTTTAGGATGCATATTGGTAGATTATTTTCTGGGAAAAATGCAAATCCCTCAGGGAAAGAATCCACTAGGAAATAAGAATGTCAACAGTGCTACAAAGGAGAGCTTACAGGAGCACACAAAGTAAATCCAACCAATTAATGAGACTCTCTCATCACCTGGAGTTTCAAATCAGCTTACTAAGGACTCTTTGTGAATTAATCATCAAAGAACATATGACATTTGAAAAATAGTTCCAACATTAAGATTAAAAACAATGCAAGCTATAAAAATAAACTATTAAAATTTAGAGGTTATTAAAATAATATATATATAAAAGAATTGTTATTTGTCTAAATATATATCTTTTTAAATCTACCTTCTTCATTATCTTATTATAAGTATAATGGAATGGTATCACTTGGATTAGAATGAACATATTTTCCAGGACTATATTCACACTATTGTTCTGTACATACTATTATTTTGAACCACATTTTTCAACATTTTATGTCCTGATAATGCATCCCTAATATTTAATTTATTGAAAGCATATAAAGAAATAAACAATAGACATTTAGGAGAAACAGATCATGAAATCTGTTTCCCCCTTTGCAGTAAAATGTGTAAGTGATTAATAAATTTTGATAGGTAAGCACTAACTTGATTCAAGTAATTTGATTTTCAAAATCTTTACCTCAAACTAATATTTTAATGCCTGCTTTATTCTTTATAGTTTGGCTATCTGGGAGTGCTCCAAGAATCAAAACTACATCAAGTAGGAAAAAGTTACTGAAAACCAGAATTAATTGGTTTTGAATAACAAGATATTCCTAAATCACATTTCTCTTTTATTATTACAGTTTTGGACAAGTCATTAGCAAATTTTGATAAAAGCTTCCTCATTTAAAATGTGCAGCTAAAGTATTTCATACATTTCAATTAAAATTAAATGAGACACAGTATTATTTAACAAAATCTCAAATCCTTGAAATGAGTTATTTTCATTATCATATATTCTAGTCTATTACTTAAATATCTCCATGCACAGAAATTTCTATATGCATTGCATATATTAAGTTTCTAATAATTCAACAAAACAAATTCAAGAGTGCAGGCTGTGATATCAGAAGGCTACATCTTCTCCAGCTTTCATGACTTAAGGCTGAAGATAATCTCCAAAGTCATGATTTTCTCTAAAGTTCTGTTCCTCACTTACGAGAAGATGAAAACAATACAAACTGACTTATGGTATGAAGTTTGTGTTTTGATAAATAATTTAACACACGATGTGTTAAAATAGTTCCTGTTTAATTAGAAATATCCAAGGAATGTTGGATACTTCTAATCTGCCTGCAAAGCAAGAGACCCAGGTTTAATACCCCAGTCATGAAAATCCCCTGGAGAAGTGAATGGCTACCCACTCCAGTATTCTTGCCTGGAGAATTCTATGGACAGAGGAGCCTGGTGGACTACAGTCCATGGAATCGCAAAGAGGTGGACACGACTGAGTGACTAACACTCTCACAAACCTTTCACTTTCAAGGAATGTTAATGCTAGAATTAGTGTTTAAAAAGACGATTCCCCTACAACACCTACAAAACCATGAATGTAGCTTCTTCAAACACTGTCAGAGAGCATTAAGAATAGTAACCCTGAATGTTTTTCTTCTTAGTGAATTATGTTCCAGGATCTCGGAGATTTCAACAGCTCAAAGTTTCAGGTCTCTGAGTTCATTCTGATGGGATTCCCAGGCATTCACAGCTGGCAGCACTGGCTATCCCTGCCCCTGGCTCTGCTCTACCTCTTAGCTCTCAGTGCAAACATCCTTATCTTGATCATCATCAATCAGGAGGCAACACTGCACCAGCCTATGTATTATTTCCTGGGCATCCTGGCTGTGGTTGACATGGGCCTTGCTACCACCATCATGCCCAAGATTTTTACCATCTTGTGGTTCAGTGCAAAGACCATTGGTCTCCCTGAGTGCTTTGTACAGATGTATGCCATACATAGTTTTGTAGGAATGGAATCAGGCATTTTTGTCTGCATGGCTATAGATAGGTATGTGGCAATTTGTCAACCACTATGTTATTCATCAGTAATCACCAAATCTTTTGTGGTCAAAGCTACTGTGTTCATGACACTCAGAAACAGCCTGACTACCATCCCAATTCCTGTGTTGGCAGCTCAGAGACACTATTGTTCAAAAAACCAAATTGAGCACTGTCTGTGCTCTAATCTTGGTGTCACTAGTCTATCCTGTGATGACAGGACAGTCAACAGTGTTTACCAGCTACTTCTGGCCTGGATATTCATGGGGAGTGACTTGGGTTTGATTCTTGTATCCTATGCTTTGATATTTCACTCTGTACTGAAACTGAACTCAACAGAAGCTACATCCAAGGCCCTGAGTACCTGCACTTCCCACCTCATCCTAATCCTGTTTTTCTACACAGTTGTTATTGTCATTTCTATCACCCATAGTGCAACAATGACGTTTCCCCTCATCCCAGTTCTACTCAATGTACTCCACAATGTCATTCCTCCTGCCCTCAATCCTATGGTCTATGCACTCAAGAACAAGGAGCTCAGACAGGGCTTATGTAAGCTCCTTAAGCTGGACTTCAAAGGCAATTAACTTGGAGAGGATGCTCAACTTTGTAATTTCCCTATGTATATATTCATTATATTCTTCAAAGATTATAGATAAAGAAGAACTAAGAAACACTAACATTTTTCAGTTAGTTTAAGGAATCAGTGGCAATTAATGAAACCTTCAAAATGAGAATGAAGTAATCTTGCTTTTCAATAAATTTCTTCATCAAATGAGTAACACAATGATGCTGATTGTCTCAAGGAATCCACAGAAAGACAACAGAATATATATTCCATTTTTGTCTCCAGTTTCTCTAAATAGAACTTCCTAACAATGTTTAATATAGATGGGTAAAAGAGAGATCTACCATTTTATTCTTTTTTAATGAGATTATTTAATCCATATATATTTTATTTAATTACTGATAGCATATAACTGCTCCATGACAAAACTAGACAGCATATTAAAAAGCAAAGACATCACTTTGATTAGGCCCTTATAGTCAAAGTTATGGTTTTTCTGGTAGTCACTTATGGACAGGAGAGTTGAATTGTGAAGAAGGCTGGTGCTAAAGCTGAAGCTCCAGTCCTTTGGCCACCTGCTGCCTAGAACTGACTAATTCGAAAAGACCCTGATGCTGGGAAAGGATGAGCTCAGGAAGAGAAGGGAGTGACAGAGGAAGAATGATTAGATGGCATCCCCAACTCAATAGACATGGCTCTGGGCAAACACTGGGATATAGTGAAGTACAGGGAAGCCTGGCATCTGCAGTTCAAGGGTCTCAAAGAGCCAGACATAATTTAGCAACTGAGTAACAACTGCTCCAGATATTTGTGCTTCTTTTTGAGGTGTTTTACCATTTTTAAATGGTCAAAGAACTTGAGTAGACACTTCTCTAAAGAAGATATGAGATGCCAGCAAATATATGAAAAGATTTTTATAAATTAAAATCAAAACAATAATCACAATAAGTTTAGGATAATTAATATATAGCCTAAATGATTACTATTTTGTTTTAAATTTAGCAGATGTTGGCAATATTTTGAAACATGGCATTATTATACATTGATAGAGAGTATGTAAAAATCACACAGGCGTTGTGGAAAAAACTTCAGTAATTACTCAATTAAAGGTAGTTACCTATGACTCAGAAATTTAACTCCTATGCATATAATCAGACAACACAGCTGCAGCAAAAATTTTATGTAGAAATGTTCATAGTATCATTGTTAAACAAAAAGTGGAAAGAAGTCAAATGCTGTTGAGTATCAGTTGTTTAATAGATAAACAATATTAAGCATATCCATTTCAGGAATTATTATTCATACATAAAAAGGATGAAGTTCTGATACATATTCTTGCATAAATAAAATTTGAAAAAAAACATGCTAAATTAAAAAACCAGATACTAAAGGCCACAAGTTATATGCTTTCAATTACATCAAATCTCCAGAAGAGGGAATCCATTGGACAACAACAACAAAAATAGTCCTTGGTAAGAAGAGAAGTGACAAATTAATAAGCAGTTACTGATTAAGGCTACAGATATTTATTTTGAGGTAATGGAAGTGTTTGGAAACAGTATTGTGCTGACGGTTGCGCAGCACTTTGAATGTACCAAAAGGTACTCAGTTGTGCATTTTTGAGTGCTATTTTATGTGGCATGTGAATTTCACTTCAATTAAAAAAATGATAAAATGCAAAAAAAAAAGACTGTTCTATCTGTGTCTCTATGTATGTATATATGTCTCTCTATATATATGGAAAATGGTTAAAATAATTTACTTATCATATAGCATCAATTTAAAATGGTACAATTTATTTTTTAGTAGGTATTACCAGAACTTTTGTGAATATAGAAGCCCATGTATATACATCTCTCTCTTTCTCTTTAGTCACTAAGTTGTGTCTGACTCTTGTGACCTCATGGATAGTAGCCTGCCAGGCTCCTCTATCCATGGGATTCTCCAGGAAAGAATACTGGAGTGGGTTGCCATTTCCTTTTCCAATATATACATATACATATAGCAAGTATGTGGGCTTCCCTGGTAGCTCAAATGGTAAGAATCTGCCTGCAGTGTAGGAGATCCGAGTTCAATCATTGTGTCAGGAAGAGCCCCTGGAGGAAGCCATGGCAGCCCACTCCAGTATTCTTGCATGGAGAATTCCATGGACAGAGAGGACCCTGGCAGGCTACAATCTGTGGTGTCACAAAGAGTCAGACATGACTGACTAATACACACATAGAAAACATATATTTAAAAATATGGCAACAATTAATTCTACATTATAAAATTTAAAGTATCTGATTTATCTACTTCTAAAATGATTTTTCAAAATAGTAAAAAATACAAGTGTTACTTTCCATATCTAATTAATGAATATGTAACTAGAATCATTTGTGTTTTATTATTTTTTATGTTATCATCAACATCATTATTATCTCAAAACTTGGCATCAAAATATTACTAACATAATAAGCCAAAAGCAGAGACATTACTTTGCCAACAAAGGTCTGTCTAGTCAAGGCTGTGGTTTTTCCAGTGGTCATATATGGATGTGAGAGTTGGACTGTGAAGAAGGCTGAGCACTGAAGAATTGATGGTTTTGAACTGTGGTGTTGGAGAAGACTCTTGAGAGTCCCTTGGACTGCAAGGAGATCCAACCAGTCTATTCTGAAGGAGATCAGCCCTGGGATTTCTTTGGAAGGAATGATGCTAAAGCTGAAACTCCTCATGCGAAGAGTTGACTCATTGGAAAAGACTCTGATGCTGGGAGGGATTGGGGGCAGGAGGAGAAGGGGACGACAGAGGATGAGATGGCTAGATGGCATCACTGACTCAATGGACGTGAGTCTGGGTGAACTCTGGGAGTTGGTGATGGACAGGGAGGCCTGGTGTGCTGGGATTCATGGGGTCGCAAAGAGTCAGACACAACTGAGCGACTGAACTGAACTGATTGATGGTGTTATACATTTCCATAATATTCATGATCATCCTCACATAAAAGAAAAAAAAAACTCAATAAAAAGAAATAGGAATGTGTGTATGATTAAAACTTCTGAACATCCTTACAAGGGAAGGAAGAGAATTATTTAATAAACATTAAAATCTCTAATATTCATCAAAATTAGATTGTATTGATTCTCACTCCTCCATATATATTCCTCATGTGCAAGCACACAGATTAGATACATAGAGATTAATTTATTATCCATGTGTTATCTTCTAGGCAGCGAGAATAGAAACTTCCACTACTCCTTCTCCAATAGGGGTTAGCTTACTTCCTAAATCAGTACTTGTATCTCAAGTGTTTTGCAATATTCCCTAGGATACATAACACATATTAAAAATATTCAGTCATATAGTGCAAATGTCAAAAGATTTAGTAGTTGAGGACTTTGAATGTACATATATTGTACATTCTTGATTTTTTTAAACCAATATCCTGAACACCTGGAACAGATTGCATTCAACTCACTGTTTGGCTTTCCAGAAACTAAGGTATCAAAGGACATACAAAGGTGGGAGTAGAGGCAGAATATTTTTTAATTCCCTATTGGAGAAGGAAATGGCAACCCACTCCAGCGTTCTTGCCTGGAGAATCCCAGGGATGGCGGAGCCTGGTGGGCTGCTGTCTATGGGGTCGCACAGAGTCGGACACGACTGAAGCTACACAGCAGTAGCAGCAGCAGCAGCAGGCAGTAAAAAATGTAAAGAGTTTTTGGATTTATAATAACTGATTATTATATCCACACAACTTCAGGTATGATTCCATTTACCAATTTGAAGGCTGAAATGTTGAGAAAGACTGGATTTTCATGGGAAAATATTTATTTCTCCTGTTTTCAGATTACAATACAGTACATTTTTCCGTGTTTATTATGAATATCTAGTTATTTTTCACTTTCACTTTTCACTTTCATGCATTGGAGAAGGAAATGGCAACCCACTCCAGTGTTCTTGCCTGGAAAATCCCAGGGATGGGGCAGCCTGGTGGGCTGCCATCTATGGGGTCGCACAGAGTCGGACACGACTGAAGTGACTTAGCAGCAGCAGCAGTTATTTTTCTAAGCAAATGGTAATCTTTTTTGGCTCTGTTGTGCTAATATCAAGAAAGAAGCACAGCCATTTAATGAAGATTGGGGAAACAGCAAGAGAATAGCTCTTGATCATAGTCACAGGACTCTTATAATTTACCTACTGTCCCACTGATCTCAGATTAAGAATCTAATTTACATACTTTATTTCTAGAGATACTTATTTGTGACTGAATTTTATTAAATTTATGTAGGAAAATCTACTGGGAGGAAGAATAAACAACCATATTAGAAAAAGAACATGGAATGTAAAATTGAGAACTGATTAGTGAGGAAACAAACATTTCTATGGAGTTTAGAAACAGAAAGAGGCAACAGGTGGTACAATAATTGTAGTTATAAATAAGTGACCATATTCTTGTGTTAATGTCACAACTTCAACACGCTTGTCTCCCACAGAACAACATAAGCCCATTTTCCTTGCAGAAAACTTGTTATAATGTATTGAAATCATCTTAAATTTAATTTGGAAAGTCTAATGTAATTAATGGACTTCCCTGGTGACTCAGATAGTAAAGCGTCTGCCTACAATGTGGGAGACCCAGGTTCAATCCCTGGGTTGGGAAGATCTGGAGAAGGAAATGGCAGCCCACTCCAGTATTCTTGCCTGGAAAATCCCATGGACAGAGAAGCCTGGTAGGTTACAGTCCACAGGGTCGCAAAGAGTTGGACACGACTGAGCAACTTATGACTATGTAATTACGGTCAGTACTACAATATTTGCTTTAAGCTTGGCTTGGTAACTGAGAGTATTGCAAATGTATTGCAAATGGATGCAGATTTCTCATGTAACAAGAAAACCAGCTTTAATAATTGACACTAGAATTTTTAAAAGGAAACAAGAAGGACATAAATAGGATATTTATCTCATGTTTAGAAACTATATCCTTAGAAATAGAGCACAAGTGACCTCAGAGATATATTTGCTATTCTCAGCGATTTTTTTTCTTTAATCAGTGCTTTTTCTGGGCTTCCCTGGTGGCTCAGACAGTAAAGAATCCACCTGCAATACAGGAGACCAGGGTTCAATCCCTGGGTTCAGAAGATCCCCTGGAGAAGGGAATAGCTACCCACTCCAGTATTCTTGTCTAGAGAATTCCACAGATAGAGAAGGCTGGCTTTCTCTACCTGTATTTCATGGGCACAAAGAGATAAGAGTTGACAGTTCAAATGTATTGAGAGGAAGAAACAACTCAGATCCTAGTTTTGCAACAACTTTGAAAATCTGTCTACACTAGTCAGTTCAGTTCAGTTCAGTTCAGTTGCTCAGTCCTGTCCAACTCTGTGACCCCATGAATTGCAGCATGCCAGGCTTCCCTGTCCATCACCAACTCCCAGAGTTCACTCAAACTCAACGTCCATCAAGTAGATGATGCCATCCAGCCATCTCATACTCTGTCGTCCCCTTTTCTTCCTGCCCCCAATCCCTCCCAACATCAGAGTCTTCCAATGAGTCAACTCTTCACATCAGGTGGCCAAAGTACTGGAGTTTCAGCTTTAGCATACACTTCAAATTCTTTCTTATTCAACAGTAATCATTATATATGTGTGAAAATATACCTACACACATATATGAATTGTTACAGTTTTGTCTCTTATTGAAAAATGTAAAAGAAATGTGAAAAGTATAATGGCATACAAACATTAGAAAAGTATTTACAAGCCTGACAAGAAAGAAACCTGATGACAGTTTTGGTTTGTAAGAAACACATTCTTAGTTTATTGTAAACTCACAATACTTGTCAAAAACACAAATTGAAAGGCTTCTGTTAGCCTTGCCATTGTTAGCTTGAGTCCACACCAGTGTTATCAAACAGGAATTTGAGGATTAGTTAATAAATTTTGGCTGCTTTAAGTGAATTCCCCAATTTTGAAATTTCTTCCACATACTAATAAACTAGATAATTTCAATATATTTTACTATTTTGCTTGTGGACAATCATATGAACATGGAAATGAAGCAATGTGATATACTGAGGATTAACTGTGTGTAAACATCGTCTATTGCTTTACCAAGGTGATCTTCACCCTCCATTTACTTGTTTGGGTGCCTGTTTTGTTTGTGTGTCTATTTCTTCCCTTTTTGGGGGAGTATGTGTTTGGTGTGTTAGTATAACTTTTGTTTCCAAAAAGCTTTGTGCATTTTTAGTGTACACTCTTTTTGTCGTTTATATATATATACTTACTTTCAGATATGTATTTTATTGTGTAAGCATTTGCAAATAATCAATGTGAAATAAGGCCAACTAGCAGTATTGTTTTACTGATTGAAATTTATTTCCAAACCTAAACAATTTGTTTTTATTGCTTCCGCATAATTTCCTTGCATTTTTGAAACTGTTTTTATTATATATACTTTATATTAGGGAATTGCTTTGAGAATTTAAATTTTTCTGTTGGTTTGAAAGAGATATTATAGTTCTGTTTTTCCTGATGGTTCTTTTTATACTTTTGAAAAAGCAGCAATTAAAATGCAGAATAATAATTCTTAAAGTCATAAAATGTGAATAATTTATTTAGTAACCTCTTCATTAACTCTAAAAAATTTATTGATATCAAATATATGCATTATGTCTTACTAAACAATGCAAATATAAAAATATTATTCACAAATAATAATTTTTTGTTAAATTCTGGTGGATTCAAGTTATCAATGTGTTTTATAATATCATGATGTTAAAATAGAAAGAGATATCGATCTATTGGCAATCATATTCCTTACCTACAAAGCCTTCCTCTTTTGTGTGTTTGTGTGTTCAGTCGCTCAATCATGTCTGACTCCTTGTGACCCCACAGTCAGTAGCCTGCCAGGCTCATCTGTCCATGGAATTTTCCAGGCAAGAGTACTAGAGTGGGTTTTCATTTACTGTTCCAGGGATTCTCCCTGACCCAGGGATCAACCCATGTCCCTGACATCTCCTACATTGCAGGCAGACAAAGATTCAAAGGATGGTTCCTTGTCCTCTCTCAGAAAAAGTTGATATTGCTAAAGCAGGTGATGCTTGAAGCTGGAGTGGAGGTGTGAGGGTACAAAATAGAATAGAAAATTGAAGAACGACAAAGCTAAAACTACTGGAGATTTTGAATAAGAAATATCAAACAGCAACAGAAAAAAATTTAAAAAAGAACAAAAGAAAAAAAAGAAAAAGAAACTGATTTAACAGAATTTTAACCATGATTCAGTTGTAAGATCATTTGTCTTACAACTATTGGTCTTTTGTTATTTGGTCTTTTGCTATTTGAAAAACCTCCTAATGGCCTGCAAAGTTTTGCTTGATTTCATTTCTACCTGCTCCTTTATGAGTCCAAGTATTTATTACAGCACAAGAAAGGTCTTTGAAGAGGCTCTTATTAAGTAGTTCATATTATGTTGCATAGCTACTTCCAAAGAAGTTGTTTCTTGCAGTATCTAAACTGTCCTCTTTTGTTGTGAATACATAAAGATAAAACAGGATGTAGGTAAAAAAAAATAATAAGTAACAACTTTTACAACTCTAACTCATACAGTATTTTAAACACTCAAATACCCTCTTGGCCTTCCTTGGTGTTTCAATGGGCAAGAATCCTCCTGTCAATGCAGGCAATGCAGGAGACATGGGTTCAATCCCTGGGTGGGGAAGATCCCCTAGAGAAGGAAACAGCAACCCAGTCTAGCATTCTTGCCTGTGAAAATCCCATGCACAGAGGAGCCTAGTCAGCCACAGTTTGCTTGCCGTGGGTATTAAGTCACTTCAGTCCTGTCCAACTTTTTGACCCTATGGACCATAGCCCACCAGGCTCCTCTGTTCATGAGATTCTCCAGGCTAGAATACTGGAGTGGGTTGCCATCTCCTTTTCCAAGGGATTTTCTTGACCCAGGGATGAAACTGTGTCTCTTGTGCCTCATACATTGGCAGCTGGGTCCTTTACCAATAATGCCACCTGAGAGGCTCAAGGCATCCCTGTCTCAGTTCAGTTCAGTCGCTCAGTCATGTACGACCCATGAACCACAGCACACCAGGCCTCCCTGCCCATTACCAACTCCTTCAGTTCACCCAAACCCATGTCCATTGAGTCGGTGATGCCATCCAACTATCTCATCCTCTGTCGTCCACTTCTCCTCCTGCCCTCAATCTTTCCCAGCATCAGGGTCTTTTTGAATGAGTCAACTCTTCGTATCAGGTGGCCAAAGTATTGGAGTTTCAGCCTCAGCATCAGTCCTTCCAATGAACACCCAGGACTGGTCTCCTTTAGGATGGACTGGTTGGATCTCCTTGCAGTCCAAGGGAGTCTCAAGAGTCTTCTCCAGCACCACAGTTCAAAAGCATCAATTCTTCGGTGCTCAGCTTTCTTCACAGTCCAACTCTCACATCCATACATGACTACTGGAAAAACCATAGCTTTGACTAGATGGACCTTTGTTGGCAAAGTAATGTCTCTGCTTTTGAATATACTATCTAGGTTGGCCATAACTTTCCTTCCAATGAGTAAGCGTCTTTTAATTTCATGGCTACAATCATCATCCACAGTGGTTTTGGATCCCAGGAGAATAAAATCAGCCACCGTTTCCCCATCTATTTGCCATGAAGTGATGGGACCAGATGTCATGATCTTAGTTCCCAGTCTATGGAGTCACAAAAGAGTCTGACATGACTTAGTGATTAAATAACAACAACTGCCTTCTTATGATGACTGGAAGTTTATTCTGGAGGAAAAAAACCTTTAACATGTAGTATGAATGCAAATATATCCAGCATGATGAAGTTCAAGGATGAAACATCATAAAAAAAATGAAGAGATTCCAATATTCATAGTTAAGTGTGAGGCAGACAGGGTCCTTCAATATCAAGAACACTTGGAGCCAGTCATATGTTTATCCAAGATGCAGATTGGTAGATCATTTTCTCAAAAAAAAAAAAAAAAAATTAAGTCCCTGAAGAAAAAAAGCTGTAAATACAGGTAAATTAGGAATGTCAACAATGAAGCAAAGAGGACCCTAAAGAGCATACAAAGTAAATTCCACCATGTAACAAATGAGACTCACTCATCACCTGGAGTTTCAAATTGGCTTTCTAAAGATTCTTTATTAAGTATCAATTAATAGTCACAGAATGCAAGACATTTGAATAATAATTTCAATATTAAAAACAAAAGCAATGCAAGCTATAAAAATAAACTATAGAAATTTAGAGGTTATTAAAATGATATATATGAAGCAGAATACACATATTTGTGTAATCTATTAATCTTCATTGTGTTATATGTGTGATGGAATGTCATCACTTGGGTTAGGATGTATATATTCACCAGGTCTACATCCACCCTGTTTTCTGTACATACTAAAAGTGTACTGTACAAACATTTTTCAAATATTTTATGACTTGATAATGCAAACTTATGTTTAAATATTTTAAGGAAACAAAAAATAAACAGCAAACATTTAGAAGAAACAGGTTGTGAAAATATTCCAATTCTTAAACTTAAGTTTTCCTAAACTTCCCTGGTGGCTCAGACGGTAAAGCATCTGTCTACAATGCAGGAGATCCAGGTTCGATCCCTGGGTTGGGAATATCCTATGGAGAAAGAAATGGCAACCCACTCCAGTACTCTTGCCTGGAAAATCCCATAGAGGGAGGAGCGTGATAGGCTTCAGTCCATGGCGTCTCAAAGAGTCGGACACGACTGAGCTACATCACTCCAGTTCTTAGATTAAAGTGAAAAAATGATTAAATTAAAAGTTTTTGGTAGATATACAGTAACTTTATATTAGGAGTTTGACTTTCAAAATACTTACCTCACACTAACTTTTTAACACCTGCTCTATTTTTCATAAGATATTCTGGAGTGCTCCAAAAATCAAAACTGTGTCACTCCCGGAGTTCACTCAGACTCATGTCCATCGAGTCGATGATGCCATCCAGCCACCTCATCCTCTGTCGTCCCCTTCTCCTCCTGCCCCCAATCCCTCCCACCATCAGAGTCTTTTCCAATGAGTCAACTCTTCTCATGAGATGGCCAAAGTATTGGAGTTTCAGCTTCAGCATCAGTCTTTCCAAAGAACACGCAGGGCTGATCTCTTTTAGGATGAACTGGTTGGATCTCCTTGCAGTCCAAGGGACTCTCAAGAGTCTTCTCCAACACCACAGCTCAAAAGCATCAATTCTTTGGTGCTCAGCCTTCTTCACAGTCCAACTCTCACATCCATACACGACCACAGGAAAAACCATAGCCTTGACTAGATGGATCTTTGTTGGCAAAGTAATGTCTCTGCTTTTGAATATGCTATCTAGGTTGGTCATAACTTTCCTTCCAAGGAGTAAGCATCTTTTAATTTCATGGCTGCAATCACCCTTTGCAGTGATTTTGGAGCCCCCCAAAATAAAATCTGACACTGTTTCCCCATCCATTTCCCATGAAGTGATGGGACCAGATGCCATGATATTCGTTTTCTGAATGTTGAGAAATAATATTGCTCTCTCATTATTACTTGGTTTTGGACAGGTCATTAACAATTTTTGACAAAAGACTCCTCACTAAACATATGTATACAAAATTACCTCAAACATTTCAATTAAAATTAAGAAACTCTCATATTTATGTATCAGAATCTCAAGTCCTTGAAAACAGTTATTTTCAATCAATATCATATATTCTAATCTATTCCCTAATTATCTTGATAGATAAAAATATCTACACTCATTCCATACATTGTCTGTAAGAATCCAACAGTTTATAAAAACAAAACTTAAGAATCCAAATTGTGATATCAGGGCTCTCATCTTGTCCACTTTCCATCATTTCCAGCTGAAGATAGTGACCAAGCTCCTGACTTTCTCTAATGTCTTACTTCCTAGTTAGGAGAATATGGAGAAAATGTGAAATGCTGTGCTAAAATGAAGAAATTTTAGTTTAGATTAACTAAATTACCACATAATATGCTACAAGAGTTCCTGTTTCACTAGAAATATCCAATATGTGCTAATATGCGAGTGAGAATAAGAAAATATTAATACAATGACTACTCACCACTACCACCTACAATATGATGAATGTAGGTAGCTAATTTTCAAACACTGTCAGAGGAATTGTTAATAATAATAATCTTGAATATTTTTCCTTTTAGTGAAAGATGTTTCAGGATCTTAGAGACTCCAACCACTTAAAAGTTTCAGGTCTCTGAGTTCATTCTGATGAGACTCGCATGCAGTGTTCTACTTAAATGTAACAAAAACATTCTGGTTTTTGAAACAAACTGTGATGGGTGATGAAAAGAGGATACTGCACACTAATATGGAATGGAAGAGATCCTGTGGCAAGTGAAACAAACCACCACCGACTACACCGTAGGCCGATCTTCATCCAAAGAAGATGATGTATATGGTAGGATTAGAAGGGAGTCTCTTTTATGAGCTCCTTCTGGAAAACCAAATAATTAACTCCAACAAGTACTGCTCCCAATAGGACAAAATGAAAGTAACACTCTGTGAAGAGCATCCTGAACTAGTCAATAAGGATGGGCTTCCCTTGTGGCTCAGCTGTTAAAGACTCCATCTGCAATGCGGGAAACCCGAGTTTGATCCCTGGGTTGGGAAGAGCCTCTGAAGAAGGAAAAGGCTACCCACTCCAATATTCTGGCCTGGAGAATTCCATGGACTGTACAGTCCATGGGGTTGCAAAGAGTTGGACACAACTGAGTGACTTTCACTTTACCTCCATCAGGATAACACAAGACAGCATGTTTCTCTGATGACCAGGTGAAAACTTACAGTTTGGCTGGGAAGTTCTGATTCATCCACCATATTCACTAGACATTGTGCCTTTAGATGTCTATTTATTTTGGTCTTTACAAAATTCCCTTAATGGAGAAAATTTCAATTCCCTGGACAACTGTAAAAGGCACCTGGAGAAGTTCTTTGTTCAAAAGGTAAAAGGTTTTGTGAAGATAAAATTATGAAGTTTCCTGAAAAATGGCAGAAGATAGTGGAACAAATGGGGTTTCCCCGGTGGCTCAGATGGTAAAGAATCTGCCAGCAATGCAGGAGACCCGAGTTTGATCTCTTGGTTAGGAAGATTCTCTGGAGAAGGGAATGGCAAACCACTATAGTATTCTTGCCTGGAGAATTTCATAGACAGAGGAGCCTGGTGAACTATAGTCCTTGGGGTTGCAAAGAGTTGGACATGACTGAGTGACTAACACTAACTAATACAATGGAACAATAAAGTTCTTGGTGAAAATGAAAAAAAAAAGTGTACTTTATTTTTAATTAAAAAGTCAAAAGAACAAAACTTTTTGTCTAGCCCAGTGCATACATTTACATAAGTATATATGTAAATATATTAGTATATATGTGGAAGATGGTTGAAATCATTTGAACTACTTATCACATAACATCAATTTAAAATGGTACAATTTATGTTACAGTATGGTATTATGTAAGCTTTCTGTTAAAAATATATATGGCAAATGTGTTTAAAGACATTTATCAGCAGTTACCTCTACATTGTAGAATTTAAAGGGTTTGATATATCTAGTTCCAAAATTATGTTTTCCAATTAATAAAAACACAGGCATTAATTTCAATATCTAATTAATAGATACAAAAATAGTCAATTGTGTTTTATTATTTTTTAAATAATCATCACCAATAATACTGTCTTTTTAAAAAAAGTAATTTATTATTTTAATTGGAGGATAACTACTTTACAATATTGTGGTGGTTTTTGCCATACATTGACATGAATCAACCATGGGTACAAATGTGTCCCCCCATCCTGAACCTCCCTCCCACCTCACTCCTCACCCTATCCCTCTAGGTTGTCCCAGTGCACTGGCTTTGAGTGCCCTGCTTCATGCCTCAAACTTGCACTGGCCATCTATTTTATATATGGCAATATATGCTCAATATTATTACCTTAACACTTGCCCATCAAAATATTCCTAGAATAAGCCCGATCCGTTGGTGAAGTTTTATGTTATAATGTTCATCATCATCCTCACTTGAAGAAATAAATGAATCAAAGAACATAGGAACGTGTGTATGATTAAAACCATCTGAACATCCTTACAAGGAAAGAAGTAGAACATTTTAATAAACATTAATATGCCTAATATTTATTAAAATAGGATTGTGTTCATTCTCTCTTCCCCATATATATTGCTCACATGCAAGCACACAGACTAGATTCATGGAGATAATTTTTTTATTCATGAAGTATTTTTAAGCCATGAAAATGAAAGCTTCCACTCTTCCTTTTCCAAGAGGGGTTAGCTTAATTCCCATACCAGCACATATATCTTGAATGTTTTGCAATATTCCTTTGAATAAAAAAATATTCAGTTCAATTGTACAAATATCAAGTGATTTAGTATTTGAGGACTTTGAATGTATATATATTGTAGATTCATGATTTTTCTTCTTTTATTTTTTATTTTGTGTGTGTGTGTGTGTTTTATTTTTACTTTATTTTACTTTACAATACTGTATTGGTTTTGCCATACATTGACATGATTTTGACCAATATCCAAACATCTGGACCAGATTGCATCAAGCCCACTGTTCTGCTATCCAGAAATTAAGGTATAAAGGAAATACAAAACAGGGACTCAAGGCAGGATATTCTTTTATTCCATAGGCAGCAAAAATGTGGAGAGTTTTGGATGTATACTAACTTATGCTTATATTTAAACAACTCTGTGTTCCATTACATATACCCAGTTGAAGGCAGAAGTGTTACAAAAGCTAGGTTTTCACGGAAAAATAGTTATTTCTCCCTTTCTCAAATTGCAATACAGCGTAACTTTCCATGTTTACTTTGAATATCTAGCTATTTTTCTAAGCAAATAGTTATCTTTAAATCTGTTGTACTAAATATCAAGAAATAATCACCCCCATGGGGTGAAGAATGTGGAAATAGCGAGAATGACTCTTGAACATGGTCATAGCACTTTTGCCATTCACCTGTCCTCCCATTGCTCTCACAATAAGAATCTAACTTACATGCTTTATTTCCAGAGACACTTATTTGTGACTGCATTTTATTCATCTTATATAGGAAAAACTCCTTGGAGAGACAAGCCATCATTTTAGGAAAAGAACATGTAATGTAAAATAGAGGGCTGGTTAGTAAGAAGGCAAACATTTTCTGTGGAGTTTAGAAATGGGAATAGGCAACAGGTGGTATAATTATACATATAAATAAGTGACCATAATCTTGTGTCAACGTAACTACTTCAATACATTTGTCTCCCACAAGATAACATGAGTCCATTTTCCCTACAGAAAAATTTAGGTGAAATACATTGAAATCATTTTAAATTTGTTTTGCAAAGTCTAATGTAATTATGGTAAATAGTACAAGATTTGGTATAAGCTTTGGAGTTCCCTGGTGGCTCAGATGGTAAAGCGTCTGTCTACAATGCAGGAGAAGGAAATGGCAATCCACTCCAGAGGAGCCTGGGAGGCTACAGTCCATGGGGTTGCAAAGAGTCGGACATGACTGAGCGACTTCACTTTCACTTTTCCTTGATCACTTAACAGAGCTTTGCAAATGAATTACTAATGATATCTGAACTTCTCATGTAACAATAAAACCAAGTTTAATAATCAAAACTGAACTATTAAAAGGAAACATGAAAGACATAAATAGGATATTTTATCATATTTAAGAATTGTATCTTTAGGAATAGAACACAAGTAACATGCCTGGAGAATCTCATGGACAGAAGAGCCTGGCGGGTCATAAAGAGTCGGACATGACTGAAGTAACTTAGTACACACACAAGCGTGCTTTTCCTAATTTCCCTTCTTCTTTCTTTTGCATGGACACAGAGATAAGAGTTGACTGTTCAATTGTATTGAGAAGAAATTCATAAGGATGCTATTTTTTTCAGCAACTTTGAAAATTTTCATACACTTACCAAATATTTATAAATAACGCATTTAAAATCTATCAAATCTACAATAATCAGTTATAATGTGTGCAAATATATAAATGTGCATACATATGAATTGTTGCAATTTTCTTTTTAAAACTTTAAATAAATGTGTAAAGTATAATGGCATACAATTATTAGAAACAATTTTACTTGCTTCATAAGAAAGAAACTTGATGACAATTTTCGTATGTAAGGAAACACATTCTTATATTGTAAACTCGTATCATTCTTTGTCAATAATTAAAATTACAAGGCTTTGTTCATCTTGAAATTGTTAGTGTAAGTCCACACCAGAGTTGCTAAACAGGAAACTGAGGACCAGATAAGTTGCGATTGCTTTAAGTGAATTCCCACTTTTAAATTTTCTACTATGGACTATTAAAGTGAACCATTTCAACCTGTTATATTATTTGGATTGTGAAAAATTATATGAAACAGGGAAATGAAACAGTTTGGTGCACTGAGGTTTAACTGCTGAATGTAAAACATGTCATTAATTGTTTCATAGGGGAAACAATATATATGGGCTATAAACAGTATATATGGGCTACCCTGGTGGTTCAGATGATAAAGAATTTGTCTGCAATGCAACAGACCTGGGTTTGATCCCTGGGTCAGGAAGATCCTCTGGAGAAGGAAATGGCTAACTTTATTGAATAAACATTTGCATATTTTCAAGTAAAATATGTTCAAATTGTACTATCATTTAACTGATTGAGTTTTATTTCCAAATCTAATATATTTGTTTGATTGCTGCCTTAGTTTTTTCCCTATTTTTTTAAAGTCTTCCTTGAAATTGTTATAATATAGCCTCTGTTTCTTTTTTATGTTTTGGGGGTTTTTTTGGCCCTGAGGAACGTGGGATCTCAGTTCCCTACATCCCATGCAATGGAAGGTGAAGTCTCAACGACTGGATCACCAGGGAAATTCCTTTCCTGCCTTTTTGAAATTTCTTTTGTTTTGTCTATTTCTTGATAAAGGTATTTGGGGTTTTATTTTAGGAATTTATGTTTTCTGTTGATTTATGAAGAAGAAATGATAGTTCTGTTTCATCTGGTGGCTCCTTTTATATTTTCAAAAATTATACTTAAAATACAGTATAATGATTCTTCAGTTCAGTTCAGTGGCTCAGTTATGTCCAACTCTTTGCGATCCTATGAATCGGAGCACGCCAGACCTCCCTGTCCATCACCAACTCCCAGAGATCACTCAAACTCATGTCCATCGAGTCGGTGATGCCATCCAGCCATCTCATCCTCTGTCATCCCCTTCTTCTCCTTCCCCCAATCCCTCCAAGCATCAGGCTCTTTCCCAATGAGTCAACTCTTTGCATGAGGTGGCCAAAGTATTGGAGTTTCAGCTTCAGCATCATTCCTTCCAATGAACATCCAGGACTGGTCTCCTTTAGGATGGACTTGTTAGACCTCTTTGCGGTCCAGGGGACTCTCAAGAGTCTTCTCCAGCATTACAGTTCAAAAGCATCAATTCTTTGGTGCTCAGCCTTCTTCACAGTCGAACTCTCACATCCATACATGACCAGTGGAAAAACCATAGCCTTGACTAGACGGACCTTTGTTGGCAAAGTAATGTCTCTGCTTTTGAATATGCTGTCTAGGTTGGTCATAAGTTTCCTTCCAAGGAGTAAGCGTCTTTTAATTTCATGGCTGCAATCACCATCTGCAGTGATTTTGGAGCCCCTCAAAATAAAAACTGACACTGTTTCCCCCATCCATTTCCCATGAAGTGATGGGACCAGATGCCATGATCTTAGTTTTCTTAATGTTGAGCTTTAAGCCAACTTTTTCACCCTCCTCTTTCACACATAAGAGGCTTTTGAGTTCCTCTTCACCTTCTGCCATAAGGGTGGTGTCATCTGCATATCTGAGGTTCTTGATATTTCTACCAACAATCTTAATTCCAGCTTGTGCTTCTTCCAGCCCAGCGTTTCTCATGATGTATTCTGCATAGAAGTTAAATAAGCAGGGTGACAATATACAGTCTGACGTACTCCTTTTCCTATTTGGAACCAGTCTGTTGTTCCATGTCCAGTTCTAACTGTTGCTTCTTGACCTTAACAAGTTATGGCACCTTTGTGGATACATTAGAGCCCTTGTGTATTGATGGTAGGAATATCAAGTCACATCATAAATAAAGAAAATAGCTTGACAACTAATCAAAAAGTTGAGCACAATTCCAAACTTATTCAAATTCAATTCTTAGATGTGTACCTAACATATTCAAAACAGAAGTTAAAGCAAAAATATGTACAGTAATGTTCATAGCAACATTATCTGCCAAAACAATAGGAAGAATCCAAATATCCATCACTTGCTGAATTTATGAGCATAACCATAAGAGATCATTATCATTCCTCACAAGGACAAAGTATGGGTACATATTGTTGCATTGATGAAAGAATTCTGCTAAGTGAAAAAAAATACAGAAAATGCTACAAGTTATATAACTTCATATATCAGTGTTCAGAATAGGTATATCTATTGAATCAGAAAGTAAATTGATTGTTTCCAGGGGCTAGGGGCACTGTTTAATTTGGAGTGACTGAGGAATAGTTATGGATTTCTTTTTGAGGAATTACAACTTTTCTGGAATTACACAGTGCTTAAGTTTGCACAGCGCTGTCAATATAGTGCTGTGCATTTTTAAATCATATAAATGGGTAGTTTGATTGTATGTAATTTTCACTTTTATAAGAAATAATAAAATGAAAAAAATAGTACAAAATTTATTTTCAACATATGTATTTATTGCACTATTTCTTATAAATTACAGGAACATATGAACAGTGAAATTCCAGATGTTCAAGGTAGTTTTAGAAAAGGCAGAGGAACCAGAGATCAAATTGCCAACATCCGCTGGATCATCTAAAAAGCAAGAGAGTTCCAGAAAAACATCTATTTCTGCTTTATTGACTATGTCAAAACCTTTGACTGTGTGGATCACAATAAACTGTGGAAAATTCTGACAGAGATGGGAATACCAGACCACCTAACCTGCCTCTTGAGAAACCTATATGCAGGTCAGTAAACAACAGTTAGAAATGGACATGAAACAATAGACTGGCTCCAAATAGGAAAAGGAGTATGTCAAAGCTGTATATTGTCGCCCTGCTTATTGAACTTCTATGCAGAATACATCATGAGAAACGCTGGGCTGGAAGAAGCACAGCTGGAATCAAGATTGATGGGAGAAATATCAAGAACCTCAGATATGCAGATGACACCACCCTTATGGCAGAAAGTGAAGAGGAACTAAAAAGCCTCTTGATGAAAGTGAAAGAGGAGAGTGAAAAAGTTGGCTTAAACTCAACATTCAGAAAACTAATATCATGGCATCTGGTCCCATCACTTCATGGGAAATGGATGGGGAAACAGTGGAAACAGTGTCAGACTTTATTTTGGGGGGCTCCAAAATCACTGCAGATGGTGATTGCAGCCATGAAATTCAAAGATGCTTACTCCTTGGAAGGAAAGTTATGACCAACCTAGACAGCATATTCAAAAGCAGAGACATTACTTTGCCAACAAAGGTCCGTCTAGTCAAGGCTATGGTTTTTCCAATGGTCATGTATGGATGTAAGAGTTGGACTGTGAAGAAAGCTGAGCGCCGAAGAATTGATGTTTTTGAACTGTGATGTTGGAGAAGACTCTTGAGAGTCCCTTGGACTGCAAGGAAATCCAACCAGTCCATTCTAAAGGAGATCAGTCCTGGGTGTTCTTTGGAAGGAATGATTGTGAAGCTGAAACTCCAGTACTTTGGCCACCTCATGGGAAGAGTTGACTCACTGGGAAAGAGCCTGATGCTGGGAGGGGCTGGGGGCAGGAGGAAAAGGTGACAACAGAGGATGAGATGGCTGGATGGCATCACCAACTCGATGGACGTGAGTTTGAGTCAACTCCAGGAGTTGGTGATGGACAGGGAGGCCTGGCGTGCTGAGATTCATGGGGTCAAGGAGTCAGACACGACTGAGTGACTGAACAGAACTGAAAGGAACATATATGTCTAAAAATAGAAAAATATTAAATATATTATGTAAAAACAAGATTGCACTTTTATTTAATTATAATACTGATGAATAATCCTGTTTTAAATGTGCTTATTCTCTAAACCCAATTGAAAATCCCAACCCAGGGATTGAATCCAGGTCTCCCATATTAGAGGCAGATGCTTTAACCTCTGAGCCACCAGGGAATATGAAAATGCCATAATTAGGTGTTAATATGATATTTTTCAAGCATTATTTTCAAAATCCTATGTAGAAAATATATGCTAAAAATTTTATCAGCACATGGCCCCCACTGTTGATAGTAGCATTCTTTATAATAGCCAAGACATGGAAGCAACACAAGCATCCATCAACAGATGAATGCATAAAGAAGATGTGGTATTGCATGCTCCATCATTTCCGACTCCTTCTGATTCCATGGACTGTAGCCTGTCAGGCTCCTCTGTCCATGGAATTTTCCAGGCAAGAAATGTGGAGATCGTTGCATTTCTTCCTTCAGGGGATCTTCCCGGCCCAGGGATCGAACTCACGTCTCCTGCATTGGCATGGGGATTCTTTACTTTGTAGAATTTAAGGTTTTGATTTATCTAATTCTGAAATCTTTTTTATTCTTTTAATTCATAAACATTTAGACCCACTACTTTTATTGTCTAATTAAAAAATATAAAATTAGAATCAGTTGTGCTTTATTGTTGTTTTTGACATTAACCCCATCATCATTATTATCTCAAACCTGGGCATCTAAATTTTCCTAACTTAATATCTAAGCAGAGTAAGCCTGAAATTTTGATTTCGTTCTAAAGTGTCATAATATTTATTATTATCCTCACTTGAAAGTAAGATAGATATACAAAGGAACACATAAACGAATGTACATGTGAGTGATTGAAACTTTCAAAAACATTGTAAATGTTTTCAACTTGTATGCTTAGAGATGTGACACAAAAATCTGTAAAAAATACATATTAAAATTTCTAATGCTCATTAAATTGCCATCATTTTCATTTCTGTATTTTTATATCTCAGACAAAAGCACACAAACATTGATCCATGCAGAAGAAAAAATGCTGTTACTTGTGTATCACTTTATAGTAAGAATGGAAAATTTCCACACTTTTCCTTCTCTAATTAAAATTAGCATAATTACCATACCAGTACTTGCATCTCGAGTGTTTTGCACTTATCCTCTGGGATATATAACACTCACCCTAATCTCTAAATATTCAATTCAATAGTACAAATATCAAGGGATTTAAAAGTTGAGGACAGTAATGTACAGATATTATGGAATAGTGCTTTTTTTTTTACTGATGTCCTGAACACCTGGACCCAATTGCATTCAGCTATTTTGCTATCCAGAAACGAAGATATTAAAGGACATATGAACATGGGATTAAGAGTAGGGTATTTGCTGTTGTTGGTTGTGCTAGGATAAAGCAGAGAGAGACTTTGAGTGTACCCTCAGAAACCCTGGCTTGATTCCATCCCACATTTAAAGGCAGAAGTGCTGTAAAAGACTAAATTTTCTGAAAATGTTTTTGCCTATTTCTCAGACTGCAATTCAGTGTGACTTCCAATAATGATTATGCAGTGATTTTTCTAAAAGCAAATAGGATCCTTTGGTTCTTTCATGGTGGATTTCAGGTATGAATCAACCCCTATAATTAGAAGAAGTGGGAGAAATACAAGAAAGCAGTTCTTCATGATCACATTGGTTGCTTTTCACCTACCTTCCCATTGTTCTCAGGATGAGAATCTAATATACTTGCTTCATTTCTAGAGGCATTTACTTGTGAGTGCATTTCATCCATTTTAGATAAGAAAATCTACTTGGAGAAACAAACCATCATATTAGGGAAAGAAATGAGATGTAAAATTGAGAACTGACTAGTGAGCAAGAAGCATTTTTTTGTAGTTTAGAAATGGGAATAGGCAACATGTAGTATGATAACTGTACTTATAAATAAGTGGCCATGTTCTTGTGTTAATATCAGTCTCCCAGAGAATAATATGAGCCCAGTTTCCACAACACTTAAACTCTAATGCATTGAAATCATTTAAAATTCATTTTGGAAAAAATCTAATGTAATTATGGTCAATACTACAATATTTGGTATAAGCTTGAATCATTAACTGAGAATTTTGCAAATGAATTGTAAATGGAGCCTAAAGTTTTCATGTAACAATAAAATCAGTTATAATAATAAGCACTAGAACTATCAAAAGGAAAGATGAAGGACATAAATAGGATTTTAATCTCATATTTAAGAGCTGAATTTTTATGAATAGAGCACAAATAAATTAAGAGAGAGGGCTTCCCTGATTCCTCAGCCATAAAGAATCTGCCTACCAATGCAGAAAGTGTGGATTCGATCCCCTGGTTGGGATCAAAATTTGTCATTTGGAAATATTGGCTCACTGTACTATGCAGATCTTCCAAATGTCGACATACTTAATTTTTACAGCGTTAATCTCACATCATATGGACTCTAGAAAATCCCTTTGTACATTAGTAAGAGAATGAAAAGGAAAAAAGGCCCAAAATGCCTTAATATTTCTATGAAAATTGTTGTGACTTCACACATCTTTTCCCAAATGGTCTTGAGGTTCTCAGGGCTCCATAGACAACACCTCAATGAATGTTGCATTAAAAACTCCTGAGGTAGAAAGGGAGAAGCAAGGTAGATGATTGATTATCAGTGAACCAAGAAAAATAAATTATTGAATTGGGAATTACAGTAGAGAGGTTATATACAAGATGTTTTTACAAAATTGGTAGTTGTGAGCATTACTTATGTAGTTTCCATTGGCATTATAGATAAGTCATTTTATTTAATAGAGAAAAAGCCTCAACATCAGTAAAGGAAAAATAAATCCATATTCTGAAACAACATAGCTGTTTTGAGATGTATATTGCATGTATTGTTTTTAAAAGCTAAGCTATAGATTGCATATTTATTTCTTCAGTAAATTGGTCTGCATGCTTTTTACAATATGATGTTTACTAAGTGCCATTTTTTAAAAAATCAGTGACTGCCATTTTGCCTGTATATTATCAGTGTAATTCATAAACTGAATTTTAACTTCAATGACTGTCTAGCCTGGAAAATGTCCTGAAAAGCCATTTAATTTTTTATCCATAAGGATGATTACATAGAGAAGGAAATGGCAACCCACTCCAGTATGCTTGCCTGGGAAATCCCATGGACAGAAGAGTCCGGCAGGCTACAGTCCATGGGGTTACAAGAGAGCTGGACATGACTTAACAATTGAACAACAAAGGAAGATTATAATCACAGACAAGACAGTTAACTCTCAAAAGATTAAGAAAATATCCTACATGAATACATTATGAGGAAAGTTATAATCAACCAATATCAATGACTTGGTTCAAACTAATGATAGAGGAAAAAATATGGGGAGTCACTACAATATAAATCCAGAATAATCTGTAACTTTTCCCACTGTAGTTGCAAAAATCATAGATCATAGAAAAGACACAATATCACACATGAGTTTCTTCTTTGTTGTTTTTCATTCATTTTTATTCTATCTCATTTCAATTGTCCTGAGTACTTGTGCTTTTCTCACCCTGCAAGAGCTTTATGACATTGTCTCGAATCTGTTTTGTCTTTACCCCGTAAACAATGGGGTTGAGAGTTGGGGGAAGAAGAAGATAAAGATTAGCTACAATGATGTGAAGAGAAGAGGGAATAGTGTGTCCTCCAAAACGGTGAGTAAAGAAAGTGAAAAATGCTGGAACATAAGTGACAATAATGGCAGATATATGGGCAGTGCAGGTGCTGAAGGCTTTCTGCCGAGCATCTGCTGAGGAGAGACTGACCACCGCCCGAAGGATCATAGTGTACGATACAGATATACAGCAGATATCAAACACTCCAATCAGGAGGGCAACCACCAGACCATAGATGACATTGACCTTGATACTGGCACAGGATAACTTCACCACTGACATGTGGTCACAATATGTATGGGAGATAATATTGCTTTGGCAGAAGGGCAAACGCTTAACCAAGAATGGAAAAGGAATCATCAGCAATGCACCCCTCAGGAAGGTGACAAGTCCAGCTTTGGCAATGATAGGGTTAGTGAGTATGGTAGCATAGCGCAATGGGTAGCAAATGGCCACATAGCGGTCCAGAGCCATGAGCATGAGCACTCCAGACTCCACACCTGTGAACCCATGGACAAAGAACATCTGGACTAAACAAGCATTGAAGTTAATTTCCTTGAGATTGAACCAGAAGATGCAGAGTGCTTTGGGTAGAGTAGTGGTACAGGTAAAGAGATCAACAAGGGAGAGCATTGCCAGAAAAAAATACATTGGATGATGTAAGGACTCCTCATGGTGAATGAGATACACAAGGCCAAGGTTTCCCACAAGGGAGATGATATACATTGTGCAGAATGGGAGGGAGATCCATACATGTACTCTTTCCAGACCAGGAATTCCATTAAGAATAAAATATTTGGGGGGCACACATGAATTGTTGGAAACCACCATAACTAATTCAATAAAAAGACTCTATTTTTTCCATCCATAAGTTTGTACCCTAGAAGAAGAAACAAAATAATATGTAAATTTAGTTTAGATCATCCTTGAGAAGGTAAACTTCAGTTTGGCATAAAATTATGTTTATAACAGTACCAACAATTTTGAATAATAGTGACTATGAAAATGCACAGTTTATTGAATAAATAAATATTAAAGAATATTTTTAAAGTTTTGTAAACAATATATATGTAATTTTAGAGCCACAATTGCAAAACTGTAGTTTTTGTTTTGTCAGCAAATAAAAGAAGATACTGAGGTAGAGAAAGATTGAATAATGTTGCTGCTGCTAAGTTGCTTCAGTCGCATCCAACTCTGTGCGACCCCATAGACAGCAGCCCACCAGGCTCCCCCGTCCCTGGGATTCTCCAGGCAAGAACACTGGAATGGGTTGTTATTTCCTTCTCCAATGCATGAAAGTGAAAAGTGAAAGTGAAGTCGCTCCGTCTCGTCCGACTCTCATCGACCCCATGGAGCAGCCTACCAGGCTCCTCCATCCATGGGATTGTCCAGGCAAGAGTACTCGAGTGTGTTGCCATTGCCTTCTCCAGAATAATGTTGAATATCAAGCAAAACTAGATTCATAACCTCAGGTGTAACTAACATAAAGATAATTTTCAGACAAGTAATGTATAAGCAATATATGTCACAATTCATGAGTATCCCTTCTAAATACATACTAGATATTTCCATCTTAAATTTCCACAGACAGTTTAAGTTCTTCATGTCCAAGACTAAATCATTTCAGCCTCTAAAATAAGCTCCATTACTGAGTTCTGATTTTTAGATAATGATGTCTAACGCACGATCTACCAACATCTTTGTGACCTCCTCAGATGTGCCCCTAGCTTATCTTGGATATATATATTTCCTTATAACTCAAAGTATCTTAGTTCTTACTTTGTCCAGGTCATCTCAGCACGTATATTATCTGTATTCTGTCCTTAGACAGGTGAAAAGCTATATTTTTAATCCAGAAATAATTTTAATATCAGTCCTTCCTTCCTATTACCACTCTTAGCTGTCTTTTAAAGACCACCAGCTACATCCAGTCATTTGTTTGCATAACCTTTTGTATTTTTCAAAGCAAATACTTTCTATAGATACTTTTGAAGACATTTTAATCCTACTTGGTAATCTTCAAAGTCTCCTTATCAATTTGAATATAGAGCTCAAATTTCTTGGCATATCATTAAATAAAGTAAACTTTAGTTTTTATCTTCTCTTTCCCATGTTATTTCTTTCCATTCCTTAAGCACCCAAGAGTATCCTCTTTTGGATGATGTATTATATGATCACAGTATCCCACAACTTAGCATTTCATGCTTAAACTTTGGTGATCACTTGCAAATTTCAACTACAGCATATACCTCTAGCCTATGTTGACTTTGTTCAATTTACTTCCCTTACTTGAAAACCTATCCACCATATAGCTTTCCTGATATATCTTCTTTGAATACTGAGACAGAATGTCACTTCCTTCAAAAAGGACCAGCCAACCCAGAGTCCAGGGTAAGTTACTGTTATTAAATTCCCTGACACAAGGACAGGGTCAGGATGTTTAATTTGCCTGCCTTATGAGAAACGCTGGTCTGGATGAAGCACAAACTAGAATTAAGATTGCTGGTATAAATATTAATAACCTCAGATATGGAGATATCCTTATGACACAAAGTGAAGAAGAACTAAAGGGCCTGTTGATGAAAGTGAAAGAGGAGAGTGAAAAGTTGGCTTAAAGCTCAACATTCAGAAAACTAAGATCATGACATCTGGTCCCATCACTTCATGGCAAATAGATGGGGAAACAGTGGAAACAGTGGCTGACTATATTTGGGGGGGGGCTCCAAAATCACTGTAGATGGTGATTGCAGCCATGAAATTAAAAGACTCTTGCTCCTTGGAAGGAAAGTTATGACCAAACTAGACAACATATTAAAAAGCAGAGACATTACTTTGCCGACAAAGGTCCGTCTAGTCAAGGCTATGGTTTTTCCAGTAGTCACGTATGGATGTAAGAGTTGGACTGTGAAGAAAGCTGAGTGCCGAAGAATTGATGCTTTTGAACTGTGGTGTTGGAGAAGACTCTTGAGAGTTCCTTGGACTGCAAGGAGATCCAACCAGTCCATTCTAAAGGAGATCAGTCCTGAGCGTTCATTGGAAAGACTGATGCTGAAGCTGAAACTCCAATACTTTGACCACCTGATGCAAAGAACTGACTCATTTGAAAAGACCCTGATGCTAGGAAAGATTGAAGGCAGGAGAAGAAGCGGACAACAGAGGATGAGATGATTGGATGGCATCACTGACTCAATGGGCATGAGTTTGGGTGAACTCCTCAAGTTGGTGATGGACAGGGAGACCTGGCATGCTGCAGTCCATGGGGTCGCAAAGAGTCAGACACGACTGAGCAACTGAACTGAACTGAAAGATAATAGTGATTAATTCAAAGTGAAATCTAGGTTTTTCTATCTCAGACTTCACGTCCGTTTCACTAAAACAAATCCTTTACAAAAGCTAACAAGCTGTGGATCAATGATTTATTTTCTCATTTATTTGTTTTTGTGTTTGTTTATTGGCTTGTTTTCTCTGGAGGAATATGAGCCTCTGTGTTTCAAACTAGGAATCTCTACGTCTCCTGCTTCTTAAAATTTCTCCTTGCCCAGTTTCCCAGTCATCTTCTATGCAAAGAACAAGAGGACTGGCTTGTGGGATGATTGTGGGATGATCCATACTTTCTCTTTCAAAGGTGAAGGTAAACTGGTTACAAATACTATTCAGACTTACCCAGAATCTCTCCCACTTCCTTATTTTTGCCTGTGATTCTAGGGAAGTTTTAAGGAGACAGACTAGAGAAAAGTATTGCAAGTACAATGACTAAAACAGGAAGAGAGATCCACCTCAAAGTGTATTTTTGATCTTGCACTGAGCTTTTTTTCAGTGAAAGAGGCAATGCAACACACAGTACTACAAAAAGCATTCCACATCGTCTGTGCTATACATTACCACCTCATTTTCCCTTCTTGATGATAATACATGCCATTACCTGATCCAAAAGTCTAAGCCTGCAGGACCTGATGGAAAGTACAGGGACTAATGTTATTGCTGCTTCTCCTGTTCCCTCATCCCGCACTAGGCAGCCATTTGTTGAAAATAGTATGCAGTACCCATTGCTGCCTCTGGCTGTTTATAATGGAAAACAGGCATATTCAGATTATTGTTTGACCTCAGCACCCATCCCCTCAAAATCAAAATGAATCAGGTACTGCTTAGGACCTAAGAAGGCATGCTTTTCAGTTTTTAAAAAACCTTTATGCTGTTTCTCTAGAGATGGCCCAGGACAGCAATTTTTAGGAATTTAGATTCTGAGACACAGACTAAAATTCTGTCAAGCATATGAAGAATCCTTTCCATGATCCTTTGCAGAGGAATGTCAAGAAAAAGCTGAATCCAGAAAAGAAAGTTCTAAGTTCTCTGAGACAGTTTCAGTTTTTGTTATTGTTATTCTAAATGTTTTTCTTGAAGTATCAAATTTACTTTTTTAGTGATACATAATGCTATCATTGACATTGAATATTTCAAGTATATAGAGTTTAAATTAAACACTTCCATTTGTTAAATTTTTTAGAAATGTCATTAAGCATCCACCAAGTGCTAGACAATGCACCCTTCAGCATTTAGCATAAGGGTCTTCTGTGCCTCCTCTGGCTATTTTAGTTTTACCTTGTGCATAAACAGCCAATTTGTATAGCAACTCGAGTATTCATCTATGTCTGCAGAAAAAAGAAGGAGCAGTACCATTTACTTATTTAAATATATTTACTTATTTATTATTTAAATTCATCTTTGAATTTAATTAGATTCCTTAGGACTGGAAAAGGTCAGTTTTCATTCCAATCCCAAAGAAAGGCAATGCCAAAGAATGCTCAAACTACTGCACAATTGTACTCATCTCACATGCTAGTAAAGTAACGCTCAAAATTCTCCTAGCCAGGCTTCAACAATACGTGAACCGTGAAATTCCGGATGTTCAAACTGGTTTTACAAAAGGCAGAGGAACCTGAGATCAAATTGCCAACATCTGCTGGATCATCAAAAAAGCAAGAGAGTTCCAGAAAAATATCTATTTTTGCTTTATTGACTATACCAAAGCCTTTGACTGTGTGGATCACAATAAACTGTGGAAACTTCTGAAAGAGATGGGAATACCAGACCACCTAACCTGCCTCTTGAGAAATCTGTATGTAGGTCAAGAAGCAACAGTTAGAACTGGACATGGAACAACAGACTGGTTCCAAATAGGAAAAGGAGTACGTCAAGGCTGTATATTGCTACTCTGCTTATTTAACTTATATGCAGAGTACATCATGAGAAATGCTGGACTGGAAGAAGCACAAGCTGCAATCAAAATTGCTGGGAGAAATATCAAGAACCTCAGATATGCAGATGACACCACCCTTATGGCAGAAAGTGAAGAGGAACTAAAAAGCCTCTTGATGAAAGTGAAAGTGGAGAGTGAAAAAGTTGGCTTACAGCTCAACATTCAGAAAATGAAGATCATGGCATCTGGTCCCATCACTTCATGGGAAATAGATGAGGAAACAGTGGAAACAGTGTCAGACTTTATTTTTGGGGGGCTCCAAAATCACCGCAGATGGTGATTGCAGCCATGAAATTGAAAGATGCTTACTCCTTGGAAGAAAGGTTATGACCAACCTAGATAGCATATTGAAAAGCAGAGACATTACTTTGCCAACAAAGGTCCATCTAGTCAAGGCTATGGTTTTTCCTGTGGTCATGTATGGATGTGAGAGTTGGACTGTGAAGAAAGCTGAGTGCCAAAGAATTGATGCTTTTGAAGTGTGGTGTTGGAGAAGACTCTTGAGATCCCTTGGACTGCAAGGAGATCCAACCAGTCCATTCTGAAGGAGATTAGCCCTGGGATTTCTTTGGAGGGAATGATGTTGAAGCTGAAACTCTAGTCCTTTGGCCACCTCATGTGAAGTGTTGACTCATTGGAAAAGACTCTGATGCTGGGAGGGATTGGGGGCAAGAGGAGAAGGGGACGACCGAGGATGAGATGGCTAGATGGCATCACTGACTCAATGGACATGAGTCTGAGTGAACTCCAGGAGTTGGTGATGGACAGCGAGGCCTGATGTGCTGCAATTCATGGGGTCGCAAAGAGTCGGACACGACTGAGCGACTGAACTGAATTGAACTGAAGTGAATGCAATGATAACCACTCTATCTAGCCAAGATCCAATACGTTTAAAATTTGCCAAAAGATACAGAATTTTGTGCTCTCTATACTAAATGCTGATGAAACACAACCCCTTTCTTTATTCAAAACAAATTCTTAACTTGAAAGTCACCGTGTACACCTGTGGCAGATTTATGTTGATATATGGCAAAACCAATACAGTATTGTAAAGTAAAATAAAGTAAAAAAAAATAAATAAAGAAAGAAAGTCACCGTTTTTTCTCTCTGCTACCCTCACATTTTACCCCCTTTTTCAAGATGATGATAACCTGCAGACCTGTACCAAAAGTTCTTTTATGTTTATCATATACCTTTACTGACCTGCATGCTGTTTTAATACATGGGCCAAATCTACTCCCTATTTTACCCATGAATGAAGATAGCACCTGGATTTTAAAAAATAAGCAAATTGAAATCAGATTGGATGACTGCAAGTTGTATGACTGAACTGAAGAAAGGAAAGGTGATGGGGAAGCTTGAGCTAGTGACTTCAAGGGAAAGGTATGTACCTGTTTATCTTTCCTGATATAAGTCATCTTAGAGTTATTAGTGTCTAATTCTCTGTCTCTGCTATTATGCCATAGTTTATAAATGTGAATTAAAAAAAAAAAGCATTCTCTCTACTCTAAACGTTTTGAGAGAGTCTCGTCTTTCTCCTACCCACAAAAGAGCACACATTCCTTGTTAGTACTATCTCTCCTTTGAAGGTGGATTATGTTCTTCCTAAATTTTCCCTGACCAAGAAATAACCAAATAACCTACTCTGCAGGGCAAAGCCCTCTATGCCTGTGATGACACAGTAGAATGAAACAAGACAATGCTTTGTCCTAAGCCTAGAATCTGGAAGGCATTACCTTACCCACACGGTAGATCCAGACTGAAAGGAATGGGTAAGGTGCTCATGCCAAGGAGAGGGCTCAGGAGTGTACATGATGGTAGCACCCTGGTTTCACCTTATAGACCACAGATCTGAAGTGCTTAGTCTAGCAGACTTCCCACGGGAAACAGGTTTAATCTCACATCCTTAGGACTCCCAAGTCTCAATGTGAAATGGGGCTTAAATCCCCAAAGACCATAGAACCCTAAGGGAGGGCATGATACAAAGTTTCAAATATTTGGAAAAAATAAACCCCAACGAGCTGGTTCCAGAATGAGAGAAGTCCAGGAAGTAATTCCTATGGTACAAATATCCAGCATTTAGGATTACAAGTTGGAAATTCTTACCTAAGGCAATTAAAAATAAATCAAAATCTATATGTGTGTGATTTTATAATATGATTAGTTGTTTTTATTCTGAATTCTAAAACATTAAACTCCGTTTAAAAAGAGAAAAATGCAGCAGTAAAAACATTTTTAAATAGTACATACTATCAACAGTAAGAAAATGCATGCTATTAGGATCTTGTGTCTCTTTACCTTCATATATATGTAATTTAAAAAATATATCAGGATCACAGGTATTTTTCATTGATTGCTTCAATTCACATATTTCACAACAGAATATTTTTCTGCCATGAGAAAGAAAGTCTTGTCACTTGTGACAAGATGGATGAATCTTGAAGGCTTTATGCTAGATGAGATTAGTTAGACACAGAAAGATAATTACTATTTGGTATCACTTACATGTGACATCGGAAAAAGCCAGATTCATGAAAACTGATAGTAGAATGGTGGTTACCAGAGTTTGGGGTATGGGGGATTTGGGTTCATGTTGTTTAAGAGTATGAACGTGGAACAAATAGATAAATAAATCCTGGAGTTTTAGTAATACATCTCATATATTTTCAACTTATACAATACCTATGCCCCTTATAGCTCAGAAAAACAATTTTTTAAAGAACAAGTAAATTCTCAGTGACTTACACACTAATTTAAATAAGTTAACTCAAGTCAATTTCTTTAATTATTTATACGAGATTACCCCAGTCAGTTCAGTTCAGTCTCTCAGTCATGTCCAACTCTTTGTGACCCCATGGACTGCATTATGCCAGGCTTCCCTGTCCATCACCAGCTCCCAAGCTTGCTCAAATTCATGTCCATCGAATCGGTAATGCCATCCAACTATCTTAACCTCTATTGTTCCCTTCTCCTCCTCCTTCTATCCCAGTCAAGAGAATGGAAATGAAGATGTGGTTATGAGTTAAAATAAAGGGTGTTCAAGATAAAAGTTTTAACTTTTATTATAACTTTCCTTATGGTTATCTTAATTATGTTATTTGATATAATTTGTATAAAAGTACATATATTTGCACTATATTTAACATACTTCTGAAAGAAAAAGGAAGTAAGCTATAGACAGCATAGGAGGCAAGGAAGAAAACGTTTCACAGTTTAGGGAGATGGGTGAATACAATCAAGACATATTGTTTTAAATATGTGTTTTATTAAAACACAATAAGTGTGCAAAAAAAGAGCATACATCATGAGTGTACAGCTTCATGAAAATTCACCAAGTCCTTGTAATTGCCATTTAGGTCAAGAGCTAAAGCCTTGACAGCACCTCAGAATCACCCTCTCATATCCTATCCATTCATTACCTATACTCTTGTTCTCTAAGTTAAATATCATCTTGATTTCTAACACCACAGATGAATTTTGCTTGCTGGTGAACTTTATATAAATAAAATCATAAATATGTATGATTTTGTTTCTTTCACTTGATATTTTGTTTGAACAGACCACAGTTATTTATTTATTCAGCTGGATGTTAATGGACATAGCTTCTAGGTATTGAATACTCACCTTACACCTTTTATAAGTTTTCTAGTGAACATACGTATGCATTGCTGGATACACAGCTGACAAACTTAGTAAAGAAAACATCAGATAAGGACTTGGAAAATAAGAATAAACTTCAAATGTTGTTGGAAGGAGAATGATGAGCTAAATAAAAGCATAGGCATTGAGGAATACACCTTACATTTGCTAGGGACTTAAATTTTTTAAATGTTTAGTTCCAATTCTTATGATCCAACACTGTAACTCAAAGTTTTGTGGATTGTCATTCAGGAGCAAAATGTCAATCTATGAAATTAGATAAATTGAACTTTGAAGTCTATGAATAAAAGAGGCTTTAGAGAACATGAAATTTTAGAAGAAAGGGCCTTTGCTTACACGCACATAGTGGTACCCTTTTAAGAGAAGTTTAAAGATAAAAATCACAACAAATATTTCCCATGACCAGATATTTGCTTTCATTTGGAGGACTCCCCATTGACTAAAAAATGGCATCCCCATTGACCTCGGGCTGACTAAGAGAACTTCTCAGAAGACTCTAATTAAATGTTATGAGAAGGATTGTCCTTTCCTTTAAGCAAGAACCTAGTGATACATGTTCGTATCTGCTTGGTTTTTATCCCATACACAATAGGATTCATTGTAGGAGGCATGAGTAGATAGAGATTAGCCATAATAATATGTATGTGTGGAGGAATGGAGTGTCCCCCAAAACGATGCGTAAAGAAGGTGAAGAAGGCTGGGACATAGGTAATGACGATGGCAAAGATGTGTGCAGTGCAGGTGCTGAAGGCCTTCTGCCGAGCCTCTGCTGAGGACAGGCTGACCACTGCCTGGAGGATCGTGGCGTAGGAGACTGTGATGCACAGGATGTCAAAGCCCCCAATCAGGAGGGCAACCATCAAACCATAGATGGCATTGACCTTGACATTGCCACAGGATATCTTGGCCACAGACATGTGGTCACAGTAGGTATGTAGTATGACATTGCCCCTGCAGTATGGCAGGCGTTTGGTGAGGAAAGTGAAAGGGATAACAAGCATTACACCTCTAAGAAAAGTAAGGAGCCCAGCCTTGGCAATGACTGAATTAGTGAGAATAGTAGCATAGCGCAAGGGGTAGCAGATGGCCATGTAGCGGTCCAGGGCCATGAGCATGAGCACCCCAGACTCCATCCCTGTGAAGGTGTGCACAAAGAACATCTGGGCCAGGCAGGCCTTAAAATCAATCTCCTTGAGATTGAACCACAATATGCAGAGAGTGTTGGGAAGGGTGCTGGTGCACATGAGAACATCGGTGAAGGAAAGAAGGGCTAGGAAGATGTACATTGGTCTGTGTAAGGCTTCTTCAGAGTAGATGAGATACATAAGGCCAAAGTTCCCTGTGATTGCAATGCTATACATGGTACACAGAGGGAGGGAGACCCACAGATGCACTTCTTCCAATCCAGGGATGCCATTTAGGATGAATGAGACTGGAGTGAGGCTAGTGCCATTCAGAAATAACATACTAGCTGTTGGAAGTTCATGGTACACCGGTTATAGAATTGCTCTGTAGGCAGAAAAAGTAAGATCAGAAATGAGTGGACAAGTAAGATTTCCATTATCATAGTTGATAATTTGTGTTTTTTTATAGATCAATCACATGTACATTCTCTTATGTTGAATATGTGATGTTACATTCTCATTATGTGACATTACACTCTGATCCTTCCTCAGTGATCAATGCAAAGAAATAGAGGAAAACAATAGAATGGAAAAGACTAGAGATCTCTTTCAGAAAATTAGAGACACCAAGGGACTATTTCATGCAAAGATGGGCACAATAAAGGGCAGAAATGGTAGGGACCTAACAGAAGCAGAAGATATTAAGAACAGGTGGCAATACACTGAAGAGCTATACAGAAAACATCTTCATGACCCAGATAATCATGATGGTGTGATTCACCATCACCTAGAGTCAGACATCCTGGAATGCGAAGTCAAGTGGGCCTTAGGAAGCATAACTATGAACAAACCTAGTGGAGGTGATGAAATTCCAGTTGAGCTATTTCAAATCCTAAAAGATGATGCTGTAAAAGGGCCAGCAAATTTAGAATACTCAGCAGTGACCACAGGACTGGAAAAGGTCAGTTTTCATTCCAATCTCAAAGAAAGGCAATGCCAAAGAATGCTCAGACTACCACTGAATTGCACTCATCTCACACACTAGTAAAGTAAAGCTCAAATTTCTCCAAGCCAGGCTACAACAGTACATGAATCGTTAACTTCCAGATGTTCAAGCTGGATTTAGACAAGGCAGAGGCACCATAGATCAAATTACCAACATCCATTGGATCATTGAAAAAGCAAGAGAGTTCCAGAAAAACCTCTGCTTTATTGACGATGCCAGAGCCTTTGACTGTGTGGATCACAACAAACTGTGGAAAATTCTTAAAGAGAGGGGAATACCAGACAACCTGACCTACCTCCTGAGAAATCTGTATGCAGGTCAAGAAGTAACAGTTAGAACAGGGCATGGAATAACAGACTGTTTCCAAATCGGGAAAGGAGTACATCAAGGCTGCATTTGTCACCCTGCTTATTTAACTTATATGCAGAGTACATCATGAAAAATGCCAGGCTGGATGAAATACACACTAGAATCAAGATTTTTGGGAGAAATATCAATAATCTCAGATATGCAGATGACACCACCCTTATGGCAGAAGATGAAGAACTAAAGAGTCTCTTAAAGAAAGTGAAAGAGGAGAGTGAAAAAGTTGGCTTAAAACTCAACATTCAGAAAACTAAGATCATGGCATCATGACTGATGCTGAAGCTGAAACTCCAATACTTTGTCATGTGATGCAAAGAACTGACTCACTGGAAAAGACCCTGATGCTGGTAAAGATTGAAGGTGGGAGGAGAAGGGGATGACAGAGGATGAAATGGTTGGATGGCATCACTGACTCAATGGACATGAGTTTGAGTAAGCTCTGGGAGTTGGTAATGGACAGGAAGGCCTGGCATGCTGCAGTCCATGGGGTTGGAAAGAATTGGACACGACTTAGCAACTGAACTGAACTGAACTGAACTGAACACTCTCATTGGATCATGCCTGAAGCATTAGACATTGACCAGATGAACTGATTGAATCTAGCTGATGTGCTGAATCTGAATGTGCCTTTTGAAAAGATCATATAGTTCATTCTCTAGGCTGAAGTTGACCTCTAACTAAACAATAGGATGATCAAGGATTGATTAAATATTTTGTTTTCCAGTTGGTCACCATCTTAATCAAAGATGTCTATTCCATTCTGAAATCTTATCATTCTTCAGTGGCTCTTGTGAGCTTTATTTTTCAGAGTTAACCAGTCTAATCTGGGTGGGGGGGGCATACTGACAATGCTATTAACCCAGTTTTAGCTCAAATCTCCTGCTTTGGGTTCTCAGGAAATCTAAATACAGAAAACTATAAATCATCCCCTGTGCCAAAAGCTTTCTTTAAGCAAAATTATAAAATGATCTTAAAGGTAAAAAATAATAATAATACTCTTTCTAACTATCAAAGGGCCATCCATTAATTTCTTGAGTCTATACCAAAAGAAATAGATAGTAAAGAATCATAGGAAGCATAATAATTTATGAGAAATTAACATTATTTTTCTAGGATTATAATCTCTTCTAATGGACTGCATAGCCTAATCCAATAAGATTTGAGGATCCATCACTGTAAACTAACACAATTGACATTTCCTTTAGAACATAGTTGGAGAAGGGAATAGCTATCCACTCCAGTACCCTTGCCTGGAGAATCCCCAAGGACAGAGGAGCCTGGTGGACTGCAGTCCACAGGGTTGCGAAGAGTCAGACATGACTGAATGACTTTCACTTTCGCTTTACAACACCGTACTGTATTTCCTATCCAGATCACCACCTCAGAGAATTATAGAATCAATATCTCTCACTCTGTGCTATCTCTAAAACTAAAGTTTCATAGTACAAAGGAGATTCTCAATACATTTTTCAAATCCATGGGGGAAAAAAAGCAGTGGGAAAAATAAAGACTGACATAATTGGTTCTGAGTAGTAAGAAGGAAAATATTTGTTGTGATAGTGTATTGTGAAGAAATAAGAACACATTCATGATCATAGAATGTATGCAAATTGGATGTACAAGTCTGAAGAAGCAGGTGGGAGTGTGCTGACTTAGGGGGAAAAATGTACAAGTAGTTTGATAAGGGAGGAAGTCCAAAAGAGAGGACTATTGGAGAAAAAATACTAATCTCTTTGAATAACAATTATCAATATTCAGATTTATAGTATTTCCTGTGTATATAAGAGGTAAGTCACCTGCCACTTCAGCGACATCTCTGTTGAAAATTTAAGGTTGGGAAAAATTGGTTCTCCTTTCCTCGTATGTGTCTTTTACAAAAATTTTATATCCTTAGTTTTTAAAAGATAAAGTCTGAGTAGATGAAATCTAGGGCCCCTTCGAATTGAGAAACAATTCAAATATTATAAGTGTGATGTGAAATCGAGGCAATTCTCTAAAATGAAAAAAAAAATAGATGAGAAACAGAAAACATATGAAATAAGGCCATCATTTCTCTTTTCCTTTTCCCCACAATTGTATAAATTATGTTTTTCACAGAAATGCTGTTTTTAGTATTCAGAGCCAGTGGGATGTATCACTTCTTTAGAATACTCCTCACAAGGATTATTCAGTATGAACCACAAGATTTAAGTATAAAAGCATACTTTATCCAACATAAAAACAGAGCATACAAGCCAGTATGTAGAAGCGGACTTACAATACGGTCCATCATGCCCTTTCAAAACTTAGGAGAATAATCCTATTTGACAACCCTCTCCTTTTTCTTCTCCTCTCATTATCATAATCAGTACCCACACCTTTAGAAAGCAAACTGCACCCTCAATTTAGAAATCTGCTTACCCTGAAAACTGCTGGAATTCTTCAAGAAATTGAAGACATATCTACAAATGAAGTCATATTCATGTCTACATGATGGATTGGGCTTGCAGGACAAATGTAAGACCTGTATCAAGACCATGAGGAGGTAGATAGAGAAGGGAATATTTCTATTTTTTATTTGGTGCATGTGGTATGTGTATATGATATTATCTGAAGTTGAAGAACTGGAAAAACTTGTTACTATCGTCTCAGAGGAAATGTTATTTTCCATGTACATGTATTTAAGTTATCTATTAAAAAAAAAGCTTAGGAATCAGATATACCTGGGTCCTAAGGACCCTGGCTCAGCAATTGGGAATTGCTTTAGGAATTATTTTGTCTCAAATCATAGTCTAGGACTGCCGGTGTAATTTTTTATAAGTACAACAGAGAATATGTAGCTCTGAGACCTTTTAAACTTTCAGAATTAAATCCTTTGGGGAGACTGACCTGTTCACATTTTTCAAATCTTAGCACAAAGTCATGCACAAAATCATACTGAAAAAATATTTTTGAAGAATAATTAAATAATGTTGGTATATAAGCAACTGAGTTTTATATGTGAACTTGTATATGTTAGTGTCCCTAATAAGCGTGTTTATTAAATAATTTTGAATAGATTATTTTGGATTATCTAGATATACACCATCTCACTGTGTATGAAGAATATTTTACTTCTCCCTTTTTTTATTTGTTTGTTTGTTTTTGTTTTCCTTTTTGGCCTTTCTTTACTGGCTAGGATATCCCTCGTGCACAATGTGGAATGATTTGGATATTTTTGTTTCTTTATCATGACTGAGTATAGTAAAACCCACTGCTGCTGCTGCTGCTGCTAAGTCATGTCAGTCGTGTCCGACTCTGTGTGACCCCACAGACGGCAGCCTACCAGGCTACGCCTTCCATGGGATTCTCCAGGCAGTAAAACCCACTACAGGTAGAGAAACCTCATTCTACAGTCAAGTGAAAGACGTGGACTTATATTCCAGTGAAGAAGCACATCTGTGCAATAATAAAAGTTAATCATATGCTGTTCAGTTTGCTAGCATTTTGTTGAGTTTTTTTTATATCCTTTAAGAATATTTGCCTGCAGTTTACCTTATTGTTGTCTTTATCTGGCTTTGGTATCTATATGATATTGGCCTCATAAAATGAGTTTGGGAGTATTCAAGTGATGATGTAATAAGTTTAATTTTTTTTTTCTGTTGCAGGATTGCTCAGGTAGTTTTTCTTATAGTAAATATTCAAAGTTATAGTATTATGAACTTACATCTATTGGAGTGATCATATGATTATTCTCCATCTTATTGAACACTTTGAGGTATAATGATTAGCTTTTTCTTTTTGTATTAAAATATGGTTGATTTAGAGTATATTAGTTTTGTAGGAAAAATAGAAGCATGCTCAGTGTGTCTGACTCAGTGACCCGATGAACTGTAGCACGCCAAGCTCCTCTGTCCATGGTATTTCCCAGGCCAGAATGCTGGAGGGGGTTGCCATTTCTTTCTCTAGGCTATTGTCCCAACCCAGAAATTGAACTCACATCTCCTGTGTCTCCTGCATGGGCAGGCTGATTCTTTACCACTGAGCCAACTGGGAAGCCCATATTAGCTTCAGGTGTACAGCATATTGATTAAATATTTTTATAGAATACACTCAAGGTTATTAAAATTTTGACTCTATTTCCTGGGCTACATAATACATCTTTGTGCATCATTTTTTTATACATACTAGTTTGGACCTCTTTTTTTTTTTTTTTTTTTAGTTTGGACCTCTTAATCCCTACCCCTATCTTGCCCTCCCTCCCCTCACCTCTTTTGTCATGATAGCCAGTAGTTTGTTCTCTATATCTGTGAGTCTGTTTCTCTTATGCTGTATTTATTCTTTTATTTCTTAGATTCAACATAAAAATGATAACATACCTGTTTCATCTTTCTTTCTCTGAGTTATTAAGTACAATATCCTCCAGATCCATCCATGTTATGGCAAAAAGCAAAAAAGCAAAGTCTCATTGTTTATGGCTGCATATATTTATCTGTTGATGAATATGGATATTCTGCATATTTAACGCATTTAATTATACACACACACACAGGTATACAAAATAAACTCTTTCAGAGTAACAATTTGCAACACTTCCAAACTTGTTTAATGAAGCCACAGAACCCCAATATTAAAACCTTAACAACTTATTGTTAAGTCCATAGCGTCTCAAGGAGTCGACACAACTGAAGCAACAAAGCACACACATCAATCACCAAAGACTTATTCACAACTGCATTACACTGAGTTTTACACATCAGCTTTCTGCCTGCTATTGTGTCATAACTAATATGATCCTTACTATCATTCCTACAAAAATCACCTTGTATGTCCTTTATATCAGGGAACTTTTTCCTAACACGATCTTAGGAGAACCTCTTGAAAATTTTTCTTGTTTTTTAGGTAGTAGTTTGGACTAAGCTTAACTCAGAGAAGCTTTCTCAAAGGAAGGAATAGAATAGTAACATAAATTTTTGACCTTTTAATATTCGTTTAAGGTGAGTCTGAGTGAACTCTGGGAGTTGGTGATGGACAGGGAGGCCTGGCGTACTGCGATTCATGGGGTCGCAAAGAGTCAGACACGACTGAGCGAATGAACTGAACTGAACTGAACTGACCTAATATTAAAAATATTTTCAGTTACATGATGAGAAAAACCAAAGAACTTTCTAATTTCCTCCTATCAATTAGACCTCTGGTCCGTTTCTTCACTTCTATATGCTGAGCCATGTCATGCTATGACCATGTCGCTTCAGTCATGTCTGACTCTGTGCGACCCCGTGGATTGTAGACTGTAGCCTGCTGGGCTCCTCTGACCATGGGACTCTCCAGGCAAGAATACTGGAGTGTGTTGCCATGCCCTCTTTCAGGGGATCTTCCCAACCCAGGAATCGAAATTCCATCACTGAAGTCTCCTGCACTGGCAGGTGGGTTCTTTACCACTGCACCACCTGGGAAGCCTCCTTCACTTCCATATGCACTCATAAACAGAAGAATTATCTTTACTAGACATCTTGGCACACACTATCATACCCTGCCAACTGTTCTACAAACTATAAACCACATGTGGATAAACAGGCTTCATTTAAACTTTTATGCCTATGTATTATTTATTTCATAAGTATATGATATGTTAAAATACATGCATAATATTTATAAGCACATAGACTTGCTTAATATAGTTTTAACCAGAAAAAGCAAAACAGACTTTAAGCAGATATGTTTTCATTCAAGATTTTGTTCCTTGAAGAATTACTTTGCAGAGCTTAGGAACTGGGGAGTATACGTGCCATCTGCTAGATTATTATTTATTTTATTTAAATACTACTTTACCTAATGCAATCAATATTGTAACTCAGCATATATCAAAGGAAGGTTTGCTTCTAGACTTTTCATGTATCATAGCTATCTGTTCTGGAATGAAGCCATGCTTCACGAATCTCTTATAATTGAAAACTTTCACTCTGGCCAGGAGATCTGTGGTGAGAGTTTTGTTTTCTTTTTTAACATGTTTTAGAAAGTGAACTTTTTCACTGCCAACCAAAAATCTCAATTTATGTGTGTCTGCCCCTTGTCGCTTCCTATTCTAGAAGAAAGGTATACTGTTGTGCCAGATTACTTCCTGTTTTCACTCTCCATTAGTCTGCACTTACTTCTACAAAACCCAGGTATGATATTAAATTGTGGTCATGATATACTCTGCTACAAGTACCCAGAAATTCCTTCACTGTTGGTAGAAATTCAGTCTTCTGTGATTCCTTAGATTTCATCAAGATCTACTAAATGAAATTGAAACATTAAAGAATGTTGTAGTGAGGTAGAGAGGAGCAGGAATGAAAAAAAAAGCATGTAAAGAAGGCGGGAGGAGAAGGGGGTGATAGAGGATAAGATGGTTGAATGGCATGACCGACTCATTGGACATCAGTTTGAGGAAGCTCTAGGAGATGGTGAAGGACAGGGAAGCCTGGAGTGGTGCATGCAGTTTATGGGGTCTCAAAGAGTTGGACACAACTTGACAACTGAACAAGACTGTAGTGTTTCAAATGAGCATACAACCTTAGTACATAAAATAAATTTTCAGTTCAGTTCAGTCACTCAGTCGTGTCCGACTCTTTGCGACCCCATGAATCACAGCACGCCAGGCCTCCCTGTTCACCATCTCCCGGAGTTCACTCAGACTCACATCCATCGAGTCTGTGATGCCATCCAGCCATCTCATCTCAGTCGTCCCCTTCTCCTCCTGCCCCCAATCCCTCCCAGCATCAGAGTCTTTTCCAATGAGTCAACTCTTTGCATGAGGTGGCCAAAGGACTGGAGTTTCAGCTTTAGCATCATTCCTTCCAAAGAAATCCCAGGGTTGATCTCCTTCAGAATGGACTGGTTGGATCTCCTTGCAGTCCAAGGGACTCTCAAGAGTCTTCCCCAGCACCACACTTCAAAAGCATCAATTCTTTGGCGCTCAGCCTTCTTCACAGTCCAACTCTCACATCCATACATGACCACAGGAAAAACCATAGCCTTGACTAGACAGACCTTAGTCAGCAAAGTAATGTCTCTGCTTTTGAATATACTATCTAGGTTGGTCATAACTTTCCTTCCAAGGAGTAAGCGTCTCTTAATTTCATGGCTGCAAGCACCACCTGCAGTGATTTTGGAGACCCCCAAAATAAAGTCTGACACTGTTTTCACTCTTTCCCCATCTATTTCCCTGGAAGTGATGGGACCGGATGCCATGATCTTTATTTTCTGAATGTTGAGCTTTAAGCCAACTTTTTCCTCTCCTGTTTCATTTTCATCAAGAGGCTTTTTAGCTCCTCTTCACTTTCTGCCATAAGGGTGGTGTCATCTGCATATCTGAGGTTATTGATATTTCTTCCAGCAATCTTGAGTCCAGCTTGTGTTTCTTCCAGCCCAGCGTTTCTCATGATGTACTCTGCATAGAAGTTAAATAAGCAGGGTGACAATATACAGCCTTGACGTACTCCCTTTCCTATTTGGAACCAGTCTGTTCCATGTCCAGTTCTAACTGCTGCTTCCTGACCTGCATACAGATTTCTCAAGAGGCAGGTCAGGTGGTCTGGTATTCCCATCTCTTTCAGAATTTTCCAGAGTTTATTGTGATCCACACAGTCAAAGGCTTTGGCATAGTCAATACAGCAGAAATAGATGTTTCTCTGGAACTCTCTTGCTTTTTCCATGATCCAGTGGATGTTGGCAATTTGATCTCTGGTTCCTCTGCCTTTTCTAAAACCAGCTTGAACATCAGGGGGTTCACGGTTCACGTATTGCTGAAGCCTGGCTTGGAGAATTTTGAGCATTACTTTACTAGCATGTGAGATGAGTGCAATTGTGTGGTAGTTTGAGCATTTTTTGCATTTCCTTTCTTTGGGATTGGAATGAAAACTGACTTTCTCCAGTCCTGTGGCCACTGCTGAGTTTGCCAGCATATTGAGTGCAGCACTTTCACAGCATCATCTTTCAGGATTTGAAAGAGCTCAACTGGAATTCCATCACCTCCACTAGCTTTGTTCGTAGTGATGCTTTCTAAGGCCCACTTGACTTCACTTTCCAAGATGTCTGACTCTAGATTAGTGATCACATCATCATGATTATCTGGGTCATGAAGATCTTTTTTTAACAAGTCTTTATCCCATAAAATTCTGAAAGTGTTCACTCAATATTTTCTAGAAAGCTTTGAACCCCATAAGTACCATGTAGATAAAGCTATAACCAAAGTTATGAAGCTGGAATTGAATCACTCTAGGAAGTCAGATATATTAATAAATCCAGGTTTATACTTCAATGAATATCAGGTACAGTCCATATGCCCCACCAGAGAAAAGTTGTTAAAATTTAAAGGTTGTTATTGAGATTTTCCTCTCTGCTCCAATATTTTCTAAATGTATATCTAGTTTCAACAAAGCTAAATTTACCTCCTTTCTCATTAGAGACCCATGGGAACATTTCTCTGGGAACCTACAAACAAATTTTCTCCTTTCTTGGAAAATCCCCAGGGAAGTGTTTTAGAGAGGCTTTCTAAACTAATGCAACACAATATTACTGAGCAATTTTTAAATAGAGATTTAGAAACATCTGGCAAACCATAGAAACATCTGGCAAACCACCCGAACTCAGGGTAAGATTGGATGACTCAAGGAAAAAAAAAACATAAGCATAGATATTGCTAAATATGGGGGATTTGAATCAGAGAGTAGACAAATAAGGAAGACTAAATTATCTCTTTATATTTGAAGCCAAAGGGATTTGCAAATAATCATGAAGAGAAAGCAAAATTTGGGGAGAATTAAAAATAATTTAGGTACTGGAGGAAGAAGACTGTATGATGCTAATATAACAAGGACCAAAGAGATAATATTACAGGTAAGTACATTTCTGTACAATAATAGGAAAACTCCTCTGTTCTCCATAATGCAATGTTCTCCATAAATGTAAGAGTGTTACTGAGAAAGTGGGAAGTCTTTGCCAAAAAAATTAGTGCAAGAGTTGGAAGGAATTCCAGTGAGCATCTATCCCAACTTCCTGACAATGACATTAATGAATCGTCTCATTCTCCTTTTGATTGAATACATCTGATGACAGTTATCCTGTTATCTAACTAAATTTATATCAGAATGAATGAGCAATATCATCAAACTCAAGTCTACTTTCTTTTAATTTTTCCTATTCAACATATTCATATTCAACATACGTCTTTCTGCTGTGTGCTCAGTAACTCAGTTATGTCCGACTGTTTGTGATCTCATGGACTATAGCCCTCCAGGCTCCTCTGTCCATGGAATTTTCCAGGCAAGAATACTGGAGTGAATTGCCATTTCCTACTCCAGAGGATTTTCCAACCCAGGGATCAAACCCGGGTCTCTAGCATCTCCTGCAGGCAGATTCTTTACCACTGCGCTTCCTGGAAAGCCCATGTATGTCCTTAGGGTGTGTAAGTATAATACACAAGGCATTTATTAGCAAGGGTCTGGGGGTTGCAACTTTAAACTGTGAAGTAAGGAAAAGCTTTAGACTGGCATTGACAGTAACCAAAGATCTGAAATTATGAAGGGTATATGCTGATATTGCCTGAGAAAGAACTTAGCAAACAATGAAAATGAAAACTGGACATGCCCCAGATTGTGCACATTTGTTGAACTTGAGAAACCTCTAGTAAGTATGGATGGATTGAAGGAATACAAGTAATGAGAGATACATTCAGAGATTTAAAGAGGTCCTAATTATGGAGGATTTTGTAAATAAAATAAGGATGTTGGCTTTTGATGTGAGATGTAAAGATACTGAAGGTTTAAGGGAAGACTAGAGATGACTTTTGGAGAAGGCAATGGCCCCACTCCAGTACTCTTGCCTGGAAAATCTCATGGATGGAGGAGCCCGGATGGCTGCAGTCCATGGGGTCGCTGAGAGTCGGACACGACTGAGAGACTTCACTTTCACTTTTCACTTTCATGCATTGGAGAAGGAAATGGCAACCCACTCCAGTGTTCTTGCCTGGAGAATTCCAGGGACGGGGGAGCCTGGTGGGCTGCGGTCTATGGGGTCACACAGAGTCGGACACGACTGAAGTGACTTAGCAGCAGCAGCAGAGATGACTTTACTTACATGCATTTTACAAAACAAAATAACGGTAATGACACTAATAATAATTGTAGTGGCACTATATATTTTGCTGATAACTTTCCAGGTTGTGGTAAAAATCTCCATGATTTTACTCTTCTGAACAGTAAAAAATTTACAGTTGAGAAAATTGCTTTTAAAAGTTTTCAGTTTTAACTTGCTCCTATTTTCTGAAAAGCTTTGCTTTTATCTTTTTTATGTATTGATATAATTTATGCAACATTATTTAAAATTTTTCCACTGATTAAAGATAAAGATTAAAAAAGACATATACTTACATGGAAACCCCTAGACAGAATCTCAAAGAGACAGAAAGAGAAAAAGAGAGAATGGTAGCAATCAAAATTAGAACTTTTAACATCTATTATATGGGGAGATTAAAATATAATAGAACATATATATATAATAATCCTTAATGAAAGAAAACATATAATAGATATCTGATTTAATCAATGAATCAATTTTATAATCTAATACAAACTTAAGAGCTTTTAAAAACATAGCAAAAAAATTTTTGCAAAAAATTTTAAAAGATCCTGAAGTCTTATGATTTTAATCAAAAGCTATCCATGTCTCAGAACACAGAGAGAGGTGGAAAGCTAACTAAATTGACTAATAAACATTTTACCCTATTAAACATCATTCTTCATATTTATCAAGGGCTGAAAATAATAAATACAAAAATTTAAGTATGATTATTTATACATATATATTTCTTCTTTACCTACTCAGAGATGTAAGAATCCACAAGAACTATTAATAATTATAGCTTAAAATGTCACTGATTAAATGTCAAAAGAAAAGCTTTCACGTTTATCAAGAAGAAACAATTAGATGTTTAAGGGAAAATGCATGTGGCTGGGCATTGTACATTGCAACTTACTATGTAATTTTAAGCCTGCCAAATATTTGTCCCTGATTATTCTAACTTGGAATATTCAGACTTGTAGAGAGATTATGTTCACCTCATAACATATGTGTACAATAAGTAAAGTCTCACACAATTTGAATGGCTATGATCCAGTGGACATACCTGGAAGGACTTTTTGGAAGAAGGGAAATTATATGAGAAGTTGATAGAATCGGTGTTATTACAACAGGGTCCATTATCCAGAAACTGATCAATGGGACAGAAGCAAGTACCAGTGAATGGTCTGGCAATATGGCTGGGAACGTACAGAAAGAGCTTACAGTATGAAAATAAGAAAGACCAGGTCTTTGCTATGCTTGCACTATGCATTCCTTTGATTCAGTAACAGACTCAAGAACCCTTGACAAGATAAAACAATACAGCCTGGGTGTAAAAAGCAAATTTTCACCAAAATGTATTATTTATGGTGTGAAAAATTTTCATTTGTCTTTTGTCGCTGACTGAAAACAACCTACTACTGTCTCTTGTACAGGACATACTCATTAGAACCAAAAGTAACATGCTTTGCCACTGACCATCATGCATAGAGTCAACAGCTCCAGCGTGACACCTAAATCCTTCATCCTCAACGAGATTCCTGGGCTAGAAGCTGCACACATCTGGATCTCCTTGCCATTCTGCTTCGTGTACGTCATTGCTGTCGTGGGGAACTGTGGGCTCATATCTATCATCAGCCGTGAGGAAGTCCTGCATCTGCCCACGTACTACTTCCTAGCCTTACTGCCCCTTACAGACGTTAGCGGGTGCACTTCATTTGTCCCCAATATGTTGTGTATCTTTCAGCTCAGCCTCAAAGAGATTGACTTTAATGCCTGACTTGTGCAGATGGTTTTCATCCACATGCTGACAGGCATGGAGTCTCGTGTGCTCACGCTTATCACTCTGGATCACTATGTGGCCATTTGCTACCCTCAACGCTATTCTACATCCTCACCAACACCACAGTTTTTAAGGCTGGCCTTGTCACCTTGACTTGAAGTGTGTTGATGGTGATACCGTTCACTTTCCTGATCAAGCATTTTCCCTATTGCAGGGACAAACCTTGTTCAACACACCTTTGTGACCATATGTCTCTGGCCAAATTATCCTGTGGCAATATCAAGATTAATGGTCTCATAACTGCTGTATTGAATGAAGGGTCTGATATCACCCGTGTTTCCCTCTTTTACACCATGATTGTCCATGTTGTAGGAAATCCGTCCTCTGCAGATGCTCCTCACAGAGCCTTCAGCACCTGCACATCACACATATGTGCTATTGTTATCACCTAAGTCCCAGCCTTCCTCAATTTCTTTACTCACCACTTTGGGGGATGCAACATACCTCACCGTGTCCACATTTTAATAGCCAGTCTCTACCTATTGCTGCCTCCCACCTTGAATCCAATTGTCTATGGAGTGAAGACCAAGCAGATCCATGAAAGGGTGATCAAATTGCTTTTTGGAGAGAAAGACATTTTGAGTGTAAGATAAGTCTGGGATATAGAATTCTGTGTTTAGTACAAAATTAATAAAAGTATGTAAAAGAAAAAAATAAATGTAAAATTCATCAGCCATGAGGTCAGAAAAATTACCTGTCAGTATTCTGCTCAAAGATTTATGATAAAATCACAAAATTTCTACTCTGAGACCTAAATTTTATAGAAAAAAATTGACAGGAAATAATTATATTCCCACAGACTTTTACTTTATTTAGACTTTCTGGAATGGGCACAGAATGAAGCATATAAAGAAATAGAGAAATTAGTGATATTGATTAAGAGTATATTCTTCTATGTGTGTGTTTGCGTGTGCTCAGTCGTGTCCAACTCTGTGATCCCATGGACTGCAGCCTGCCAGTCTCCTTTATCCATGGAATTTTCCAGGCAAGAGTACTTGAGTGGGTTGCCATTCCCTCCTCCAGGGGATCTTTCTGAATCAAGAATTGAACCCAAGATGCTTGAGTCTTCTGCATTGGCAGAAGGACTCCTGCACTGGTTGGCAGATTCTTCACCACTGGGCCACCTGGGGAGCCCCATATTCTCCTGTAGGCTGCTAATATGAAGAACATAGTTTAATATCGTATTGGTGGTCTAGTCACTAAGTCGTGTCCGACTCTTGCGACCCCATGGACTGTAGCCTTCCAGGCTCCTCTGTTCATGGGATTCTCTAGGCAAGAATACTGGAGTGGGTTGCCATTTCCTTCTACAAGGGATCTTCCTGACCCTTGGAATTGAACCCAGGTCTCGTGCATTTCAGGCAGATTCTTTACTGACTGAGCTACGAGGGAAGCCCTATATCATATTATACATAGTCAAATGATTATGAAATATGCTTACCACTCGACATATCTTTGCAAGATAATTTTCCTGCTTCGAAGAGAAACCTGAATTTTAAAAATATATTATCAATACAAAAGTGCTTCTCTGTAATGCTACTTGGAAGCTTATAATCAGTAAAGTTGTTCTTTCTTTAAATTGTGTTTTTGGATTTGGCAAACTTTACTCATAAAGTATTCTCTTTTAAACCATACCAAAACATAGCACTTTTCCCTACTGTCAGTTTTAAACACATATATTTTATCATGTATTATAATGATGTTTTATAGAAAATATGCAAATATTTATTTCAAAACTATAGCATGATTTTCCAGGCAAGAATACTGGAGTGCAGTGCCATTTTGTACTCACGGGGATCTTTCTGACCCGGGGATCAAACCCACATCTCCTGTGTCTCTTACACTGGCAGGTGAATTCTTTACCACTAGCACCCTGTGGGAAGTCCCTCTCATTTGAGAGTTGAGGAATATGAGAAATACAAAGAGCCAGCTGAGTGAATCTAGGAATACTTAAATTTAGATTCGATAATGTGAATAGGCATATGCTGTGGGAAGAGTGTGTGAGAGGCAACAGCCACAATAAAGGCAGAGCATAACACAAAAACCTGGAAAAATAAAACGCAGTGAATAAAAACTTTGATGCACTCAAGTAACAATCTCCAATTAATTTTATATCATCTTCCCCATTTCAAAACCAAAGATGAGTTTCACAGAAAGAAATAAACAACAACATAATTGGGAAAACTAAGACTCACCACTGAATTAGAGCCAGGAAGCCAGAATCATTGACAAATTATTAGACAGTTATGAAGCAGATAGTGATGGAAGAAAATTCTACTCAGTGTTCATGGGAGAGGGTAGTTAGAGATGGAGGGAGAAGAACAGGAGAGGAGAGGTGAGGACAAGATAAGGTGGATAGAATTTCAAATTCCATCTCCTGTCTGGAGACCAAGTTGTGAGGCAGACCTCAGTGCAATGGTCCACTCTTTCCACATCAACCTCACACAATTTGATTAGATCTAGAACCAAGGTATGGGGTATAAGCAACTTCCAGTCATATTTCAATTTATTTAAATCACATTTCCTGTTTATCTATGGAATATTATTACCAAGGGAAAGTTAAGGGAATGAAATTGCAAGATGATACCAAATGTAGTGAAAGTTATCTTGCTCTTACATAATCTTGAGAACACTTTAACCAACCACATGTAACTTGTCACATGTGTAGATGTACAGAGATAAAGAAAATAGAACACTCTCCAGTGGATTCAACATTATATTGAACAAAACAATTCAGAAGATGGTACAAAAAGGCATGATCTATGCAAACAAGCAACTTCAACATATGTCTATTATCATATGTGAAATATATGACCAGTCCAAGTTCAATGCATGAAACAGGACACTCAAAGCTGGTGCATGGGACAACCCAGAGGGATGGGATGGGGAGGGAGGTGGAAGGGGGATTCAGGATGGGAGACACATGTATACCTGTGGCTGATTCATGTCAATGTATGGCAAAAACCACCACAATAATGTAAAGTAATTAGCTGCCAATTAAATTAATTTTAAAAATGCAAAGAAAAAAAAGAAAGCAACTTCAAGGTCTAGTTGCCTCACCTTGCATGAGGATCCAGGCTAAGCAGAATGACCAGGAGAGGGCTGGCAAATAGAGTCTACAGTTCAGCCTAAAGACAAGGGAAATTTCCATTTCTGCTATTTACTGGTGATGGTGGATACTTTCACAACCTGGATAGAGGCATTTCCCCATTCGAGTGAAATAGTAAAGGCTCTGCTCAAAGAAACAATACTCAGATTTGGGTAAACTTCCCTGGTTCAATCCAGAATGATAACAAGAGTAAGCCTCTGTTGCCAATGTGATACCAGAGTTATCTAAATAACTGGAAATAAAGTGTACTTTACATGAATCATAGAGGCCTCAATCAGCTGGAAAGTTAGAGATGATGAACCATACTTTAAAGACCATAGCAAAAATCTGTCCAGAGACTAATTTAGCTTAGTATAAAGTGCTGCTAGTTGCACTACTTAGGATTAGAGTGGGTCCTAGAAACAAGTTCCAACTGAGTTCTTTTTTTTTTTTTCATTTTATTTATTTTTTTTCATTTTATTTATTTTATTTATTTTTATTTTTATTTATTTATTTATTTTTTATTTTACTTTACAATTCTGTATTGGTTTTGCCATACATTGATATGAATCCACCACAGGTGTACATGCATTCCCAAACATAAACCCCCCTCCCCACAACATCTCTGTGCGTCATCCCCGTGTACCGGCCCCAAACATGCTGTATCCTGCATCGGACATAGACTGGCGATTCGATTCTTACATGATATTATACATGTTTCAATGCCATTCTCCCAAATCATCCCACCCTCTCCCTCTCCCTCTGAGTCCAAAAGTCTGCTATACACATCTGTGTCTTTTTTGCTGTCCTGCATACAGGGTCATCATTGCCATCTTTCTAAATTCCATATATATGTGTTAGTATACTATATTGGTGTTTTTCTTTCTGGCTTACTTCACTCTGTATAATCGGCTCCAGTTTCATCCATCTCATCAGAACTGATTCAAATGTATTCTTTTTAATGGCTGAGTAATACTCCATTGTGTATATGTACCACAGCTTTCTTATCCATTCATCTGCTAACTGAGTTCTTATGAAATTTCACGTAAGCAACCCTTTTCCTATTCCGAGCATTTAAGGGTTCAAGCATCTGATCAGAGGGTAGGAAACTAGATCCTGTGAGGTACATACAAACCTGGCGGTGGTTCTGAATACACTTCGTACCTTTGCTAATAAGGAAAGCTCCCTGAATGTCCCTCTGCACTGCATTATACTAGGGACTGGGTACTCCTAAAACTTGGAAAGAGGCACATGTGGAGAATCATTTCTAGACCTAATGAGTGGAACCTTGTCTGATTGTGCTAAAAACTCATTTTTCCTCCATATTAGCAGGAATTAGGCTGTGGGTCCACCACACTTAAGTAAAGCCAGCTTCTGACCTGACTGCAGCTCTACAGCCTTCAACAATTACTGGAGAAATGGCTATCCTACTGGCTCAAAATTGATAGTCTTGTGAACCTGGACTAGGACTCAGATTGAAAATTTGTTAAGTATCTTAAATAAGTAGTGTATTGATTATGGCTTTTCATAGTAACATCTGTGATTGACTGGAACATTTTTCTGACCTATCGGTATTCTCTTGCTTGACTATGGGCCTATCTAATTTTCTTAGAAATGTCTGGTACCTGGCCAGATCTGTTAGTAATAGATAACTTTGAAAGTTGCTATTAAAATGATGATGGCCTTCTCTCTCCATTTTCTGTCTTAACTCACTTGGTCTGACACTTCCTAGAAGGAAAATATTAATATTTTAAATCAAACTGTCACAAAGTGCAGCCAGAGGGGAAAGTTGAAGTGATTGTTGGATTTACCATAGGATTCTCCAGACCTTCCATAGGCAGTATCTCCCTTCAGTGGTCCCAGTAGTCAGTTTTGATGCAGTGTTAGAGCTCAAGACTTTTTATAATCTTCTTCCTTGAAAATTCTCTTTCCAGGTTTAATTAACCAGGGAACTTCAGAATGTCTGGTCCCCTCTCAACTTATCTGAAATAATCTCCATTGAAGAAAAGGTGATTATAGGTCCCTTGCAATCCCTTGCATTTCAGAAGAAAAAATGTGCCACCTACCACTAATGTACAGTTGATCCATGTACAAAAAGTAGAAATGTCGACAGATTATACACGAAAGTCATACAGATTGGATATCGTGTAAATGGAATATGGAAAATTTGGCTTCATAAGGCAATCTCTGTATTTTCTAAAAAGGAAGACAGTAATGACACCACAATGGTAAGGATAACTTGTGGCTCCTGGCCAGTTATATTTTTGTCTGTGATATAGGAAGTGACCCATTGACACAAAGGTAGTTATACTACTGCCTGGAGAGCTGGCGACATGAAGGGTCCTGCTTATACTGAATATTTTCTAACTCTTTTTTGTGTGTGTGTGCATGGCTCAGAAAGCCTTCCATCTCTTCCTAGAAATAGCATACACCTTAAGAAGATGTTGGTAGGATAGTAGGACAAAGTATTCTTGGTATCCTCATCACAACTGCTAGAGTGCATATCAATATATCAATAGATATGATAAGCAACTTGTCTACCACAATTGGACAGATTGTCCAAAAACATCATTCCCCAACATGTATTTCTAGATTCTTTGGTTCTGGTGGTCCTTGATAACAGAATTTCCTTGGATTTCATTTTGACCAAACACAGAGGGGTATGTGTACTTGCCACAGGCTCTACATATACAAATACCTCAGGTGAACTTGAAAGCCTAATGAATAGATTATTTTAAAAGGCCACTTGGGTATAAGATGAATGAAAAGAGGACCCATTCCAAGATTTATTTTCCTGGTTGCTGTCTGGGATGGGAGGGTTTTCTCAGGAATTCTACAAAGATGTGTCTTGATCATCATCTTCATTGTAATACATCTACTAATTTTCAAATGATTGTCTAGGTGCCTTGACAAGGCAGTCAAAAAGGAGTAATGTCTTCCTAATGCAAAATGTTGATGCCAATCCTAGAACTTGAGAATTCTTTGAAATGAAAGTCTATGATTATCATGCCTCTAATCCTGAAAAATTGATGTTTCCCCCATCCATCAGAAAGTAGCCAGAGCCATTGTCACCCCTGTTCCCCTCAGGATGGAGGAGCATCAAAGAAAAGAGGGAATTGAAACTGGGCAGGACCCCAAGGGACCTTCTTGGTGATGACACCCCTCTGTGTTCCCCTGCTTATTGTTTATAGAAAAAAGCTTTAGTCTCCTAATTCTTCTCCAAATTCCAAAGAGAAAGCACAAGGAATTAACATTAGAGAAGCAAGGGAATGTAGAGGCAAAGTACAAAGTAAAAGCAGTCAAACAAGAAAAGTAATAATAACTTAAACAATGTCAGCCATAAAGAACTCCCAGTTCCTTTTGGAAGATATAGGTAAAGGTCTCATGTGTATTCCTCAGTTGTTTTGCAAAAACCAGAGTCCCACCAATGGACACTGCTCACCACAATCACACAGACACCAGACTGGTTGTAGTCAGAAGACTGTTGATGTTGATTCCTGAAACTTCACCTTGATATATCCTCACCAACAATCAGAGATTTGTACAAAACTTATCAGACATCTTATGATTCTATTCTTCTCACTGTCTTTGAAAACCCTTCCTTAAAAGACATGAGAGGTTTGGATCTTTTGAGCATGGATTCATGTGTGTGTGCTAAGTTGTTACAGTAGTATCTGACTCTCTGTGACCCTGTGGACTACAACCCACCAGGCTCTTATGTCCATGAGACTCTCCAAAAAAATACTAGAGTGGATTTCCATGCCCTCCTCCAGGGGATCTTCCAGACCTAGGGATTGAATCTGTGTCTCTTACATCTCCAACACTGACAGGCGGGTTCTTTACCATCTTCCTCTTTTCCTTGCTTGGTTCCCTGCAATAAATGCTATACTTCCCCTCACCGCAAGTTGGTATCAGTAGATTGATTTGCTGTGCATCTGGCAAGTGGATTCCAGTTCAGTTTAATGACAACACTACCTTTGAAAATGGTTGCAAACTATGATAGAAGATGTGTTCATATTTTAGTACTGAAAGTGCCCAGCAAGCAATAAAATCAAAGGTAACACCTCTACTGAGATGGATAAGGAGAACATGAATAACCCAAATATTAGAAAAACAACTGACCAAAAAACACTTGAAAAGAATGTTCATAGTCACTACTAACAAAGTTGATTTTAAGTCAAGCTAAAATATCAGAGTATTCTCACAAATTCATTTGGGGAAAAGAGAGCAAACATATAATAGTACTTTAGAGGGATAGCATACTAATTGTGTATGGGAGTGAAAGTCCCATATGAAGATGTTTTTTTATGAAGATGATTTTTTCCAACTTATATCAACATAATTGAATTGTCTGTGCCTTTTTATTCAACAAATTTTAAATCTATTTCTAATAATTCTAAGAGGGGAAAATCAACAGTACAAACAGATTAGGATATCCATAAAATAATTCTCTTTGATAGCAAAAATTAGAAACAATTTAAATATTCAAGAGTAATAAAATGTTAATTTCAATTGCAAGGCATATAGAATGACATGAGAAATGTACACTGTATTAAATAGGGGGAAAAGTGCAAAACCTCATACAGTATGAAGTTTATGTGAAAGAGAATATTATACATAGTAATTCCAAAATTATTGGACAAACAGAGAAAGCATTTTAAAATGGTTATTGCTTCATTAGAATTACAAGTGATTTTCCAAGTTTTTATTATGCTTTTCTATAGTTGCTTTTTAGATTTTTTCTACATTAAAAATGTATTGATAAATAAATGACCCAATCAAAAACTGGGCCAAAGAACTAAATAAACATTTCTCCAAAGAAGACATACAGATGGCTAACAAACACATGAAAAGATGCTCAACATCACTCATTATCAGAGAAATGCAAATCAAGACCACAGTGAGGTACCATTTCAGAATGGTTGTGATCCAAAAGTCTACAAGCAATAAATGCTGGAGAGGGTGTGGAGAAAAGGGAACCCTCTTACACTGTTGGTGGGAATGCAAACTAGTACAGTCACTATGAAGATCAGTGTGGAGATTCCTTAAAAAAATGCAAATAGAACTGCCTTATGACCCAGCAATCCCACTGCTGGGCATACACACCAAGGAAACCAGAATTGAAAGAGACACGTGTACCCCAATGTTCATCACAGCACTGTTTATAATAGCCAGGACATGGAAACAACCTAGATGTCCATCAGCAGATGAATGGATAAGAAAGCTGTGGTACAGATACACAATGGAGTATTACTCAGCCGTTAAAAAGAATACATTTGAATCAGTTCTAATGAGGTGGATGAAACTGGAGCCTATCATACAGAGTGAAGTAAACCAGAAAGAAAAACATCAATATAGTATACTAACACATATATATATGGAATTTAGAAAGATGGTAATGATAACCCGAGACAGCAAAAGAGACACAGATGTATAGAACGGAATTTTGGACTCTGTGGGAGAGAGAGAGGGTGGGATGATTTGGGAGAATGGCATTGAAACATGTATACTATCATGTAAGAAATGAATTGCCAGTCTATGTTCGATACAGGATACAGGATGCTTGGGGCTGGTGCACGGGGATGATCCAGAGAGATGATATGGGGTGGGAGGTGGGAAGGGGGTTCAGGATTGGGAATTCATGTACACCCGTGGCAGATTCATGTCAATGTATGGCAAAACCAATATTGTAAAGCAAAATAAAGTAAAAATAAAAATAAAAAAATAAACAAAAAAAGGTTATAATTATAAAATTAAAAAAAAAAGAATTACAAGTGATTTTCCAAGTTTTTATTATGCTTTTCTATAGTTTCTTTTTAGATTTTTTTCTACATTAAAAAATGTATTTATTTTGCAATAAGAGAAGAAAATTTTAAATGATATTTGTCTCCACCAGCCTTGGTGGTCATATTTCTTACTTGGGAATAAAGCATTAAACTTTAATATGTTTTTGCTTTTGTTGTTCCTTTTTCTATTCAAAAGTTTCTAAATGCCTATCTAGTACCATAAGCCCAAAGTTCTTTCTCTTTCAAATAGATTCTTCTGAGACATCTAATTGCGGAGAGTCAATCACCTGGGATACCTTGCTGAAGATTCTCCAGGGAAACTAAAATTCCTATGTAAGAAGATGCCAGCCCAGATTTTGAAAAACTCCTAAGGATTCTCAGCCATGAATAAGAACTTGTTTGTGCCTAACATTGAGGTAAGTTTGGGTGATTTTTAAAAATAGCCATTGAAAAAGATAGAAATATTACTGGATAATAATACAATGGCTAAGAATATGGGCACAATTACCAAAAGACAACATTAGCAAGAAGCAATGTATTTCTCTTTCCCTTTCACTTCTTAAGAGACAATGGTTTTTGTCTTTATGGGTGGCTAGACTTAACCTCATTTCCACTTTATTCATTTCTTCATGGTGTATACATAAAAGATGGTGGACACTGGAGATTTTTATCTTTAAGTGTTTCTAATCCAGGTCCATGGAATGATAGTTTCTCCTGGTAGTGACATTTCAGCAGAGGTTTGGGAGAGCCTTTTTTTATTAGAAGAGATGGTCACACAAGATGAAGTCAGCTTAGGAAGCAGAGACCATGAGCCATGAGTTGTCTTGTATTCCTTTGTATTTCTTCTTTCCATGGTGGTTTCTATGTAGTCTGGTCAGTAGAAGTAGACATAATGGTAATTTCTTGAATATTTAGGTAAAAAGAATCTGTACCTTGTGGCTTCACTGCCGTGTAATACATGCTATCACACTACAAGTATCTACTTAAGTCTGTTGAATGACGGGTGTGTTTGACACGGACTTTGCTGCATGAGAACTCAGGTTTATGCCACAGCTTAAACATTATTTTATTTTTTCAAATAAAAGAACAATTTTAACCATTTGGAACCTTCAATTTTACTCAAATATCCCTGAATCTATAAATTTCTTCAAATATCTTTCAGTCATTTCTACTGCCCTACAAGAAATAGCAATCCAAAGATATGGTATTGTCTGTTGTACTGATTACCTGTACAGTTGAAATAGTGTTTAAATGACAGCAGTATAGGCAATCAATACTCTTCAGAAATTCAAAGGTTTCTTGAGTATTAGTTTGTATTAAAAATGAAGAAATTATTTTAGGTATAAAGATAGAGAAGCCAAAAGAAAAGAATTCTGTATCTGAATGAATTCAAAATTTTTTTTAATTTTACCAAAATGTGATAAAACTTATTAATGATTTAGAAATGTAAATACTGTTTTTTTCCTTCTCAAGAACACCTGAATTTTCACAACATGGAGAAGCATGATATTGACATCAGAGTTTGAATGCCAATCATATTAAATCCTTACTACTTCAAAAATTTTATTGCGTTTCTAAAGTATGTTATCATTAGCAAGATATCCAGAAAAACTTTGCATATATAACTTGCTTTCCTCATAATCTTCAAGGCAAGAGCTGTAAGACAGAGACAGTAAGGATAGTGGAAAGTACCCTTTCTAACTTTCTAAGCAAAAAGTATTTTGCTGGACATTAAACAAAGTAAGACTCTACTGTTTATTTTTAGATAACATAGTTCAAAGATTCTTTTGCTAGAGCTGGGGAAATAAAAAACCATCCTGATTATCCTAACAAGATGAATGTTCATGGCTTTCATTGTTATCGTTCTACAAACCTATCTCATATTTGGTCTCTAACCCCACCTCTGTCTCCTGTACAGAGAGCAATTGCTGACAAAGAATATAAAATGCCCCCCACATGTCAGGCATTATGTCTGGAGCCAATATCTCCAGCCTGACACCAGGATTCTTTATCTTGAATGGCGTTCCTGGGCTGGAAACCGCGCACATCTGGATCTCCCTGCCATTCTGCTTCATGTACATCATTGCTCTTGTGGGCAACTGTGGACTCATCTACCTCA